>NC_029775.3:21806376-21835121 GCF_000817695.3 Arachis duranensis
AGGTAAGGATATACATATGGCTAAGTGAGCTTTATAAATTGAATCTTTAATTAACCTAAGCTCTCACCTAACATACATATATTCTATATACTTTTAAATTCATGCCTAGCTACCCATAATTCCCTTTTTCAACCCATACTCATGTTTCAACCTTGTATTTTAATTCTATCATATGTGCATTGATCTTTGAATTCTGAATTTAACATTGGGGTAATTTTGTCCCCTTATTTTTTTTTGAATAAATAAAGCTTATCAATGCACATAGATTTTTCATTCTTATATTTTCACATGAGTGGGTATCCAAATTTCCTTTAAATTTTCATGACACATTCCCTTAACAACTTTTGTTCCCACAATTTCCCATACTTAACTAGAACACACAATTCTATCCTAAGCTAACCAAAGATTCAATTTGGGATATGCAATTGTTTTTCAGCTTAAGGTTAGTAATGTGGTAAAATATAGAACAAATGGAGTTTTAAAGGCTCAAAGTGGTTAACAAGGGTAATTGAAAAGGGTAGGCTTGATTTGGATAAGTGAGTTTAAACAAATAATGGCCTCAATCATGTGCAAGCATGCAAATATAATAAATATTGGACATATAAGATAAAACAAAATGTAGATTACAATCATAGAGAAGTAAACACACAAGAATAAAATAATTATGGTTAAATAATGTAACCATACATAAAGGCTCAAATCTTTCACAGGTTGTGTGTTCTTTAGCTCAAACATCATGTTCCAAATACAACTCAAGCAATTTTATCATAAAAATTTTAAAAAATTAGTGAAATTTTGTTATTCCAAAGATAGATTTTTAAAAGAAACTTATTGTCTTTTCAATCAAGTAGAACATGCATGCAACTATCCTAATCTATGCAATTTATTCTATTCCATAAAAGAAAGAAAAATCTAACTAAAATATCCTAATTATTGGTGTCAGAGAAGAGAATTTACCTCCGGAAGTTAGGTACTGACCGACCTACCCACACTTAAGGCTTTGCACCGTCCTCGGTGCCGTCTGTCAGGAACAGGGGTGGGCTGGTAGCAGTATCTCCACAGTCGGGATCGTCATGGCTCCCGGTGCTAGTAAAAGAAGTGGAGTCCGGGGTGTCTGAGTCTTTGAAGCGTCCCTTGAGTAGCTCCTTGAGGTGTTTGAATCGGCGCTCGTTACAGCGCTCTCTCATCTTTGCTTTTTGTTCATGCCGATCCAACTTTTCAAGTATCTGCTGGAGCAATTTCTCAGTGGTAGAGGCTTGTGGTGTTGAAGAAGGAATATCTTTAACCGGCTCAGGAGGCTGGCTTGTAGTGGCTGCTGAAAGTCTGAGGTATTTCCCGTTAGGGGAATATTGATCATCCCGTGGAAGCATGGCTTTGGTGTCCCAAACTCTGCAGGAGACTCCGGCTGTTGAGATAAGATTTGAGACCAAGGCAGGGAAAGGTAAGTTGCCCGCGATTTGTACATGCTCCATAGCATGCCGGATGTATCTTGAGAGATCCAGAGGTTGGTCTGTAAGGATGCACCATAGTAGAACAGCCATGTCCGCAGTGAAGGAGGACTCATGAGTGCTCGAAAAGACGTAATGGGACATGATCTGTGCCAATACGCGAGTCTCCAAGGTAAGTGCAGAAGCCAAGATTCCCTTAGGGCGGTTGCGGTGGTATCCGTAGATCCAACGGCTGCCAGGTAAAGCAATGACTCTGAGAACGGAGTCCCAGTCAAATTGGTATCGCTGGCGCTGAAGGGTGGCTTCTTGAAAAGTGTCCAGTCCTGCTGGAATAGGGAAAAGACTCAGAACTTGCTGAATGACCTCTTCTGTAATGGGGACTTGCTTCTGCTGGACATAAACAGACTGCAGGGTTAGTATGTAGAAGTTGGAGTAGAACTCAACTACCCAAGAAAGATTGACCTGCCTTGGCTGTCTCCGTAGGAAACCCCATTGTCTTCGCTCAATTTGCGGCTCAACAAAGGTGGCAATATTGGGCGGGAGGACGAGAAGGTATTCATTGTTATAGTTCCTTTCTGCTAGGATAGGGAACATCTGCTGACAGTAGCGATTGGGAAATTGCGCAGTGTCCTTTGCTGGAAAGGCTTTCTCTTTGTCGTCAACCTTTATTATCCTCTTAACTCTTTTTGTTGAGGGCTTGACTACGGTTGAAGAAGGCTCTGCCACTAATGCTCTTTTAGTTCCTCTTCTTGCTGGTGGTTTGGAAGTAGCTTTCTCTTTTCCTTTCTTGGTGGCCATCCTGAAAGAAGGGAAGAGAAAGGAAATTAAATTCAAAGAGAGAGAGCAGGGAAGAGGATAGTGTAAGTGATAGTCAATGCACAATAAAGATAAATGGCATTAACACATGGTCCGGATTACATGTGGAAAGCGCATCAATGGAAATATAGCAAGTGCATGTAGGACAATGGAATGCAAGAGGTTTATTGGCATGCAGGCAAAGGCATGAGTAGCATATATCAAACATTCAATGTCCAAGTTAGGTTACCATTTGTAACAAACTAACTATCACGTTTGTATTGGCAATGCAATTTAATTAATAAAATATAAAAGGGAATTTGTGAAAAGCAAGCATTGCAAAATAGAGTAAAGTAATGTGGAAAAGTGCATAGTGCTATATGGGCTTTTTCACAAACACATGGCATGCATGGTAAACAAGATATAAAAAGTATGAAATTGAACATGCAAGCAATCCCTTAAATAGGAGAAAAATAATTGTCAAACAATTTACAATAATCCATAAGCATATAAAGAGGAATGATGACTCAAAAGGTTTCGAACACCATGTAAAAGAAGAAGAAGGAAAAATAAAGATTTGAAAAGAAAAAGAAAAGAAAAAGAAAATAATAATATATATACATACTATAATAAGAATGATAGAAAAGAGAAGAAGGAAGAAGAAGGTAAAACCTTGTTAATGGTGGTGAAAGAGAGAGAGTGAAAGGTGAGGTAGAAGGGGAAAGGGAGAAAGAAGAAAGAAGGGGGAAAAAGAAAAAGTAGGGTTTGGAGAAGAGAAAGATAAGATAATTTGGTTTATTGGGTTGAGCTGTGCGGCGCATGCGACGCGGCCGCGGAAGGCACGCGTTCGCGTGGGTGCGTGTCAGGTAAGACGATGAGATCGCGTTAGTCACGCGGTCGCGTGACCCGTGTGGCGCTGCTGGCGCGAGTGCAGCCTCGCTTCAGCACAACTCTCTGTTCAATATAATTCAATTGCCAAATTAAGGTGACGCGATCGCGTGGGTCATGTGATCGCGTGCTTCCAGCACCAATCCAGCACCACTCTCGCACAATATAGCATTGTGCACCTTTTTACGTCGATAATGCAGGGCACGCGGCCGCGTGGAGCACGCGGTCGCGTGGGAGGCCATGATTTCCATGCGACGCGATCGCGTCAGTGACGCGGTCGCGTGGAGTAAGTTGTGCCTTTGGCACGACTCCAGCGCTGCTCCTGCGTAACTTTCTGTTCATTTTTATTTTTCTTTACTCCCCCTGCCACGCGGACGCGTCGCTTGTGCGATCGCGTCGCGCGGCAAAAATTTTTTTTTTAAGAAAGATAACGACATGTAATTGAAAGAGCAGGAAAGCACTAATAAGGAGAAGAGTTATTTAAAGAAGAAAAACTAAAAGTGAAGAAAAGAACGATCATACCGCGGTGGATCGTCTCCCAACGAGTTGCAGAAAAGTGTGCTGTTTTATTAATCAGATATTCCAAAAAGAGTTGAGCTAAGTAAATTGGGATTTAAATTGAGGAATTTTAAATAATAAAAATAAAAGGCCTTGACTGGGAATTGATTGGTTAGAATCTCTATCATTGATGGTGTGATTGTAAGATTAATTTATAATTAATAGTTGTTCTATTTGGTTATCCCTTACTAGGTAAGAGAAAGTCAAACAAGTGGAAATGCCAGATCTGTTCACAAGTTACAACCCACTTAGTTTAAAGGGATTGACGTCGGTGACAGGATAGCAATCCAACATTTAACCCAATTACAAATTTTTCTTTCAATCCTTCCAACTCAAGAGTTCCTTTTAATCAATTCCCCATCAAGTAATGAAACTACTCACTCATTGTAAATAAAAAATCCTTGCATTAATTAATCATAAAAATATCTGAATGACAAAATTGAACATAACAAAGAACATGGAAGAATAAAACCAAGTTAAGAGAACAAACTAGAATGATGAAATCTTGATGAGGAAATGACTCTTCTCAATGTTCCAATGCTAAGACCAATTGAAAATTAAAATTCTAAAAACTAGAGAGAAAAACCTAAGAGAGTGAAAAACTAGATCTAAAAAAACTCAATGAATGTGTCTCTGTTGTTTCTGCATATTCTCTGACTCTAGTCTGCTGTTCCAGGCCGAAAATTGGGCCGAAATAGGGTCCAAAGTCGCTGGTTTCAGATTCTGCAGTTTATGCAGATCGCGCATGTCACGCGATCGCGTCGTCCATGCGGACGCGTTGCTGGCGCTTTTCCTCTTCATGCGTTCGCGTCGTCCACGCTACCGCGTTGCTTGTGCTTTCCAATCCGCGCGGCCGCGCAAGCCATGCGGCCGCGTCACTGCGATTTGCGCTCCTTCGCGCGGTCGCGTGAGCCATGCGACCGCGTCACTTTTCGCTGGTTATCTCCTCAAATTCTTGTATTCCTTCCATTTTTGCTAGCTTCCTCTTCAATCTCCGTCTCATTCATGCCCTATAAAGCCTGAAACACTTGACACACAGATTATGGCATTGAATGGAATAAAGGAGAATTAAAATTAAATAATTAAAGTCTCTAGGAAGCAATTTTCAAACATGTACTAAATTCAGGAAGGAAATCTAAATGCATGCTAAATTGATGAATAAGTGGGTAAGGATCACGACAAAACCACACAATTAAACACAATATAAACTATAAAATAGTGGTTTATCAACGTCACACGATAAATCCAACAGTTTGGGGTCATCAAGCACATGCTGCCCTGATATGTGTCTAACGCGGCAAGTCTGCCGGTACCAATCCCAGTACTCTTGCATAGACCTATTTGTGAATAGTTGAATGGAAATCCGATGTCCCTCTCCAAATTGAGCCCTCCAACCATCATACCACTGCTCAAGCTTGGTAGGCCACTACACATCCTTGCCCTGTCCTGTGGTGGTTAAAAACCTCTCGACACTGACTGGGGCCCCTGGCACTAGATGCTCGCTACCAAACTAGCATTTCACTTGATCAATATTGTGAAACTCAACTATGTTAAAACAAACGAGGGGAAATAACAGACATCCATGTCCCCCACTCTGCCTCATCCTTTAGCCATAGTGAGCAGAAGGTCTGCAGTGTAAGGTCGTCGTATGGCGTCCACAGGAACTACAATATAAGTTGTAAAATAATCATCAGTATTAGGTACTAAAACAGGATAAGTAATTTATGCAATTGTAACTGTATAAAAGAATCTCGCTTACCTCATCTAACTGTAACTGATCCAACACCCGACGTCATCGGAGGACTCTCTGCTCGTGCTGATCCTTATTTTGCTCTGTCATACCTATCAACCTGTGGACATTTACAAGAATAACAATGCTTTAATTTATTGAAAATCATATTGAATTACATAAACAAAGAAGAAGAAAACCATAAGTAACAATTACCTTGAAGCCATGGCTACATCAGAACTTGTCACTTAGGAACATCTTCAAATTTTGAAAGAAGAGGATACAATGATGATGAAGCAGTTCAAACAGTTTTCAGAAAGGAGAGACATGGAAGAGTTCGTTTCTATGGTCGATCAGTCACAAAATCCTCTTTTAAAAAGGAGAAGGAAATCCAACAAAGGCAGCAACAACATAATGAAGTGGTTTCAACTATGGAGAAAAATCAAAATAACTTAACTTCCAAGTTAGATGGTTTAACAAACTTGATTAAAACGTTGTTGCAACAAGTCAATCCTAGTATGAGTGCAGAACAAGTGCAAGTAATGATAGAAGCTGCCTAACAATCACTGCCTGACGCGAGTAGTGCACCAAATGATCCTAGTTATGTAAATGTAATATTTTGATGTGTTATGTACTTTTTGAGGTATTACATGTAATTGGAAAACTTCCACTCTATTTTGATTTGTGTTGTTTAGAGTAAAAATTAAACATATCTATCTTATAATGAAACTTTTATGATTTAGATTTCTTGAATTTCTTATTTTTAGATTTATTTTGTGATTATTATTATTTTGGGATGTGATTATAATTTAAAAAAAAATTGAATCTCATAAACAACAACAGGCTATAGTCACTGTTTTAAAAAACTGTGACCATAGAGGCTATGGCCACGGTAAAAAATCGTGACCATAGATAAGGCTATGGTCACGGTTTTAAGGAGGGTGACCATAGATAGCGCTATGGTCACGGTTTTAAGGAGGGGTGACCATAGAGGCTATGGCCACGGTGAAAAATCATGACCATAGATAGGCTATGGTCACGGTTTTAAGGAGGGTGACCATAGAGTCTATGGCCACGGTAAAAACCGTGACCATAGATAGGTTATGGTCACAGTTTTTCACAGGGTGACCATAGAGTCTATGGCCACGGTGAAAACCGTGACCATAGATAAGGCTATGGTCACAGTTTTAAGGAAGGGTGACCATAGAGGCTAAACCGTGGCCATAGCCTTATCTATGGTCACGGTTTTAAGAAGAGGTGACCATAGAGGCTATGGCCACGGTGAAAACCGTGACCATAGATAAGGCTTTTACCGTGACCATAGATTAACCTATGGTCACGGTAAAAAAACGTGGCCTAAAGTGTCAAATTTTAAAAATTGAAACCGTGACCATAAAAACTGTTACCATAGCTCAAAAAACCGTGACCATAGACCTATGGCCACGAGAGAATAGGCCACGGTAAAAAATCGTGACCATAGATCTATGGTCACCCTTTTTACTAGCTATGGTCACGGTTTTTTACCGTGGCCATAGGCCTTTTTTGTAGTGAACACTGAAAAAATCTGTGGTATATCCAAGAGACTAGCAGCGGAGTGCATCCAGCAATCTGTGGTGGCTCGATGTGATGCAGAACATAGGGAGTGACACATCCATGGAAGCACCGCGAATCCCCAAGACAGAGCATGACACCTTTGAAAGTCATCAAATAGTGGTAGCAATCAGAGATGGACCTGATTGTTTGACTTGTCAGTCATCAGGTAACCCTCAATCATCAACAGTATATAACACCTTGTGTACTATCGGAGGATGTATGGATCAGTGGTAACGGGCATCTGTCGGACTCGCTCCCGAAGCCATGTCATCTTGAAGGAGAAAGTCTCCTTCCTCTGTGCACCCTACTGCTAAACATGAGGAGGCCTGGCACCAAGTAGCCACTCCACCAACTCTCAGGTCTGGATCCCGTACCTTGTGTGAAAATCACAGAAGCACCCATCCACTACCTTCCATACGCGCGTAGTCTGAGGTGGTACGCAATGTCCTGTAGGGTGATGGTGTACTCATCTTATAGCAGGTGAAAAGTGTGGGTCTTAGGATGCCAACACCCCACGAATGCTGTGATCAGGGAGTTGTCAAACACAAAGTCCCTGAGTGGCACCGTGTCGCCGAAGCCAACCTCCCTCAAGTAGGAGACAATGACGTCCGGTGGTGTAAGTGTGTGACTCACTAGCCTGGAGAGAAGTAGACAAAGCCTCTGATAAAAAATAAAAAACCTGAATAAGAAATTTATAAAGCTATAAAGCTATCAAAGTTAACAAAAAAATCTCTCAATAAATATTTACATAACAAATTAATTTAACTTATAAGTAAATTAATTTAACAAATAACTAGAAATATTTACTTAATAAATTAATTTAAATAAAATTATTTACTTAAATAATTAATAACTAAATTAATAAACATCTATTTAATAACTTAATTTAAATAAAAACAAAATTAAATAAACATTTACTTAACAAATTAATTTCACTTGTACCTAAAATCATATCCTATCAGTTAATCCTTGCTAATAGTACATTCATCTACCTAACATATATTGTATACTGGTTCTATAAAAGTATCCTAAATATGGCTACACATATATGTTATAACATAAACATAAAAATAACAACACTAACCTCGAAGTTGGCTGCCCTAGCAATGTGCTATATTGCATTCAGTCAGTTAATGTCCGCATCATGTGTATATGCGCGCGCCATAATCTCCGAGTAATTCAATAATAAAATTAAAAAAGGGTAAAAGTTGGAGAAAAGTTGAAGAAATGGATGAAATATCTATCCAAAGGGTGTTGTAAATGAATTCTATAAATAGCTTGCTTTCTCTCTTATCTCGTTTACACTATAAACGAGATAAAGGCTTACACACCACATGTATAAACGTAATATAGCCATTTTGTTTCATACCTTATCTCGTTTACAGTGTAAACGAAATACATGCGTTGTTGTATCGTTTAATTTACACAATAAACAAAATAAGAGATAAGATAGATTTTCGTAAAAGTACTACAAAATTGTATATTTTGGTAAATAAAATAATTTTATTTATTTAAAAAACCCGTAAAAGTAGTATAAAAGTTGTAGAAAAATTAAAAAAAAAAATTAGAAGCTACACTTTATATATTTTTTAAAAGATTTTTTTACTCAAAAAAAATATTTTAACATAATAAATAAACAAAAAATATATTGTTATACTCAAATATAATTATTAGATAGAAAAATATTTTTACATAAAATATCTAAACATAAACATAAAGTACTTTTATTTTTCTAAAAAATCATTTGAAAAAAGACCACTTTAAAAATATTTTTTTGTAAAAATTCACCCAAACAAATTTTAAAATTATTAATAAGATAANNNAATTCTTAATCTTAATGTCTACCACCTGCATGTCGAAACTTATTGTATATGTCAAAATATTGCGAAGTGGAGAAAATGTCATCCTTCCAACAACACTTTGTGCTCTAACAAAAGATAAAATAAAATAAAATAAAACGAAAAGAAAAGTAAAGAAAAAGATAGAAAAAGGAAAAAGGGGAAAAGAAAGCTATACTGTTTTTCTCCCTTTTCATTTCGTATATGCTATTCCAACCATTATTGTGTCCTATTCAGCTTCCATCTATTTCTTTATTTATTTTGATTTGTTTATTCTTTTTTCTTTAATGTCTTTTTTATCAGCTATAGAATATTGCGAAGATTTTGTTTTTTTTTTTGTTTTTTTGAAAATTCAACTGTTATTGTTTATGTAGTATTTAAATTAAACTTAATCATGCGTCAAGCGTTAGTTCTTTATAGTATACAATGAACCAATGAATTCTATTATCATGCTAACCTAATTATGGGCGACTATCGACCTTGCATGTGTCCTCATATATATGAGAAAGAATTTTCCAAGTTAATAAAAGGGGGGGAAAAAGATTTATTAGTGCTTTATGAGGCCATTGCACCATCTAAGTTTTAGTTTTTATTTGCGTCACGTATCAAAAAGAAGGATTGGATTATTTAGGTTTATGAAACCATGATTGTGCATATATATATAGTTGGCGTATGGGTTGCATCGTTGGGATAATTAGCTACAAGCTCTTAAAAGCTTCTATATTTTGACACTTGTTCCCTGCAGAAGAATTAACTGCAATATATAGCAAATCAAAGGGGCACTGCAAAAACCTTAACCATAGTCCATATATAGCAGCTTTGAAAAATGTTATAATCTTTTTGGCGCAAGATAAAAGAACGGTTACCATCCAATCATATATAAAGGATATTTATGAATCAAAATTTGATTCATATATCTGTGATTTTTTAATTTGATTTAAAAATTGTAGATATAATCTATCAAATCAAATTTTAATTGAATCGTGGATTTTAAGTAGGGATTCGTAGATTTAATTCATAAATCTGTCGTATATTTGTAAAAATAAATAAATAAATATTATTTTTATATTTTATTTCAATAATTCATAATTATTTTATTATTTTATTTTTGTTATTTAAAAAAATATGTTAATAATATTTTAGAAGTTAATATATTTAAAAGAATGAAAAAATAATTTTTATTGATTTTTAATAAAAATAAAACTTTTTAAAATATTTTTTATATTTTGCAGATATATTCAATATCCAATTAAATACGCCGATCGGATCATATTGAATTTAAATCTAAAAATGTGGATATTAGAGTCGATTCGATTATTTTTCATAACTGGATATAGATGATTTTTATAGAAATTTGCTTCAGAATATTTGTTGTGTCTAACCATATCTTAATAAAAAATAAAATTTTTTTTCGGATATGCTTAGATACACCTAAATACCATTACGTATCAGCGTATTCAATCTTATTCTTAACATGTATTGTTGAAATAAATTTAAAAATAGTATATATTATTATTTATTAAAACAAAATTTTTTTTAAATATTTTATATAATTAAAATAAGATATTAAAAATCATCATACACTTTAACAGTATCAATAATTAATGTTTTAATATCAATAAAATATCAAAATATATCATTACTATTTTTTTTAAAATACTTCATATTTTACATATATGTGTTCCCGTGTCTTATAAAATTTTAAAATTCGTGTACCGACGTGTCCCGTGTTGTATCATGTCGTGTCGTGTACATCATAGTTTTGTTGTGTTTGAATTTATTTAGGTTTCGGTAAATTATTAAAAAAAAATATTTCTAATAATTTTTTTGTATATTCAATAAAATTTTAATAATAAAAATAAAAACACAAAAAATTATTTTTTTAAAAAATTATAATTTATATTTTGTTTTTAAAAAAATTTAAAAAAAAATATTATTAACATAATAACCTAAACAAACCCTAATAATAATATCGCTTATCGTATTGTTTTAGTAGAGTGTTGTTTTAGACTTTTAGTCCTTTAATTTAAAACTTGGAGATAAATTTTAATATACATATCAAACGTTTTATTTCATCTTATTTTAATAATTTAATTAGTCAAAATTAAGATTTAAAAAAATTCTTTTATTATATATCATATTCTTCTAGGTAATAGTAACAATTGTAATTATAATTATTGTAGTTGTAAATATAGTAATTTGGGATTAAATTGATAAAATAATAAAAAAATAATAATAACAAAAGAATGATATTCTTAGATAATTTTTTTAATTCTGAACAAATAATAAAAATATGATATAATTAAAACTTAACTTAAATATTAGAAATTAAAATAATAATTTATTCTATTATTTTTGAATTGGATTGAATAGTTAGTGGTCAAAACTAAAACTTTTCAACTGGACTTTCTTTTAAAAATAATTTAATAACTTTTTTTTTAGTAGATTTTGTTGGGTATATTATTATGAAAAATGACAAAATTTTAGATTTGTGTAGTGGTTTCAAAGCACAGATCGTTTTTTTTAGAGAAATATTTATATATCTCTACACTTAGTTGCTATAGGGTTGATGAGAATACTGTCAAAGGATACAATAAAACTTAAGAATTTTTTAATTAGCAATAGTAAGAAATTCTCAACTCTCTTGAACAAAAAAAAATTTCTTAATAGTTGATTAAAATTTACACTTAGTACTTATATTTCTGAAATAGTGGAAAATGACTTATTTATACATATTGCACGTAGCAATTATGATTAGTTACGTATACAAATGGTTGTGTCTTTTCTATTGCCAAGAGATACAATGTTTTGAACATATACAATTCTTAAAGAGTTGTGTCCCTTTAACCAATAGACACAATGTTTTGAACATACACAATCCTTAAAAGGTTGTGTCCCTTCAACTAAATGGTACTAAACCATTAGTAACTGTTTATTAATATTAATAATAATATTAATAATATTAATTAATCAAATTTGTAAATACCCTTGAATCCTCCACTATTTATAAAATTTAAATGTCATACAAGTATATGCATAAAGAATGTGTCACTAAGATTAAATATTCTTTTAGTGTAAATTTTAAAGTTCTAACGAAGTAATAGGTGTCTAATCGATTAAACCTGAAGTAATAGGTGTCTAATCGATTAAACCTATACTCCATATGCTAGTACAAAAAATCACACACATTACTTATACCCTCCAAATTCAAGAGTTTACAATTTTAAGCACTTATATGGCCTTGTGCTCATCCTGCTTTCATGAATATTTACGAGAATAAAACCTCTAAAATTCTCGATTATAGCGGCACCACTCTTATATTCATATAGGTGGAATTTTTTGATAGATAATATTATCATTCCAGTAAGAGTTTAAACTTACCCTCCTAATTTATTGTAAATAGCACTAAATCCTATACCTTAGTGCTCCAATTGCTAAATAACTTGTTATTACCCATTAAACCTTGAAACTGGTGGTCTATTAGATGGTCTACTAGAATAAGGTTGGTTCCCATCATTAAACAATAATAGGTTTTAATCCTATTTTAGCAGTAGTTTCTTTGATTTTATCCCTTGACGAACCTTTAGTCAAAGGGTCTGCTAAATTTCCTTAAGATCTTACATAAGTGATGGTAATTACACCATCATCTATTAGTTGCCTCACAAATTCATGTCTCAAACTTATAGGTCTAGACTTTCCATTATAAACCTTATTATATGCTCAAGACATGGTTGATTCACTATCACAGAAGATTGAAATGGCTGTCATCTGCTGTAGCCACAACTTTATATCATATAACAAATTTTTTAACCATTCCGCTTCTTTACCTGCGGCTGATAAAGCTACAAACTCAGCCTCCATAGTAGAATGTGTAATACATGTTTGTTTCTTTGAGGCCCAACTTATTGCTCTACCACCTATGGTGAAAATCCATCCTGAAGTGGATTTGTTGTCACTAAAATTTGTAATCCAACTTGCATCGGAATAACCTTCTAAAATTGTGGGATAATCACTATAATGTAATCCCAAGTTTATGGTTTTCTTAAGATAACCAAGAACTCTTGTTATACCTTTTCAATGTTGATTGCTAGGCTTTCTTGTAAACCTTGATAATTTGCACACAAAAAATGCTATATCAGGTCTGGTACAATATATTGCATACATTAAACTTAATTTCTTTCCAGATATAAAATTCAATTCCACAGTTCCTTGACCACAAACTTTGGCTGAGTTGTCATTGCCCATTAAGACCTCTCTATTGTTTACTTCTTCATATGTTTTGAATTGATTGCGATCATTGCAAATGTGAACAGTAACCCCTGAATCTAACCACTATTCAAGTGATTTTTCTTGTGTTGCTATGTTAACTTCTGTAACCATGTCAATATGCCTGTTTTGTACTTTTTCTACAACCATAGCAATTAGATCCTTCTCTTCCACTAAGTTGGTCTTTAGTGCTTTCTTTTCCAGAAGTCTACATTATTTGATATAGTGTCCTTTCTTGTGACAATAATAACACTCTCTTTGTCTCTTCTTATCTTACTTTGAATCTTTAGAGAACTTTTTTTTCTTCTTATTGGTGTTGTTTTCACCAATATGATTCACTTTAGAACTTTGAAAAAGATACACAGCATCACGTTTTCGAATTTTCTCCTTTATACGTATATGCCTTAGTAATTTCTCAATTGTGAAGTCCTTACCAAGATGTAAAAGTTTCTTCCTATAACCATTCTAAGATGAAGGCAATTTTGAAATAATTGCTCTAACTTGTAATAATTTAGAGATCACCACTTGTAGATCACGAAGTCTACTTGTAATTCATGAATTTGATCCATAACATGCATAGTATCATTCATAATAAATTCAAAATATTTCATCATAATAAACTTATCTGTTTCTTGTCGTTCGGTATTGTACTTTTCTTCCAAAGATTTCTAAATCTCTAATGGTGATTGAATTGACATGTAGAGATCATAGAGTCGGTCGGATAAAGTATTGAGAATATGACCTCGACATGCAAAAGTATCTTCATCACGTTTCTTTTTCAATTGAATAATCTTTTCTTTCTCTTCCGGTGTGGAATTTTCAGCGGTATCGGCAATTGGTGTAGTCTTTGGGTCAATCACATATGCAAGATTGAAAACTAAAGGAAGAAACATCATCTTGTCTTTCCAATGGTTGAAGTTCGTTCCATCAAAGCGATCTAATTTGACAAACTCTTGATTCATGACCTTGAACGTAGTGTTTTGATCTTGTGCCATCTTCAAGAAAAATCTCTCTAAAATTGTTGGGTATATTATTATGAGAAGATGACAAAATCTTATATTTGTGTAGTGATTTCAAAGCACGATTAGATCACTTTCTTTAGAGAGATATTTGTTCCCACACTTAGTCGCTATAGGGTTGATGACAATACTCTCCTAGAATACAATGAAACCTAAGAATTTCTTAATTAGCAATAATAAGAAATTCTCAACTCTCTTGAACAAAGAAAATTTTTTAATAGTTGATTAAAATGTACACTTAGTACTTATATTTCTGAAATAGTGGACAAGAACTTATTTATACATATTGCACGTAGCAATTATGATTAGTTACGTATACAAATGGTTGTGTCTTTTCTATTGCCAATAGACACAATGTTTTGAACATACACAATTCTTAAAGAGTTGTTCTCTTTAGCCAATAGACACAATGTTTTAAACATACACAATTCTTAAAAAATTATATCCCTTCAACCAAATAATACTAAACAGTTAGTAACTATTTATTAATATTAATAATAATATTAATAATAATATCAATAATATTAATAATATTAATTGATCAAATTTGTAAATATCCTTCGAGATCTTCTCTTCTAATCTGTTGAGCAAATTGGTATCATTTATGAAAAGTACAATTGATGACATGTGGTAATCCATAAATGAGTATGAGTATTATTTTTCGTTTTTCTGACTCAAAATTAAACTTACCTATCTCTCATTTTTAATTATAATAATCTCTAAAAATCTTAGAATTTTTTATTTTAATAAATAAATTAATTATAATAATTATATCACTGAAATAAACAATTTAAAAAATATTTACTAAAATAAATATTTTTTATTTCGTTTATACTGTAAACGAGATAATTTTGTATGTATCTTTTTTACAGTGTAAATGAGCTATATGTAGTTTTTAAATTTTCATATATTTCGTTTACACCGTAAACGAGATATATGTTATCTCGTTTACATTGTAAATGAGATATATGTATTTATAAATAATTAAATATAAATTTTAAAAATAATAAAAATATTAATAATTTAAATTGGACAAAACTCTTTAAAATGGAACGTTTCAAATAATAAAAAAGATAGACGATTTTAAATAATAGAGAAGATAAATGGTCTATTTTAAATGATAGGAAAGATGGACCGTCCATTGAAAATAAGCACGTCAACACGTTTAATTAAACTGCTCACTATTAGTACGATTACCTTTTTTCTAACTACCCACTATTAATACTATTGTTTCTAACTAACAAAATTTTTAAATTTTTTATGTACTCTCTTGAGTATTAATTTTTAAATTCAAATTATATATTTTAAATTTTGTTTGTTGCATAGGAGTACATAAAAATTTAAAATATAATTTAAATATAATTATATTTCAAATTTTGTTTGTTGTATGGGAGTATATAAAAATTTGAAATATATTTAAATTTCGTTTGTTGTATGAAAATACATTTAAAAAAGAGAAAAGCTCTACATCAATGTAAAAATTACATGGATGGTATCCAAGTAACTTTCACTATACGCCCCACACCCCGTTTGTTTTACACGCACCTTTTATAACCTATATAACGAATCCTTATTTTGCGTTATCAACGTTTCTCAACGTAAACTTTTTCATACAACGTGAACCTCTTTCTTCTTCTTCTTCTTCTTCTTCTTCTTCTTCTTCTTCAACCTAATTAAATTAGTTGTTCTCCTCTTTCACGTTTTTCTTCTCTGTATTATGGATCTGGATTGATTCAACGCAATTATCTTTGTCATTCATATTCTTCTTTGTTTTCTTCTTCGATCTGCACTTTTGAATTGAAACAATGAATGAATCAACTTCAAATTATTTGAATGAGTGCGATTTTGATGATTCTTCTAAAAAAATTTGATGAGGTTTGGATTATTATTGAATTCTGAATCGAATTTAATGGAATGAAATTTTTATTTTTATTTGAAGTGAATTGAATGGACTAAGGTGATCTAAATCTGAATTGAATTCAATTGAATTGATAATATGTAACTGTGAGTAATTGTGAGTGTCAGTAATTGTGAGTAACTCTGAGTAAATATGAGTAACTTTTTGGTTCGGTAAGTACTAAAGAGGTGGTTCTTCACTTCATGTTTTCGGTTCAAACCACAGAAAGGATTCTAACAAAAATTAGACCAATATGTTCTGTTTTTTTCTCTAAACAATATATAATTGTTTCACCGTAATTAAAATTTCGGTTCATCATGAGTACTGTGTTTGGTTCACTATGAGTACTGTGTTCGGTTCATTCTGCACTATTCAAAACTCTTTTTCCTCACCTTCTACTGCTTCTTCACTAGAGAGAGAAGGAGAAAAAGACAAAAAAATACAGCAGCAACAACAACAAAAGAATGACAATAGGGTTTCAGGGTTTAGGGTTTTAGGGTTTAGGGTTTATGGGTTCAGGGTTTAGTGTACAGGGGTTCAGTGTGTTTCAAACTTTTGGTTCGCCCCATGTATTAATTTCGGTTCACCGTATTCATGGTTGAGGATTTAGGGTTTAAGGGTCTAAGGTTTAGGGTTTTAGGGGTTTGGGGTTTAGGGTTTAACATTTAGGGTTCAGAGTTCAGTGTTCAGAGTTCGGGTTCAGGGTTTAGGGTTTAGCGTTCAGGGTTCAGAGTTCAAAGTTCAGGGTTCGGATTCAGGGTTTAGGGTTTAGGGTTTAGGTTTTAGGGTGTAGGATTTAGGGTTTAGGTTTTAGGGTTTTAGGGATTTAGGATTTATGAGTTCAGGGTTCAGTGTTAAGGGTTCTGGTTTTAGTGTTTAGGGTTTAGGGTTCAGTGTTTAGGGGTAATTTTTTGGTAAACAGGAGAGAAATTTGGATTACTCTTCTGAAACGAATCAAATTGACAAAGTTTGGATTATTCAATTTTGAATCGAATTGAATGGAATGCAACTGCTAATTTGAATTGAATTAAATGGACGGAGGTGTACCGAATTGAATTGAATTTAATTGATAATATGTAAATTGTAGGTAGAGTTACTTGAATTTGATTTTATATAATGGATTATGTTTCGTTCACTCAGTACTATACAATTGTATTGTTTTCGGTTCATCATGAGTACTATGTTTGGTTCACCATAAGTACTGTGTTCGGTTCACCATGAGTACTGTGTTTAGTTCATTCTGTAGAAAGCTGTTTGAATTTGATTTTATATAATGGATTATGTTTCGTTCACTCAGTACTATACAATTGTATTATTTTTGGTTCACCATGAATACTATGTTCGGTTCATCATGAGTACTATGTTTGGTTCACCATGAGTACTGTGTTCGGTTCATTCTGCACTATTCATCAAAACTCTTCTTCATCACCTTCTACTGCTTCTTCACCAGAGAGAAGGAGAAAAAGACAAAAATACAACAGCAACAACAACAAAAGAATGACGATAAGGAGAAAATACGTGAAGAAGAAGGAACACGAAAAAGGAGGAGAATAAGGAGAAGGAGGAACACGAAGAAGAAGAAGAAGAAGAAGAAGAAGAAGAAGAAGAAGAAGAAGCGCGGGAGAAGAAGCGTTGGGAAATCTTGTGTGTATTGGGCGCGTGTATTTCACATTTCATTTAATGGTATTGGGTTTTTTTGGTGTTGGGCCAACTTGGTTACATGGTTACATGGATGTATAGCATCCCCGTTTAAAAAATGGGAAGCATGAAGTTGATACACGATAGATGAAATGAGACGAGAATTGAAACGGTTATCTCATACTCTTTCTTTGTTTTATTTATTCCATCAATCTCTCCTAACAACGGGCAAACCTCTCCTAACGATGAGCAAACCTCTCCTAACGATTAGCAAACCGTTATCTCCTACTCTTGTTTTATTTATCCCCATCAATCTCTCCTATAACAATTTGGCAAACGGTTATATCCCATTTGTTCTCTATTTTATTTATCTTCCTAACACACAATTAAAACGGTTATCTCCCCATTCTTTCTCTATTTTATGGCAGAATTATTGTATTTATTTTCATAATGGAACTTGAATATCGTACGAGTTTTTTATTTTTCAAATTTAAATCAATCTAATTCGATCTATAATTTAATCTAAAATCTTTTATGTACTCTTTTTTAGTATTAATTGATCAAACATATCCATTTTAATCTCTTCTAATGCCAACCTTTTTAAATACTAATTGCATGCTAAAAGGTTGAATTATTGATAATTATTAATATTTTTTATTATTTTTAGAAAATATATTTTTATATTTACAAATATATATATTTCGTTTACACTGTAAACGAGATAACATTTATCTCGTTTATACTGTACACGAGATATACGAAAATTGAAAAATTACACTTATCTCATTTTACACTATAAACAAGATACGTGCAAAATTATCTCATTTACGGTGTAAACGAAATAAAAAAATATTTATTTGGATAAATACTTTTTAAATTATTTATTTAATTAATTTATTTATTAAAATAAAAAATCCAAAAATCTTGACTTCGCATTGGAATATTGGATGTTACAAACTAAAATTATAGTTCCGTAAAGTGTACTTCATCCTCAAATTTATCTAACAACACTAAACTAAATAGTAAAAGTTTAATTCACTCCAATTGCTTATTGATATACGAGTTTAATTAATAGATGTCTTAAGAATACAAATTAAAATTATTATTAGTAAAAAAATTTAAATTATTTTGTTTTAATAAATACATAATAAATTTTTCATAATTATTTTGTTCTATATTCTTTGTATATATCATCAGTTTATGCTTTAGATTTTAATCGTTGGCAATTGTGATTATTGAAATTGATGCACATTTCTTAATTAATTAACTCAAGTTTCTAGAGAGAAGTTGCAACTACACAAAAGAATTTTTGGTTTTTGATTCATGCTTAAGATTTATTTTATTCCTCACTTGTCTATTGAACTATACATTCATGCATGCATGTTCATGATTTAGTTATGCATTGGAAATGCTTCTGTACTAATATTTCCTAAATGAAATAAAATGGTGTTAATCTTTTAAATAATGCATACACTTTCGAAAAATATATATACACTTTTCCAAATATTGGCCTATTACATTTAATACAGCAAATAATAGATAAAATTTCACAAGAAATAATGAGTACATTTTAATATTAATATATTGTTACAGCTTTGCTGGTGTGTTATGTTCCAAATATTGGCCTATTACATTTAATACAGCAAGTAATAGATAAAATTTTACAAGAAATAATTACATTTTAATATTAATATATTGTTACAGCTTTGCAGTCCATTTTACTAATTAATAAGTACTAATGTAGATGCTTGATAAATTGGAGTCTGTTTTTGCATAAAATTGTTATAAAATCACTCATCCAAAAAATTTAAGTTAATGAAAAAAGATAACATTAATAGTTATATCTCTAACATTCCCTTTTAAACAAGAGCATTTTTTTGTATTTGTTTGATTTTGTATATGCCTTCTTTTCTCTTTTATTTGCCTTATACTATTTTTTTACTTTTGGAGTTTAACAAAGATCAAACTCTTGACCTTTCGAACATAAAAGTTCTGATACCATATTATGAAACTACTCATCCCAATGAGTGGTTTCATGACAAAAACTTCAATAACTCCTGTTGTTTTAAAAGCTTTGTATTTGCTACCCAACAATAATTATTGGAAAAAAATAAATCAAACAAACATTTAAGAAAATCTAACTATTTTTTAAAACTTATATAATAAAATTGTTGTAAAATAAATAAATAAAAAATATAAAATAAAAATATAAATAAAAAAATTTAGTATTAATATTTTATAATATAATTATTTTTATATAACTGAAATAATACACAAATTTTTTAATATTATATTCACTCTTTCATGGACATATATTATTTATGTAAGTAAAAGTATATGTGATCTTTTGCTGTATTTTTTCTTTCTTTGTGTCTCATATTATGTCACTCTATTTATACACGTAAATTTTTTTTTATTTTCATTAATGTTCAGTCCAACTTTAAAAATTTTGTACCAATTTATCTTTAAAAATTTGAACTGGTCAAATAATTTTGATTGGAGGAATAAGTCATGGATATTTAATTGATGGACATCCACATTGCAACCCTTCTCTATAGATGTCTATAAAAAATATGCCTCATTAAAACCTTACTAAAAAAACTTAATGAAAAAAAATTTAGTAAAAGAAAAAGAGTAGAATATCCTTTGTGATGCGAACTGTCTCGTTAAAAACCTTGTCAGGAAAAACCTAATAGGAAAAAAATCCGATCAAGAAAAAAGAGTGCAGCCTCCCATTCTTATCAACATTTTTTAATATTTTGAAATCGGCGCATCCCAATATGATATACTAATCTTTCAAATGAGGATTTTAGAAGTGACTTTGTAAATAAATTTGTCAAATTATTGCTTGAGCTGATTTGTTGGACATCAATTGTCCCTTGTTTTTGAAGGTCATGAGTGAAGAAGAATTTGGAAGAAATATGCTTTGTTCACCTTTGATGTATCCACCTTTAAGTTGAGCAATGCATGTTGTATTATCTTCAAAAAGAATAGTTGGAGCTATTTTTTGATTAGTCACTCCACATAATGATAGAATATATTGGATTAAATTCCTGAGTCAAAAATACTTGCGACTTGCTTTATGTATCGTTAGTATTTCAGCATGTTTAGATAGAGGACGTTGCTACTATCGTCTATTTCGTGGACCTTCATGATATAGTTGTATCACCATATGTGAATAGGTATTCTTTTGAGATCTTTCTTTGTGTGAATCAGACAAATATTCTGCATCTGCATATAGCCAACTAATTGTGACTTCGATTCATATGGATAATGCAGTTTCATATCAACTATTCTACGAAGATATTGAAAAATTTGTTTGATTTCTTTCTAATGTCTTTTGGTTGGAGAGGAACTATACCTTGCTAGTAAATTCATAGTAATGATATGTCAGATCGTGTATTATTAGTAAGATACATTAGTGCTCCAATTGCACTGAGATATAATACTTCAGGACCAAGGATATCTTTATTTTCTTCTTTAGGACAGAACTGATCTTTTTTCACATCCAAAGACCTTATGATCATTGGAGTACTTAATGGATGTAACTTATCTATATAAAATATCTTCAAGATCTTTTCTATGTAAGTTTTTTGATGAATAAAGATCACATTGCTTGTATGTTCGACTTGTAGGCTGAGACAAAATTTAGTCTTTCCAAAATCTTTCATTTCAAACTCTTCTTTTAGAGCTTTTATAATTGTTGGAATCTCTTCAAGGATTCTAATGATATTTAAATCATCAATAGACACACCAATTATAATGAATCCAAATGTAGATTTCTTTATGAAAACACATGAGCATATATCATCATTTTTGAATCCCTTTTTTGGTCAGATACTCAGTAATACGATTATACTATATTCGTCCAGATTGCTTTAGACCATATAAAGATATTTGCAATTTGACTAAATATAACCCCTGCGAATATTTATTAAATAGTTTAGATATCCTTAGTCCTTCATGAATTTTCATATAAATATCACGATCTAATGATCCGTATAAATAAGTTGCTACCACATCTATTAGAAGCATATGTAGTTTATAGTATGCGGTTAAACTGATTAAATAACGCAATGTTATTGCATCTACTATAGGAAAATATGTTTTTTCATAATCTATACCAGACTTTTGTGAAAAATCTTGTGCTACAAGTCGAGCTTTGTAGCGTATAATTTTATTTTTTTATTTCGTTTTCTCACAAATATCCATTTGTATCCAACAGGTGTTACATCTTCTAGTGTACAGACTATAGGTCCAAAGACTTTACGTTTTCCAAGTGAGTCTAACTCAGCTTTTATAGCTTCTTCCCATTTTGGCCAATAATTTTTTTATCGATATTATTTGACTGTTCTTGACTCAAGATTCTTACTTCATGCATGATGTGTAATGTCACATTATATGCGAATATTTTATTGATAATTGTTTTATTTCAGTTTTATTTTTCTCCTACAAAGATATAATTTATCGAGATCTCATTATTTTCAAAATTTTTAGGTACCTAAACGTCTTCTAGCATCAAAACTATATCAGTATTTTGGATACTTACTGGTATCCTTTCTATGTTTTTATCTTTTTTAACAAGAGTACTATTTGTTTTGGTAATATCAAATACCTCTCTCCTTTTTTAGAAGTTTTATTTTTGGAACCAATTGGTATATCATATTTCTGGCGTGCACTTGTTTCATTAGTCATTTGCCCAACTAAAACATGAATTTGAATTGGGGGTATTTTCAGCTAGTTAAGAATTTGGTTATCCTCTTTGTATCAAAAAATGCATCAGGCAATTTATTTGCTATTCTTTGCAAATATATAATCTTTTGAACTTCTAATTTACATTGTCTTAATTGTGAGTCTAGATGTATTAACGATGATGCATTTCAATTAAGTTCTTTCTGAAGTGGCTTATTCTCTCCATCCAATGTTGGAAATATTTACTCATCAAAATGACAATATGCAAATCGAATTTTAAATACATCTCATGTTTATATCTCAAGATACCTCACTATAGAGGAAAAATCATATCCTACATAAATTTCTAATTTTTTTAGGGTCGTCCCATTTTAGTGAGAAAATGTAGGACAATGGAAACATATATCGCACACTTAAATATTTTTAAATGGAAATTATTTGGTTGCTGGCCAGAAACTAATTGCAGAAAAAAATTGATGGAACTTATTATTCTCAAACAAATAAGTGCTGCAGCTTATAAAATCGCATGCCCCCAAACAGAAATAGAGAGATTTATTTTCATAAATAAGGGTCTAACAATTAATTAGATGCGTTTAATAAGTGATTATGGTAACCCATTTTTTGTGTGAATATGAACTACTAGATGTTCAACACTTATTCCGTTAGCCATACAATAAGCATCAAAAGTTTGGAAAGTAAATTTACCAATATTATTAAGGCGAATTGATTTGATTGGATTTTCTGAAAAATATGCTTTTAATCGAATAATTTGAGTAAGTAATCTCACAAACGTCAGATTGCAAGAGGACAATAAGCACACATGTAACCATCTCAAGGATGCGTCTATTAGGACCATAAAATATCTATAAAATTCACATGGTGGATGAATGAGTTTACATATATCTTCTTGAATTCTTTCTAGAAATTTAAGAGATTTAAAGCTAATCTTTACTGGTGATGGCCTTACAATTAGCTTTTTATGAGAACAAGAAGCACAACAGAATTCACTAAATTGAAGAACTCTCTGAATCTTTAGCGAATGTCTATGAAAATTTTTAATAATTCTCTACTTTGTGGTTGTTCTAAGATGACCCAATCGATAATGCCAAATTATGAATTCCTTTGGGCTAGTAAACTTCTGGTTTGCAATGATATGTAATTTAATTGTACTTATTTTAGTACAATATAACCCAGAAGAAAGTGAGGGTAACTTTTCTAATATAACCTTTTTTATTTGAATTATGAGTTGTAATATATAAGTACTTATGATTTTTCTCGTTCCTTGTTTCAATATGATATCCATTTCAGCGAATATTTTTAAAACTCAACAAATTCTTTAAAACCTTAGTAGACAATAGTGCATTATTTATTATGAATTTTGTTCTTTCAAGAAATAAAATTATAGCTCTTCTAGAGCCTTCTATTACATTGTCTGAGCCAACAATGATACTAAGTACTAACACATTCTTTTTTTGGTACAAAATGAGTAAAATATATATTACTTTTGAGAATGCTATGCGAACTTGTATGTTTCGTAAGGCAAATATCTTTATTATATGTCCTTGCCATTTTTTTCAAAGACAAATAATAACAAAATAATATCATAAAATAAGTAAAGGTACATACACAGTAAATTTTTTTATATTATTTATTGACATAAGCACTTAACGAACCCAAATATTAAACTTTTTATCATTAATTAAATAGTCAATATTTTCTTCAATATCCTTAAAGAAATCAAATACTTCATAACGAGTGGTGTAATTTTCAGTAACATCATTTGAAATAAAATTTATCTCCTTTTCCTTTTTCATCTTTCTTCAAACATGCTTGATAAAGATCAATTAATTGCCTTGGAGTACGACAAGTATATGACCAATGACCCTTTTCACCGCAATGGAAATATTTATCCTCGGTTAATTTATTTTGCCCATTATTTCCTTTTTTATCCTACTTCTGGTGAGATCTTTTCTTATAAAAATAGTTTTTCTTCCTTCCATAACTTTTCTTCTTACCAAAACCTTGCCATTTACCTCTTATGGGGTTATAATCTGCCGCATTTGCTTCAGAAAATAGGGCGGCGCTAGTTGGGCGCGCTTCATGATTTCTTAAAAGTAATTCATTATTTTGTTCAGAAACAAGAATGCAAGAAATTATATCAAAATATTTTTTAAATCTTTTTTCTTGATATTGTTGCTGCAAGAGCAAATTCGAGTCATGGAAGGTCGAAAAAAATTTATCTAACATGTTAATCAGTTATCTTTTCCCTCATAATTTCATTGATGTAATTCAGAATATTTTTGAATTGTATTCATTTATGGATTTAAAATCCTATAGACACAAATGCGTCTATTATATCAAGTTTGAGGAAGTATCACTATCTTTTGATGATTATATCTTTCTTTAAGATTCTTCCAAAAATCTGCAGGATCTTTTAATGTGAGATACTCATTTTTCAGTTCTTCATCAAGATGACGACGAAGAAAGATCATGGCTTTAACTTTATATATCCTTTTGGGATCAAAATAGATAAAAAGAAGAGAATATACTATAGACTCCAAAATATCAAAGAAACATAGTTCCAATTAGATGAGCGGGACTAGTAACTTTTTGCCTCCGAACAGTTTTGGCATTTCACTCTATCCTTTGAAGTTCAGAATGATTGGCATCTATAAGAACTCAGAACTCAGATAATGTTATTAATTCTCCTAGTTAAGTATAATGATTCTTGAACATAGCTAGTGTATGAGTCTTGGCTGTGGCCCAAAGCACTCTGTCTTCGAGTATTACACCGGATACATACATGCCACAGACACATAATTGGGTGAACCTTTTTGTGATTGTGACTTAGCTTTGCTAAAGTCCCCAATTAGAGGTGTCCAGGGTTCTTAAGCACACTCTTTTTGCCTTGGTTCACAACTTTATTTCTCTCTTCTTTTTTTTTTCGAAAATATTTTTTTTTGTATTCACTGCTTTTTCTTGCTTCAAGAATCAATTTAATGATTTTTTCAGATCCTCAATAACAGTTCTCTTTCTCCTCATTCTTTCAAGAGCCAACAATTTTAACATTCTCACAACAACAAATTCAAGAGACATATGCACTGTTCAAGCATTCATTCAGAAAACAAAAAGTATTGTCACCACATCAAACTAATTCAACTAGTTTCAGAGATAAATTTCGAAATCCTGTACTTCTTGTTCTTTTGTGATTAAAGCATTTTTCATTTAAGAGAGGTGATGGAGTCATAGGACATTCATAACTTTAAGGCATAATCTTTAAATTTATTAATTATGAATTAAGAACAAGACTCAAAAATAGATATAAGATTAAATAAAAATAAAAGAAAAATAAATAAGATAAACGAAAAACAAAAAAAAATTGGCTCCTAATGATAGAGGTTTTCACAGAGTTAGGACTCAACAACCTTGATTTTGAGAAGTGGATGCTTCCCCAGCTTGAGAGGAGAGCTTTTGGCGTTTCATCTCTTGGATTTCACGCCCCTGCTCCTCTTGCTCCTTCCATTGACTTCTTGGTGATTGGATGTTCAATGGGTATGAATTCATCTGCTTCCATCTTCACCCCAGCCTCTTTACAGAGCAAGGAGATCAAGCTTGGGTAAGCTAATTTGGTTACAGTGGAATTCTTATTTGCAATTGTGTAGATCTTACAAGCAATCACATGATGCACCTCCACTTCTCTTCCAAGCATAATGCAATGAATCATCACTGCTCTCTTGATGGTGACCTCAGAACAGTTGCTAGTGGGCAATATGGAGCGCCCAATGAAGTCTAGCCAACCTCTTGCAATTGGTTTGAGGTCTCCTCTCTTGAGTTGGTTTGGGACACCCTTAGAATTGGTTATCCACTTAGTTCCAGGGAGGCATATGTCCTCTAGAACTTGATCCAACTCTTTATCTACTCTCACCATCCTCCTATTAAAGGAGTCAGGATCATCATGCAGTTGAGGCAACTTAAAGATTTCTCTTATTTTGTCCAGATGGAAGTACATAACTTTCCCTCTGACCATGGTTCTGTAGGTATGGTAAGCGGTTCCAGTCATTCTCTGCTTATCTGTCAGCCACAGATTTGAGTAGAATTCCTGAACCATGTTCCTTCCAACCTTTGTCTCAGGATTGGTTAGAACTTCCCAACCTCTGTTTCGAATTTGCTCTTGGATCCCCGGATATTCATCTTCTTTAAGATCAAATTTAACTTCCGGGATCACTGACCTCAGACCCATTATTTTGTGATAATGGTCTTCATGTTCTTTGGTTAAGAACTTCTCTTGATTCCAAAGATTCTTTGGATTATTCTCCTTCTTGCCTCTTGGATTGGTTTGTTTTCCCTTAGGAGCCATGATATTGATGAATCTTGGCTTAGTGATCACGGAAAAGCACACCAAACTTAGAGGTTTGCTTGTCCTCAAGCAAAAGAAAGGAGAGAAGAGAGGGGGAGGAAGAGGAAATTCGAATGGTGCGATGGAAAGAGGGAGCCAAACGTGTATTTAAAAGGTGGGGAGGGGAGTTTTCGAAAAAGAGAGAAATTTGAGAAGATATGGAGAAAATTTGAAGAAAAAGTGAGTTTTTTGAATGAGATTTGAAATTGATTTGAGATAGATTTTGAAGAATGGTTTTGATTTGTGAAGATTTGGAAGTGAATGATGAAAGGTTGAAGTGCATTTATGTAGAAGAGATTGGGTAAGAAAAGGAAAGTTTGAAAAAATTTGAGTTGAAAAACGAAATAGTGGTCCCCCACCTTTCTGGCGTTAAACGCCCAGAATGGCACCCATTCTGGCGTTTAACGCCCATTTGCTACCCTTTTTGGGCGTTTAACGCCCAGCCAGGTGCCCTGGCTGGCGTTAAACGCCAGAAATCCTTTGTCACTGGGCGTTTTTTCAAAACGCCCAGGATGCTGCACACCTGGCGTTAAACGCCCAGAATGGTGCCCATTCTGGCGTTTAACGCCCAAAATGGCACCATTCCTGGCGTTAAACGCCCAGAATGGTACCCATTCTGGTGTTTAACGCCCAAAATGCCCCTTACTGGCATTTTTTCGCCAGTAAGCTCATTTTCTCTGCTTTTTGAGCTGAATCCTTCTGTAACTCTGTGAATTCCTTCATTTTTGATACTTGCCTCTATAAGAACAAACCATATACCTTCCTAATGACTGGGTTGCCTCCCAGCAAGCGCTTCTTTACTGTCTTTAGCTGGACCTCTGCTGAGGATCACTCAAGCCTCAGTTTTGATTCCCTTCAAGATAATGCTTGATTCTCTGTCCATTAACAATGAACTTCTTGTCAGAATCAATATCCTGAAGCTCAACATATCCATATGGTGACACTCCTGTGATCACATACGGACCCCTCCACCGGGATTTGAGTTTTCCTGGAAACAACTTGAGCCTAGAGTTGAAGAGCAGGACCTTTTGGCCTGGCTCAAAGACTCTGGTTGACAATTTCTTGTCATGCCACTTCTTTGCCTTTTCCTTATAAATTTTTGCATTTTCAAAGGCATTGAGTCTGAACTCTTCTAGCTCATTTAGCTGGAGCAGTCTTTTCTCACCAGCTAACTGTGCATCCATGTTCAGGAATCTGGTTGCCCAGTAGGCCTTATGTTCCAGTTCCACTGGCAAATGACAGGCCTTCCCATACACTAATTGGTATGGAGAGGTACCTATAGGAGTCTTGAATGCTGTTCTGTATGCCCACAGAGCATCATCCAAGCTCTTTGCCCAATCCTTTCTCCGGGCCATTACAGTCCGTTCTAGGATTCTCTTTAGCTCTCTATTAGAGACTTCAGCTTGCCTATTTGTCTGTGGATGATACGGAGTAGCTACTTTATGGCTAATCCCATATCTGACCATAGCAGAGTATAGCTGTTTGTTGCAGAAATGAGTGCCCCCGTCACTGATTAGTATTCTGGGAACGCCAAATCTGCTAAAGATGTTTTTCTGGAGGAATTTTAGCACGGTCTTGGTATCATTAGTGGGTGTAGCAATTGCTTCTACCCACTTAGATACATAGTCCACTGCCACCAGAATGTAAGTGTTTGAGTATGATGGTGGGAATGGCCCCATGAAGTCAATTCCCCATACATCAAACAATTCTATCTCTAATATCCCTTGTTGAGGCATGGCATATCCGTGAGGCAGATTACCAGCTCTTTGGCAACTGTCACAGTTACGCACAAACTCTCAGGAATCTTTATAGAGAGTAGGCCAGTAGAAGCCGCACTGGAGGACTTTAGTGGCTGTTCGCTCACTTCCAAAATGTCCTCCATAATGTGATCCATGGCAATGCCATAGGATCTTCTGTGCTTCTTCTCTGGGTACACATCTGCGGATCACTCCGTCAGCACATCTCTTAAAGAGATATGGTTCATCCCA
>NC_029775.3:21835866-21836323 GCF_000817695.3 Arachis duranensis
AGTCATCCATGAAGACTTCCAGAAATTTCTCTACCATATCTGAGAAGATAGAGAGCATGCACCTCTGAAATGTTGCAGGTGCATTACACAGACCAAAAGGCATCCTCCTGTAGGCAAACACGCCTGAAGGACAAGTGAATGCTGTTTTCTCTTGGTCTTGAGGGTCCACTGCAATTTGGTTGTAGCCTGAATAGCCGTCCAAAAAGCAATAGTAATCATGGCCAGCTAGTCTTTCTAGCATTTGGTCTATGAATGGTAAAGGAAAATGATCCTTTCTGGTAGCTGTATTGAGCCTTCTATAATCAATACACATATGCCACCCTGTAACTGTTCTTGTAGGAACCAGTTCATTTTTTTCATTATGAACCACTGTCATGCCTCCCTTCTTAGGGACAACGTGGACAGGGCTCACCCAGGGGCTATCAGAAATAGGATAAATAATCCCAGCCTCTAGTAA
>NC_029775.3:21837140-21838202 GCF_000817695.3 Arachis duranensis
TTAGCATAAGAAGGTATTTGCTCAAGTGCCTCTGCAAACGGAATCTTTATTTCAAGAGTCCTTAGATAGTCTGCAAAGCGGGCAAATTGCTTATCCTGTTCCGCTTGGCGGAGTTTTTGAGGATAAGGCATCTTGGCTTTATATTCTTCAACCTTGGATGCTGCAGGTTTATTCCTTACAGAAGTGGTTGAAGAAGCCTTGTTAGAGGGATAATTATCAGCACTCTCAGGTGTCTGATCCTCCCTTGGCGTTTGAACGCCAGGAATGGGTGGAAAATGGGCGTTTAACGCCAGCTTTTCCCCCTTTTCTGGCGTTTGAACGCCAGAATTGGGCAAGGAATGGGCGTTTAACGCCAGCTTTCCTTCCCTTTCTGGCGTTTGAACGCCAATAGCATTCCTCTCTGGGCTCTTATTGTCCTCAGAGGGATTTTGAACAGTGGGTTGGTTATCCTCTGTCAATTGTTCCTTGTTTGGCTTTTTACTCTTTTGAGCAGTGTTATTCAGGGTCTTCCCACTCCTTAATTGAACTGCTTGACATTCCTCTGTTATCTGTTTAGAGATTTGCTGTTTTGCTTGTTTCAACTGCAGTTCTATGTTCTTGTTAGCAACTTTAGTATCATGGAGCATTTCTTTAAATTCTGCTAACTGTTCTGTCATCAGGAGCAATTGTTGATTAAGCTCATTCATCTGTTCTTGAGGATTAGGATCAGTGACTACTGCCATGACTTCCTCATTTGGAGAGAACTCATTGCTAGAGTACAAATATTGGTTTCTAGCAACAGTGTCTATAAGCTCTTGAGCTTCTTCAATTGTCTTCCTCATGTGTATAGATCCACCAGCTGAGTGGTCTAAAGACATCTGAGCTTTTTCTGTAAGCCCATAGTAGAAAATGTCTAACTGTACCCACTCTGAAAACATTTCAGAGGGACATTTCCTTAGCATACCTCTATACCTCTCCCAGGCATTATAAAGGGATTCATTATCCTCTTGTTTAAAGCCTTGGATGTCCAGCCTTAGCTGTGTCATCCTCTTTGGAGGGTAAAAATGATTCAGGAATTTGTCT
>NC_029775.3:21839443-21844809 GCF_000817695.3 Arachis duranensis
AAATAAAAATTAATTATAAAACATAAAATATTTTATATTATTTAAGATATGTAAAAATATAAAATAATTAAATTTAAATTAAAAAAGGTAAAAAGTTATATTATTATTATGTATACTAAAATTAAGATAAAGATTTACTAACATGGTTTACAAATTAGTTATTTATATATTAAATTTATTTATTTTCTCAATCTTATTTAATTTGAAGTAAATTTAAAATTTTATATTCAAAATACTCGTTATCTTTATGTATAATTCGAATAGATAAAAATTTTTTTTAATCTTATATTAAACATCAAATTTTTTTTTAATCTTATATTAAACATCTTTAATTATTTTTAATTTTTTTATTATTTTAAAATTATTAATTTTTATTTTGATTATATCATCTCATCATATTATACACTATCATTTTTTCTTATCATTCTTTTTACATGGATAACTATTATCGTCTCACCGTCACTATTATGTTGTCTTATTTTATTTTTTTCCGCAATCAATTACCATAATACCATTATGGCAGCTCTCATTTTTTTTCATCACTTTGTATGTGAAAGAAAGATTAAAAATATATAAGAATGAGTTAACAAAATAATTTATGAGAGTTCTTCGGTTCATTATTGATAGGTATATACATGTCAAAAAAAATTAAAAAATAAATATCAGATAAAAAATAATAATTTTTTTAAATTAAATTGATGAGAGAAATTTTGTATGTGAAAGATAGATTAAAAATATATAAGAATGAATACAGTTTGGTAAGTAAACTGAAAAGAAAGGAAAATGAAGGTGAAAGTTATGCGTGAAATTAATATCAACAATAAAATGTTATAAAATTTGCAATTGTAGTAAATGAAAGCGAGGAAAAGATGGAAGCGATACAATCACGATATTCAGGGAATGAGAATGATGACAACAGTAATAATATAGAAGAGTGCACCTCATGGCAAGAGGAGAAGCACTAAAAATTGAATAATGAGATCAAACTTGGTATAAAGTACTCACATAAAGAATATACCCAAAATAAAACGATAAGATCTATAAAAAATTATTTATCACCCCTAATTATTTTTTTCCTCCTTTCATACATGGAAAAAATTTATTTATCACCCCTAATTATTTTTTTCCTCCTTTCATACATGGCGTCAAAAATCAACATTTGGCATAGTCATTATCTAGTTCAGAAAATTACAAAAATTCATCCAAATAATTGTTACATACAGAGAAACACATTCAGACTTGGAAAGAGAAGTAAAAAAAATTGAAAACGGATAAAATTAATTAAATGGATATATTATTGGAATAAAGAATTGAAGAAGAGGTTACGGTTCCTACAACTATTAGTGAAACAGAATAAAAATAAGATAGAATAACATGTGTTGCTGTTAACGGTGAAAGTTCTTTTATTTAAAGTAAAAGACGCATGTACGGGGGAATCTCTATCATTAAGGGCAACATTAGAAAGCACATTATATATTGTTATAGATTTCTGTTACTTGTGCCTGTTCCATTGTCATACGCTTCCATTCCTGTATGTTTCAAAAGTAAAATATAATTATTAAAAACTAATTGAATTCATAACAAAGAAAATTAGTTATCGTGTTACTGTATCAAATTGATGATGGGTGGTAGCTCTGGTCATTTGTTTAATTGTAGTCAATTGGGCTACTCCTATGTTTGTAGTTAATCGAGTACCTCTACATGCGTTTGGCATTGGAGTTGGAATTGGAGTCAGTTGATATGGCAACTTGTTTTCCTTGTCGAATCTGGTTTGTGAAACCAAAATTGAAAGTGAAAAAGTATTTAATTCTGTTGGGGTTTCAGTTTTTAAATTGAGTACGTAGTGGGAGCAGTTTTTTATTGGAAGTAAATCAGTTTTAAAATATGTCGTGGGTTGAAAATGAATCAATTTAATACTCTGTCGTGAGATAAATTCTTTTATAAAAAAATAAAAAATTGAGGACGTGGTAACAATTTGTTATATTAAATTCAATGTGTAACAAAAATAAAAAAGAAATAGGGATAAAATAGGGAGAAGGAATTGGATACCAAACTTTTCTATCCCATTATATATTGGTATAGATAAAAAAAAGTTATTATGACAAAAATAATAAAATAGTAAATAGAAAATAATAGAAAAAATAGTTATTATAATAGAAATCAAAGTTGTCAATCATGCAATGGGACTATTTCAATTCGAAAAGAATAAAAGAAAATTCAAATCTAAATTTATTTGATACTAAATAAAATAAAATTACATAAAATATTATTATTTACCGTATAAATTAAATAAAAAATTACTAATATTTTTAAATAAATATTTTATACAACAACTGTCAAGTAGAACTCACTGAATAAAAAAAATTGAACATCAAACTCCCATATTTTCTTTGTATATTGTTATTTTGTTATAGTATAAATAATAGTTTTGGAATTATCTAAATATTTTAATATAAATTAGTTAATATTGTCAAAGCTAAAAAATGTAAGAGATAAAATTAATATTTCTTCTAATGATTATTTTTAAAATTATAAATACACAATAAAAAATTAGAGTACATTAAAATAGTACAATAATAAAAAAAATTCAAAAGATAAAATTAACAAACTAATGGAATATATATACACAACTAACCAATGTTATTTGGACCAATTTTAATACTTGAATATCTAAAAACAGATTTTTAACATATAAATAATATTTTTTGAATTTCGTAAATCTTTTAATATAAATAATTTAATATTATCTGGACAAAAAAAATTAAAAAATAAGATTAATATTTCTTTTAAGAATGATTTTTATCAAAATTATAAATACATAATAAAAATTTAGAGTACATTAAAATAGTACCATAATAAAAAAATTCAAATATTAAATTAATAGCGTAAATTTTTTAAGGGAACAATTAACAACCATAATACACTGTCAAGAGGTGACAGGTACGTCAAGTGGCCAAGTGGAGTAATGGGAGTTTTTCAGAGATAACTGACATTAAGTGGAGAAGTTAATTAGAGAGGGTAATACTGGAAAAAAAATTTGGACACCAAACCCATGTATTGCCATTATATATTGTTATAGATGAGTTGAGGATTTAGCTCAAAGCTGCTTGCTTTGATGGGAGGTGTACAGATGCTACTCCCATATGCAGCTGTAATGGGGTTAGCATATGACCCCAGAGTCCTTTTGGACTGATTAATCCCACTTAAGTCCATGATGGACAAAAGGGAAATGATAATGATTGCAAATAGATAAATTTTGTTTTTTTTTTTTTTGAATAACCGAAAAAAAATAAAACAAAAAAAAACAAAAATAAAAAAATTCGAAAATAATAATAATAAAAAAAATAAAATCAAAACAAATTGAGAACTGAATCAATTAGTTAATTAAAAAGATTTTGAAAGCAGCAATTAAAAAGATATGATTGAAAAATGTTTATGAAAAAGATTTGATTTTTAAAAAGAGGAAAGAGAAAAACACAAAAGACACCAAACTTAAAATTTTAGAAAATCAAACACTAATTTTTTCGAAAATTTTAAAGAGAAAACACAAAGAGGACACCAAACTTAGAATTTTTTTGAATCAAAAAGGGCTAAGAACATGCAAAAATCGAAAATTAAAAGAAAAACAAAGGTATGCAAATGACACCAAACTTAAAATATGAAACTAGACTCAACTAAAAGACTCTAAACCAACAAAAACAAAACAGTCCTAATCTAAGCAACAAGATAAGCCGTCAGTTGTCCAAACTCAACAATCCCCGGCAACGGCGCCAAAAACTTGGTGCACGAAATTGCAATAACACTTTTGCAATCCCGCACAACTAACCAGCAAGTGCACTGGGTCGTCCAAGTAATACCTTGCGTGAGCAAGGGTCGATCCCACGGAGATTGTCGGCTTGAAGCAAGCTATGGTTATCTTGTAAGTCTTAGTCAGGATATCAGAAATTATCAGGATTGAATGTGAAAAACAAAAGAACATGAAATGATTACTTGTATTGCAGTAATGGAGAATGGGTTGAGGCTTTGGAGATGCTCCATCTTCTGAATCTCTGCTTTCCTACTGTCTTCTTCATCAAACACGCAAATATCCTTCCATGGCAAGCTATATGTAGGGTTTCACCGTTGTCAATGGCTACCTCCCATCCTCTCATTGGAACGATTCCTAATGCCCTGTCACGGCACGGCATTCCATCTGTCGGTTCTCAATCAGACCGGAATAGAATCCAGTGATTCTTTTGGCGTCTGTCACTAACGCCCCGCTGATGCAATTGCATATTTGATATATTAGCTAGTTAGTTTAGTTGATTTTAGCTTGATTTTACTCATTTTCTCTAAATAAACAAGTCCTTTTATGAGTTTGTTTTCATGCATAAGAATACTAAGGAACATGTTGATTCTAGCCAAATTCATGCAAATGATTTAAGGAATATATACATGAATAAGTATGAATGAATCTCATGGAATTTATTGCATGAATTGGTAAAACTTTGAAGCTATTTCCTTTGTTGATGATAGGTGATGAAACAAGGAAGCATGGAGACAAGAAGTTGGCGTTGCCAACTTGGGAAAAGGGGGCGTTTTTATGGACAACGCCAGGCAACCAAGAAGCAAAGTTGGCGTTGCCAACTTGAAGAATAGGCTGCGTTGTTGAGCATAACGCCAGGCAGCCTTGGAAGAGAAGTTGGCGTTGCCAACTTGAAGAATAGGATGAGTTGTTGAAGGCAACGCCCACACTAGCAAGGAGCTTGGCCCTGGAGGAAGAGCTGGCGTTGCCAACTCTAGAACCACGTTGCCAACGCCCACACAAGCAAGGAACTTGAGCCATGAAGGAGTGTCGAGGGCGTTGCCAACGCCAAGAACTATGGGCGTTGTTGAAGGCAACGCCACACACACAAGCTTGGCCCTGGATGAAGTGAAGCACGTTGCCAACTTGAGAAGGGCGTTGCCAACGCCACACACAAGCAATTTTGGCACCAAAGGGGAGCTCGAGCACGTTGTTTGAGCTAGGAAGCATTGGCGTGTTTGGCAACAACGCCAGGAATGGTTGCTTGGCTAGGCACCAAGTCTTGGTGCCAACCAAGTTGCCAACGCCCAATGGCCGCACCAACCAGGTTGCCAACGCCCAATGGCCGCACCAACCAGGTTGCCAACGCCCATCAGCCGCACCAACCACGCACCAACCACGTTGCCAACGCCCATCAGCTGCACCAACCACGTTGCCAACGCCCATGAGTTGCACCATGCACGTTGCCAACGCCCACAAGCCTTGCCATGCACGTTGCCAACGCCAGGAAGCAAACTTGGAGCCTTGAGAAAGGCTCGAGCACGTTACCAACGTGCTGAAGAGAAGGAGTGTTCATCAACAA
>NC_029775.3:21846961-21848379 GCF_000817695.3 Arachis duranensis
AGGATATGCAATACAGTGAAGACAAATGGAGTGCATCCAGATGTCTACAAGTTGTTGCTATTTCCATTCTCTTTGAGGGATAAAGCCACTCAATGGCTAGAATCATTCCCCAAGGAAAGCCTCAATGATTGGAATGAAGTGATGAGCAGATTTCTAGCAAAGTTCTACCCACCTCAAAAGATCATCAAGTTGAAGACAGAGGTCCAGACTTTTAGGCAAATGGAAGGGGAGTCATTGTATGAAGCCTGGGAAAGATATAAGGCACTAATGAGAAGATGTCCCCCTGACATGTTTAGTGATTGGGTTAAGCTCCAAAACTTCTATGAAGGCTTAAGCTTCGAAGCAAGGAAGGGACTAGATTACTCATCAGGAGGATCACTCAACATGATGAAAACTGCCGAGGAGGCCCAAGACCTCATTGAGATTGTGGCAAACAATCAATATTATTATTCATCAGAGAGGCAGCACAATCCGACCCCAAAGAAAGGTGTAATGGAGCTTGAAGGTGTTGATGCTATCTTGGCACAAAATAAGTTAATGCACCAACAAATCCAACAACAAATGGAGATGATAACAAAGAGAATGGATGGTTTGCAACTTGCAGCAGTGAACACAACAAATCAACCATTGCTTGAATGGAACCAAGGTGAAGGGACCAATGTTGAACAACCACAAGAACAAGTTCAATACATGCAGAACACTTCAAATTCTCAGGATGAATTTCATGGTGATACATACAACCCATCTTGGAAAAATCATCCCAATCTAAAGTGGGGTGAAAACCATTGGCAAAAGAATAGCAACCACAATCAAACCCGTAACACAAACAACCAAAATCACCATGCCAACAACACTAACCAATATAGAATATCACAAAACACATATCAACCACCCCATCATAACTCACAAACTCACCAAAATAACTTCTCTGCACCATCATCCAACTCACAAAATTACCACACTAATCCACCCAACAACTTCCAACAACAATCAACCCCCATCATACCCCCAATTGACCATCATGAAACTAGAATCTCAAGTCTTGAAGCAACCTTGCAAGCACTTGCTCAAACCACTCAAGCCTTAGCTAAGGGACACAAGGAACATGAGGTCATCATGAAGAATATTGAGAGACAAGTGGGACAATTAGCCAAATAAGCCGAGCAACCAACCAATGTTCTCCCAAGTGACACAATACCCAACCCAAGAGAAGAATGTAAGGCTCTGCAGTTAAGAAGTGGCAAGGTAGTTGGTGAAAGTTCGAATAAAGAAGCAATAACAACCAAAGAGCAAGACACGGTGGAAGTACATGTGGAAAGGCAAGATGAAAAAAAGGGTTCAACATCTAACAAAGGCAAGGAGGTTGTCAAGCCACAAGGCAATCCACCAAGTCAAGGAGGCAACCGTGATGGCAAGGA
>NC_029775.3:21848545-21848888 GCF_000817695.3 Arachis duranensis
TTCAAGAAACTTGAAATCAACATCCCATTGGCAGAAGCTCTGGAACAGATGCCATTATATGCAAAGTTTCTTAAGGAATTGATCACCAAGAAGAGAAGTTGGCAAGAAAAAGAAACGGTGATTCTCAATCAAGAGTGTAGTGCCATCATTCAAAAGGGGTTACCTCCAAAACTCAAAGACCCTGGCAGCTTTCTCATACCTTGCACGATTGGGAGCATGGCCGTTGACAAGTCACTTTGTGACCTGGGAGCAAGCATTAACTTAATGCCCCTCACCATGATGAAGAAAATGATGATTGAAGAGCTTAAACCCACAAGGATGTCACTCCAACTTGCTGACAGAT
>NC_029775.3:21849029-21849624 GCF_000817695.3 Arachis duranensis
AAAACAATTCAGTCATTCTTGGTAGACCCTTTTTGGCTACAGCTAGAACAATCATTGATGTGGAAAAAGGAGAGATGATTTTCAGAGTGCATGATGAGCAAATGACCATAAATGTCTTCAAAGCAATGCAACACCCTGTTGAGAAAGAAAGTTGCATGAGGATTGATGTAGTAGATTCTTTGGTTGAAGAAGTGCTTGACACAAACCATCAAATGAAACAAGAGGAAGTCCATAACATCAAGGACCAAGAAGAGAACAAATTGGAAGCATCAAAGGAACCAAGTGAAGCTACGAAAGAAGAGGCACCACAACAAGAGTTGAAACCACTACCCCCTCACCTTAAATATGCATTTCTTGGTGAGAAGGATAGCTTCCCAGTGATCATCAATTCCACATTGAATGCAGAGGAAGAAGAAAAGCTCCTTATGGTGTTGAAAGCTCACAAAGAGGCGCTGGGATGGACCATTGATGACTTGAAAGGCATAAGCCCTGCTGTATGCATGCACAAGATACTCTTAGAGGAGGGTTCCAAACCCGTGGTACAACCCCAAAGAAGATTGAATCCTACAATGAAGGAAGTTGTTCAAAAGGAAGT
>NC_029775.3:21849738-21850425 GCF_000817695.3 Arachis duranensis
CCAACACGAACAGTGACAGGGTGGAGGATGTGCATAGACTATAGGAGGCTGAATGATGCCACACGGAAAGATCACTTTCCTCTACCTTTCATTGACTAGATGCTTGAAAGGTTGGCTGGCCATGCCTATTACTGTTTTCTTGATGGATATTCAGGGTATAACCAGATTGTGGTTGACCCCATGGATCAAGAGAAGACTTCTTTCACTTGTCCCTTTGGAGTCTTTGCATACAGGAGAATGCCATTTGGACTGTGTAATGCCCCAGCCACCTTTCAAAGGTGCATGCTATCAATCTTCTCAGACATGGTAGAAAAATTTATTGAAGTCTTTATGGATGATTTCTCTGTTTTTGGTGATTCCTTCAATACTTGCTTGCATTATCTTACCCTAGTCTTGAAAAGGTGCCAAGAAACCAATTTAGTTTTGAATTGGGAGAAGTGCCATTTCATGGTACCCGAAGGCATTGTTTTTGGTCATAAAATTTCAAGAAAGGGTATAGAAGTTGACAAGGCAAAAGTAGAAATTATAGAAAAACTTCCTTTGCCAACTAGTGTGAAAGCCGTTAGAAGTTTCCTAGGACATGCTGGTTTCTATAGGAGATTCATTAAAGATTTTTCAAAAATAGCAAAGCCACTAAGCAATTTGTTGGTGGTAGACAATCCTTTTATCTTTGATGATGAATGCAAA
>NC_029775.3:21850691-21852648 GCF_000817695.3 Arachis duranensis
TATGCTTTTGATAAGTTTAGACAATATTTGATTGGATCTAAGGTCTTAGTGTATACTGACCATGCTGCTATTAAGTATCTTATGTCAAAACAGGATGCCAAACCAAGGCTAATCAGATGGGTGCTACTCCTACAAGAGTTTGACATTGAGATCAAAGATAGGAAGGGTAGTGAAAATCAAGTTGCTGATCACTTATCAAGGGTACCACAAGATGCATGCCAAGACAACATTCCATCAATAAATGAAGAGTTTCCAGATGAACACCTCTTGCACATTCAACATGTCCCTTGGTTTGCAGACATGGCCAACTACAAGGCAGGAAGAATCATTCCACAAGAGTACACAAGACAACAAGTTAAGAAGCTGTTGCATGAGGCTAGGTTCTTCTTTTGGGATGACCCATTCTTGTTCAAAAGATGCCCAGATGGAATGATAAGAAGATGTGTGTCAGAGGATGAGATGAAGAACATACTATGGCATTGTCACAACTCTAATTATGGTGGTCATTTTGGAGCTGAAAGAACAGCTGCAAAGGTCCTTCAAAGTGGTTTCTATTGGCCTTCAATCTTCAAGGATGCTAGAGAGTTTGTGAGCCATTGCAATGAATGTCAAAGAACAGGGGGTTTGTCAAAGAAAAATGAGATGCCCCAAAAGTTCATTTTGGAAGTGGAACTCTTTGATCTATGGGGAATAGATTTCATGGGACCTTTCCCTCCATCCTACACGTTCAAATACATCCTGGTAGCAGTAGAGTATGTCTCCAAATGGGTAGAAGCAATAGCCACCACCACATGTGATACCAACGTGGTCTTACAATTCCTCAAGAAGAACATCTTCACTAGATTTGGAGTACCCAAAGGACTTATAAGTGATGGGGGAAGCCACTTTTGCAACAAGCAACTCAATTCCTTACTCCACAAGTATGGTGTTACACACAAAGTAGCTACCCCATATCACCCACAAACCAATGGACAAGCTGAACTTGCCAACAGAGAGCTAAAAAGGATCTTGGAGAAAACTGTGGGAAAAACAAGAAAGGATTGGGTTAGGAAGCTGGATGATGCACTTTGGGCATATAGGACAGCCTTCAAGACACCCATAGGAAAATCTCCATTTCAGCTAGTGTATGGAAAGGCATGCCACCTCCCTGTGGAGCTCGAACATAAGGCCTTTTGGGCCACCAAACTTCTGAATTTAGATGCTCAAGCAGCAGGAGAGAAGAGGTTGCTACAACTCAATGAACTTGAAGAGTTCAGGTTGGAGGCATATGACAATGCCAAGATATACAAAGAGAGAGCAAAGAGATGGAATGATAAGAGGATCTCTCAAAGAACATTTGAACCAGGCCAAAAGGTGTTATTATTCAATTCAAGATTGAAGATCTTCCCTGGGAAGCTGAGGTCTAGATGGAATGGTCCATACAACATCACCAAAGTATCACCTCATGGCTATGTTGAATTACTTGATGAAGCCTCAAAACAAACATTCACAGTCAATGGACATAGGGTGAAGCACTATTTTGGTGGCCCCTGGAGCAAGGAAGAAAGTGTGCAAATGCTAATATAAGCAAGGAAGTTGCATTGTCAAGCTAAGGACAATAAACAAGCGCTTCATGGGAGGCAACCCATGCACAGGGAGTCTTTTATTTTCATGTTTTAGTAACCAATGATGATCAAGTAGACTAGTACATGGTGTATGCAAGGCACTAAGTTTGGTGTGGCCAATCTTGAAGTAATGGCAAATGTGTGTTCTACAACACTTAGCCACAAACTAAGTTTGGTGTCCATACATACACGAAAATGCTAGACTATGGAAGTATAGTCATTTATTTTAATTAAAAAAAAACGTGAAATAGCATGTAATGAAGGTAGAATACTAAGTTTGATGTGGCTATCTTTGGAATTAATTCCATAGAACACTTAGTCACAAACTAAGTTTGGTGTCTTTACTTACATTA
>NC_029775.3:21854586-21856416 GCF_000817695.3 Arachis duranensis
AGAAAGAAAAAGAAAGAAGATCCAAAGGGCAAAGGAAAGCAAGGAGAATCAAGCAAGGGAAAAGGGACATGAAGACTAAAGGTGGTGAAGTTCCTTTGTTTTTCTTTATGTTTTATTAAATAAAGAAGATGTATGTCTGAAATATGGTATACCTTCTAAGATGCATTTTTTTTTTCTTTTTGAAGCATTATCTTTTATGTTGCCCATTCCATGCATCACTACTCACAGGTTTGGAATGGTTGCTTGTCTTAAGTACTTTTACTTGTCAATGGAATAAAAGATGTAGTTTGAGCAAGAACAGAGAGAAATCTAGCTTAAAAAGGATCATGTTGTCCCATAAGAAAAGTGCTAGTACTTTTATTGTGAAAGAACCAAGGCTCAAGAAATTCAAAAGAATGCTTGTTTATACAAGACTAGTTTGGTTGAGGATCACAAAGACCTTATAAGTAAAAGCACAAATAACCTTGACAATAAAGAAAACACAAAACAAAGAATGAAAGGCTATGCATCAATGACAAATTTGGATATGTGTCTGTGGTGATTGATGTTAAGAGACATACTTGGGCTAGTAAATCCGAGGGGTGCTTCATCACCCGATAACTTGAGTTAACTAACTCGGGATTATTGATTGAAAACTCACAATCAAGAGTAGCTCTATAACAGAACATTTAGCAACCCAAAGAGGTGCTGGACACCGCTATCCAAATAAAATTTCAATGTTATATGCCTGTGATTGAATGTGTTAAGGAGAGAGGCTTGAGTTAGTAAATCTTTAAGAAAAATCAACATCTCTCTGTTTTTCTGAGGATATGCAATACAGTGAAGACAAATGGAGTGCATCCAGATGTTTACAAGTTGTTACTATTTCCATTCTCTTTGAGGGATAAAGCCACTCAATGGCTAGAATCATTCCCCAAGGAAAGCCTCAATGATTGGAATGAAGTGATGAGCAAATTTCTAGCAAAATTCTACCCACCTCAAAAGATCATCAAGTTGAAGACAGAGGTTCATACTTTTAGGCAAATGGAAGGGGAGTCATTGTATGAAGCCTGGGAAAGGTATAAAGCACTAATGAGAAGATGCCCCCTGACATGTTTAGTGATTGGGTTAAGCTCCAAAACTTCTATGAAGGCTTAAGCTTCGAAGCAAGGAAGGGACTAGATTACTCATCAGGAGGATCACTCAACATGATGAAAACTGCCGAGGAGGCCCAAGACCTCATTGAGATTGTAGCAAACAATCAATATTATTACTCATCAGAGAGGCAACACAATCCGCCCCCAAAGAAAGGTGTAATGGAGCTTGAAGGTGTTGATGCTATCTTGGCACAAAATAAGTTAATGCACCAACAAATCCAACAACAAATGGAGATGATCACAAAGAGAATGGATGGTTTGCAACTTGCAGCAGTGAACACAACAAATCAACCATTGCTTGAATGGAACCAAGGTGAAGGGACCAATGTTGAACAACCACAAGAACAAGTCCAGTACATGCAGAATACTTCAAATTCTCATGATGAATTTCATGGAGATACATACAACTCATCTTGGAAAAATCATCCCAACCTAAAGTGGGGAGAAAACCATTGGCAAAAGAATAGCAACCACAATCAAAACCGTAACACACATAACCAAAATCACCATGCCAACAACACTAACCAATATAGAAAAACACAAAACACATATCAACCACCCCATCAAAACTCACAAACCCACCAAAATAACTTCTCTGCACCATCATCCAACTCACAAAATTACCACACTAATCCACCCAACAACTTCCAACAACAATCAACCCCATCATACCCCCAATTGACCATCATGAAAC
>NC_029775.3:21860122-21861311 GCF_000817695.3 Arachis duranensis
GTAATGGCAAATATGTGTTCCACAACACTTAGCCACAAACTAAGTTTGGTGTCCATACATACACGAAAATGCTAGACTATGAAAGCATAGTCATTTATTTTAGTTAAAAAAAAAACGTGAAATAGCATGTAATGAAGGTAAAATACTAAGTTTGATGTGGCTATCTTTGGAACTAATTCCATAGAACACTTAGTCACAAACTAAGTTTGGTGTCTTTACTTACATTATTAATGCTAGAAAAAAATAGATTAGGGAATCAATTCATAAATTTTTAATTTTAGTTTAGTCAATTTTGCATAGGAATATCATCATAAGCTTTTAGCTATTAATGTCACTTTAAGAATCTCAAGCCTTTGGCATTTTGTTGCAGGAAAGAAAGAAAGAAATGATGGGGAATCTTGGTGAGTGAAGTCACGGATACACAAGGAAGGGAAGTCACATGAGTTTTGAACATTGTGCATTGGAAAGATGTGAACTCAACATGCATTGGGCACAAGGAAGCATGCTCCCCATGCCATGACCGAGCCTTAAATGCCATTAGAACCATGCATCCTCACCAAAGTTCACTTTAAATACTTCAACCACATTCATCAAACCTCATTCTTCATCACTCATTCTTCTACCCCCATAACCTCATTTCACTACCCGAACTCATACTCAACCTCCAACCTATTCCATGTTTCACAAATTTTAGCCTTGAACCTCATCTTTACCCAACAAAACTCATGAAGCACTACACCCCCTCACATAACCGAAACACTCCACCTCCCCTCACCATCATTTTCTAGCTTGCCTAAGTCACGTTGTGGCCATACATCTCTCCCATTCACAACCATTTTCCTTGTGCTTGAGGACAAGCATTCATCTAAGTTTGGTGTGGAAGATTCAACCCTTGCAAGTGAATTTCAATGGCCTCATCATCAAGGGATAGGAGAGAAGATGAATTTGATCAAAGAAGATTCAAATCCAAACACAACGAGCGTATCTTCAGCTGGATGTCAAGCAAAGATGTTGTTCCAGAGTTACCATTCAAGCTAAGAAAAGATGAATACCCTGAAATACAAAAAATAATCAGAAAAAGGGGATGGGAGCTTCTCTGTGACCAACCTCAAGAAGTGAGCATGCTTCTCATCCATGAGTTCTACACTAATGTGATAAGAGAATATGATGATGAAGAACCATACATGAG
>NC_029775.3:21862115-21863099 GCF_000817695.3 Arachis duranensis
CAACTCCAAGCCGCCTTGGAAGGAATTTCTGGGCAATATTCACAAATTCAAAGAAGCCAAGAGGAACAAGCTCAACAACAAAGGGACCTTTGGCAATTGATGGATCAACAAAGAGGGGTTCAAGTTCAATGGATGAACCAACAAAATGAGTACCAAGCACACATGATGGAGTTACAACAAGAACAATATGCCAAGATGCAGGAAGCCATCAACAATTCAACTATGGAACATGAAAGAGCCATGGAGAAAGTAATACAAGAACAAGCTCAACTAAGGATAGAGCAAGCTCAGCAAAGAGAACTTCTCCTTAGGTTGGATGCTAGACATAATGCATTTCACAAAGATTTCAATGAAAGCAGAATGTTCAGGGAAGCTAGGCACAAGGACAGACTTGACTATGATATATGCACCCGAGAAAAGCTCAGTTACCTCTGTTCTACACCCCCATTACTCAACCCACAAATTAAAACCTTTAATGAAGCTCGCAAGATATTTGAAGAGCAGGAACTTGCAAGGGTGAGATTCAATGCTCAGAGGCTAAAGGAAACAATGATAAGCTCAGGAGTATGGCAAAGAGAAGAAGGGGACTCAACAACAAAACAACAAGGAGAACTGAGAAAGAAAAAGAAAGAAGATCCAAAAGGGGACTCAACAACAAAACAACAAGGAGAACTGAGAAAGAAAAAGAAAGAAGATCCAAATGGCAAAGGAAAGCAAGGAGAATCTAGCAAAGAAAAGGGGACATGAAGACTAAAGGTGGTGAAGTTCCTTTTTTTATGCTTTATTAAATAAAGAAGATGTATGTCTGAAATATGGTATACCTTCTAAGATGCATTTTTTTTTTGAAGCATTTTCTTTTATGTTGCCTATTCCATGCATCACCACTCACAGGTTTGGAATGGTTGCTTGTCTTAAGTACTTTCACTTGTCAATGGAATAAAATATGTAGTTTAAGCAAGAACAGAGAGAAATCTAGCTTAAAAA
>NC_029775.3:21863709-21865415 GCF_000817695.3 Arachis duranensis
AGGAGAAAAGCATCAAGTAAAGAATGGTTCAAGGATCATGTGCTGTGATAATAGAAAAGGTCTAGTGAAGTTAACCAATTTAGTATTGAAGCAAGCATCTTAATTGAAAAAGTTGAGTAGCTGTGTTCAATTACAATAAATTAATGACCACACAAGTGAGGATGACATGTTCAATGAAAAAGTACTCTCTGGTAGAACATTCAAGTCTTATATCTTATATTCTTGTGACAAAGCTTTTATATTTTGCTTGAGGACAAGCAACACTTTAAGTTTGGTGTTGTGATGCAATTGCATATTTGATATATTAGCTAGTTAGTATAGTTGATTTTAGCTTGATTTTACTCATTTTCTCTAAATAAACAAGTCCTTTTATGAGTTTGTTTTCATGCATAAGAATACTAAGGAACATGTTGATTCTAGCCAAATTCATGTCCAAATTCATGCAAATGATTTAAGGAATATATACATGAATGAGTATGAATGAATCTCATGGAATTTATTGCATGAATTGGTAAAACTTTGAAGCTATTTCCTTTGTTGATGATAGGTGATGAAACAAGGAAGCATGGAGGCAAGAAGTTGGCGTTGCCAACTTGGGAAAAGGGGGCGTTTTTATGGACAACGCCAGGCAACCAAGAAGCAAAGTTGGCGTTTGCCAACTTGGGAATAGGGGGCGTTTTTATGGACAACGCCAGGAAACCAAGAAGAAGAAGTTGGCGTTGCCAACTTGGGAATGTGGTGCGTTGTTGGAGGCAACGCCAGGCAGCCTTGGAAGCAAAGTTGGCGTTGCCAACTTGAGAAATAGGCTGCGGGAGCTTGGCCCTGGAGGAAGAGCTGGCGTTGCCAACTCTAGAACCACGTTGCCAATGCCCACACAAGCAAGGAACTTGAGCCATGAAGGAGTGTCGAGGGCGTTGCCAACGCCAAGAACTATGGGCGTTGTTGAAGGCAACGCCACACACACAAGCTTGGCCCTGGATGAAGTGAAGCACGTTGCCAACTTGAGGAGGGTGTTGCCAACGCCACACACAAGCAATTTTGGCACCAAAGGGGAGCTCGAGCACGTTGTTTGAGCTAGGAAGCATTGGCGTGTTTAGCAACAACGCCAGGAATGGTTGCTTGGCTAGGCACCAAGTCTTGGTGCCAACCAAGTTGCCAACGCCCAATGGCCGCACCAACCAGGTTGCCAACGCCCATCAGCCGCACCAACCACGCACCAACCACGTTGCCAACGCCCATCAGCCGCACCAACCACGTTGCCAACGCCCATGAGTTGCACCATGCACGTTGCCAACGCCCACAAGCCTTGCCATGCACGTTGCCAACGCCAGGAAGCAAACTTGGAGCCTTGAGAAAGGCTCGAGCACGTTGCCAACGTGCTGAAGAGAAGGAGTTATCCACAACAACGCCAGGAAATTGTAATGCACGTTGCTAACTTGGAATATATGGGGCGTTGTTCACAACAACTCCAACAAGGCAGCCTGACCATGTCCACTTCAATGGAAGATATCTTGAGCTACAGAGATCCAAATTGAGTGCTTTCAGTTGCGTTGGAAAGATAACATTCAGAGCTTTCCAACCATATATGATAGTCTATGGTGGAGCACAAAATTGAAGCCAAACCGGAGTCATCTTTAGGCCCTAAAAATAAGAACATGAAGTGAAATTCAAGGGAGCTAGAGATGAGCCCTGGAGGGGGGGCACGA
>NC_029775.3:21866387-21910967 GCF_000817695.3 Arachis duranensis
GCCATGGATCTATACCCATGATTGAGGAGGATTTTGACTAACATCAATTCATGAAAACTAACATCTCTAATCCCTAATGATCCTCTCTATCATTAATTCTTATTTCTTTTACTTCTAGTTGTTTGATTATCCATAACCCAATTCCCTTTTACATTCTGTCAATTTATTATTCTTGTCATCTACATTTTGTTCTTTCAATTCTTGCCATTTACTCTTATGTTCTTTAAATTTCTGCACCCTTTAATTCCTTGCCATTTATCTTTGATGTTATTTAAGTTTCTTGCAATTTAAGTTTCAGTTATTTACTTCCATTTTATTTCTATATTCTTGTTCTTAATTGCAATTTAAATTCCTGTAATTATGTTCAAAAGTCACATTGCTCATAAAATCAAAATCATGTTCGCTTGACTAAACTTACCATTTAACTAAAGTTGCTTAATCTACCAATCCTCGTGGGATCGACCTCACTCTTAGTGAGTCTTACTACTTGATACGATCCGGTATACTTGCCGGTAATTACGTAAACTCCAAATTTTACGTATCACCCGCCCTCAGGAGTTTGAAGCACGTCACAGTCATTCAATCATTGAATCCTACTCAGAATACCACAGACAAGGTTTAGACCTTCCGGACTCTCTTGAATGCCGCCATCAGTTCTAGCTTATACCACGAAGATTCCGATTAAAGAATCCAAGAGATATCTACTCAATCTAAGGTAGAACGGAGGTGGTTGTCAGTCACACGTTCATAGTTGAGAATATGATGAGTGTCACGGATCATCACATTCATCCGGGTTAAGAACAAGTAATATCTTAGAATGGAAGCAAGCATGATTGAATAAGAAACAGTAGTAATTGCATTAATCCATCAAGACACAGTAGAGCTCCTCACCCCCAACCATGGGGTTTAGAGGCTCATGCTGTGGAAGGTACACAAAGAAAGGTGTAAAAATGTCATAAGGTCATCCGGTACTGATACAATGCCAAAAGATCCTATTAATAGTAAACTAGTAGCCTAAGACTTTACAGAGATGAGTAAATGATAGAAAAATCCACTTCCGGGCCCACTTGGTGTGTGCTTGGGCTGAGCATTGAAGCATTTTCGTGTAGAGACCTTTTTTGGAGTTAAACGCCAGCTTTCATGCCAGTTTGGGCGTTTAACTCCAAGTTTTATGCCAGTTCCGGCGTTTAACGCTGGAATTTCTGAGGCCGAATTGCTACGCCGGTTTGGGCCATCAAATATTGAGCAAAGTATGGACTATTATATATTGCTGGAAAGCCCAGGATGTCTACTTTCCAACGCCGTTGAGAGCGCGCCAATTGGGCTTCTGTAGCTCCAGAAAATCCACTTCGAATGCAGGGAGGTCAGAATCCAACAGCATCTGCAGTCCTTTTCAGTCTCTGGATCAGATTTTTGCTCAGAACCTTCAATTTCAGTCAGAAAATACCTGAAATCATAGAAAAACACACAAACTCATAGTAAAGTCCAGAAAAGTGAATTTTAACTAAAAACTAATAAAAATATACTAAAAACTAACTAAAAGATACTAAAAACATACTGAAAATAATGCCAAAAAGTATACAAATTATCCGCTCATCACTTATCTTATCCAAAAAGGTCACGTCTCACCACTATAAATGCACTGGAGCACCAAGGTATAACTCATACTCTGATTCTACTCGATACCTGCTTAATACCCTTGCTAACTTAAGCATCGGAGTCCCTTGCAGGTACCCCCCACCCTCCGGGGACGAAGGATCAGCACCATCACCAGGTCCAACAAGTCGGACACACCAGCTCCGGCCGCTACACACCTGCCGGACACGTCGGCTCCGACCAGCACAGAAGATCTCATCCGAGATCGACCTACAGTTTCAGGTAACCCCCGGAACATTGGCGTCATTGCCGGGGAACCTGGACGTCATCCCATCACCATGGCGGACGACCATGACAATGACCACGATTCAGGTCTGGATGATCGAACACCGCACAAAAATGCGGATGTCATGCTACAAGACACTCCGGAGACCAACAAAGACAAAGACGCACCAAATTCAGGGACAATAGAAGTACTCTTGGGTCGTCTAAAACAATTGGAAAAAGAAACCCAACTGCAACGGGAAATCGGCTCCTGGATCGCCTAAAACAACTGGAAAAAGAAACCCAACAACAACGGGAAATTGGAAGAGATCTCCAAAGAGTGGTGCGGCGACGTCGGGAGTTGGAAGAAAAACTACAGCAATTGGAAGCCGATCTCAAATCAAAAGCACCTCGGGATAATCCCGAGGAAAATTTACGCAAAGAACAAGACCCGTTCACCAGGGAAATTATGAGAACCAAAATTCCAAAAGACTTCAAGCTCCCAGATATGACCCTGTATGATATCACCACAGATCCCAACCATCACCTTAGCAACTTCAGAAGTAGAATGTACCTCACTGACGCCCCAGATGCTGTTCGCTGCAAAGCTTTTCCAACAACTCTGACAAAAACAGCGATGCGATGGTTCTACAACCGACCCCCGAAGTCCATCTCAAGCTTTGATGACTTAGCCAAAAAATTCCTAGCCAGCTTCTCCATTCAGAAAGATAAAGCCAAGCACGCCCCCAGTTTACTAGGGATCAAACAAGGAGATCGGGAAAGCCTCCGAAACTACATGGAGAGATTCAACAAAACATGCATGGACATACAAAATTTACCAACGGAGGCCGCCATTATGGGACTCATCAATGGCCTACGAGAAGGACCTTTCAGCCAATCTATCTCAAAAAAGTACCCGACTTCCTTAGACGAAGTACAGGAACGAGTAGAAAAATACATCAACATGGAAGAAAACGCTCGGTTAGGAGAGACCTCAAAATCGGGAGCCTCCTACCGAGACAGAGACAAGGAGTCTAAGAGAAAAGAAGATCGACAAGGGGAGAAAGTCAAAAAATACCATAATTTCATTCCTCTCAGGGCATCCCTGGTCGAGATATACAAAGAAGTCTGCCATACAGAAAAAATCCCCCCAGCACGGCCATTCAAAAGCAAAAGGGGAGGAAGAAACAGAAAGGAATATTGTGAATACCATCGAGTCCGAGGACACTCCACAAACGAATGCTTCGACTTAAAAAATATCATAGAAAAATTGGTGAGAGAAGGAAAATTAGATCGATTCCTGACCACATGGGATGATGATCAAAGAAAGAGACGAAGAGATGAAGACATCGAACGAACAGAACGATCACCTCGGACACCAGAAAGACATGTCCACGTGATACACGGCGGATTCACAGCAGGTGGGATCTCCAAATCCTCTCGCAAAAGATATCTCAAAGAAGTATATCACGTCGAAGGAGAGGAAAAAGCACTCAACATTCCGGCAATTACATTCACTAAAGAGGACGCATCCGACATCATCATAGAACACGATGATCCCGTGGTTATCACCATCATATTGGCGAACGGCAACCTGCACCGCACATTAATAAACCAAGGGAGTTCTGCCAACATCTTATTCAAAACAGCCTTTGATAAACTCGGCTTGGAAGAAAAAGAACTCAAAGCATATCCAAACAGCCTGTTTGGGCTAGGAGATACCCCGGTTTGACCACTCGGATACATACCGCTACACACAACCTTCGGAAAGGGGGATCAATCCAGGACCCTCAAAATAGACTACATCATAGTCGATGTAAGTTCAGCTTACAACGCTCTCATAGGATGGACAACACTTAACCAACTCGGCGCAACAGTCTCGACCCCACACCTATGTATGAAGTTCCCAACCCCAAAAGGGATAGCCACGATAAAAGCAGACTAGAAGATGGCACGTCGCTGTTATAACGAAAGTCTAAATCTCAGAGGCAAAGGAGAAGAGGTCCACACAATCGAGCTGGGCGGAGTTCATCGATGAGAAGAACTTCGTCCCCAGCCAGAAGGCGAGATAGAAAAGATTCAGATTGGGGACACCTCGGAAAAAACAACCAATATCGGCACAATCCTAAAAGGAGATTTAAAAGAACCACTAATACAATTCTTGCGAGATAACGTCGATCTCTTCGCGTGGAAAGCCTCAGACATGCCAGGCATTGACCCTAAACTAATGTGCCACAAGTTGGCAGTGTACCCAGGATCTCGACCGGTGCAGCAGAGGCGAAGAAAACTTGGGCCAGAGCGATCCCAAGCTGTGGACGAGCAAGTACAGGCACTACTGGAAGCCGGATTCATAAGAGAAGTCAAATACACGCTATGGCTAGCCAACGTTGTCTTGGTGAAAAAATCAAACGATAAGTGGCGAATGTGCACCGATTATACCAATCTCAACAAAGCTTGTCCAAAAGATCCATACCCACTCCCAAGTATTGACGCTCTAGTAGATGCTTCCTCCGGATACAAATATCTCTCGTTTATGGACGCATACTCGGGGTACAATCAAATCCCCATGTATCCACCAGATCAAGAAAAAATCTCGTTCCTAACACCGAAAGCAAACTACTACTACATCGTGATGCCTTTCGGTCTCAAGAACGCAGGAGCAACATATCAAAGGCTAATGAATAAAGTCTTCTCAGATCACATCGGAAAAATCATGGAAGTCTATGTGGATGACATGTTGATAAAGACACAAAGCGAAGATACATTATTATCCAACCTGACTCAAGTGTTTTACACTATAAGGAAGCACAACATGCGGCTCAATCCCGCAAAGTGCACCTTCGCAGTCGAAGCAGGCAAATTCTTAGGCTTCATGCTCACACAAAGGGGAATTGAAGCAAATCCAGAAAAATGTCAAGCCATACTCAACATGAAGAGCCCAACCTGTGTTAAAGAAGTACAACAACTCAATGGGAGGTTGGCCGCCCTATCCCGATTCTTAGCAGGAGCTGCGATATGATCTCTCCCCTTCTATGCTACCTTAAGAAAGGGAAAACAGTTCAAATGGACGACAGAATGTGAGCAAGCCTTCCAAGACTTCAAGGAGTTCTTAGGACGGCCACCTATCCTATCTCGACCACGAGAAGGAGAACCGCTCATATTATATCTCGCAGTAGGGAGTCGGGCAATAGCCTCAGCACTAATCAGAGAAGACAAAAATGGGCAACAACCCGTCTACTTCATTAACAAAGCGCTACAGGGATCCGAGCTGAACTACCAGAAAATAAAAAAAATTGCCTATACCCTCATTCTAACACCTCGACGACTCCGCCCGTACTTCCAGGCTCACACCATTAAAGTTCGAACTAACTAGCCCATAAAAGGAATATTAAAGAAAACAGATCTGGCTGGCAGAATTCTACAATGGGCAGTCGAGTTGTCAGAGTTTGACCTCCAATATGAAGCTCGGACGGCAATCAAATCACAGTATCTGGCCGAATTTATCGCAGAATTCTCAGATGCCCTAGAAACCCCCACAGAATGGAACCTTTACATGGACGGTTCTTCAAATAAAACTGGAAGCGGCGCAGGCGTGATAATAGAAAGCGACCAAGGAACCCAAGTTGAGCTTTCCCTCAAGTTCGGGTTCCCGGCCTCAAACAACCAGGCAGAATATGAAGCATTATTAGCCGGTTTGAAGCTGGCCAAAGAGGTCGGAGCTCAAAAACTAAACATTTACAGTGTTTCACAAGTGGTCACATCACAAATAACAGGGAGCTACCAAGCCAAAGATCCCACCATGAAAAAATATTTGGATAAAACCAAGGAACAGCTCGGACAAATCGGGGAGTACAAAATCTGCCACATACCCCGCGAACAAAATGCCCGGACTGATGCGCTCTCAAAACTAGCCAGCACCACACCGGGGGGCAACAATAGGAGCCTCATTCAGGAAATGTTGCAAAACCTGTCAATCTCGGAAGAAGAAAAAGTCTTGACTATAACAAGTCAGGACCAAGGATGGATGACCCCCCATAATCAACTACCTCAAAGCAGGAACACTTCCCACAGAAGAAAATGAGGCAAAGAAGTTAAAAAGGGAGGCACAGTACTACACCATCATAAACAACATCCTGTACAAAAGAGGAATCTCAACACCTTTACTAAAATGCGTGCCAACCTCCAACACAAGGGAAGTGCTAGAAGAAGTACACGGCGGCATTTGTGGTAATCATCTCGGGACACGAGCTCTCGCCAAAAAAGTACTCCGGACAGGATTTTATTGGCCAACTCTACAGAAAGAAGCTACAAAATTTGTAAAGACATGTCCACCATGTCAGAAACATGCCAACTTTCACATCGCCCCGCCAGAAGAGCTCATTAGCGTGACCTCACCTTGGCCGTTCCTGAAGTGGGGACTCGATCTTCTCGGTCCCTTTCCACAGGGATCAGAATAAGTTAAATTCCTCATAGTAGAGGTAGATTACTTCACAAAGTGGATCGAGGCAGAGCCCCTAGCTAATGCCACCGCTCAGAGAAGCCGGAAATTCTTATATAGAAACATTGTCACAAGGTTCGGGGTTCCATATTCAATAACCACGGACAATGGCACTCAATTCACAGATGCAGGCTTAGTAACAGACTTGAACATAAAGCACCAGTACACCTCCGTTGAACATCCACAAGCCAATGGACAGGCTGAGGCTGCTAACAAAGTCATATTAGCCGGATTAAAACGGAGATTACAAGACGCAAAGGGAGCCTGGACGGAGGAGCTTCCACAAGTTCTATGGGCATATCGAACAACGCCACATTCCTCCACAAAGGAATCTCCCTTCCGACTAGCATACGGAATAGAGGCAATGATTCCAGTAGAGATTGAGGAAAGGTCGCCTAGAGTAGTTCACTACAATGAGGGAGCAAACTCCCAACTTCAGAGAGAAGAGCTCGACTTATTACCCGAAATTCAAGAAAGAGCTCGGATAAGGGAAGAAGCTCTAAAGCGCCGAATGGCCTCCAGATATAATCAAAAGGTAGTACCGAGAAGTTTTGTAGAGAATGATCTCATCCTAATCCGAAATGATATTGGAACAACTCGAACAGGAGAAGGAAAGCTGGCAGCAAACTGGAAAGGACCATACCGAGTTGTAAAAATACTCGGAAAGGGCTACTACAGACTGTCTGAACTCGACGAATGAGAGTTTCCCAGATCATGGCACGCCTGCAACCTAAGAAGGTACTACAGTTAGAATAAACAAAGATCTCATCATTGGATGCACTCTTTTTCCTGAAAAGGTTTTTTAATGAGGCACCAAATTGAGATTCAAACAATCCTATATGTATATATTTGCACTTTTTCTTTTTACAAAATATATTTTAGTTGTTCTACAAAGATTCCAAGACACATTAATCTGAAGCATTCATCGTTCGATTATAAAGCAACAGATCGGCAGAAAGTGAAAAACAAATTTCACTGCACGATCACGATAAAGACAACCGTCCGATAAAGGAGAAAACGTGATTCACCCAAAGGACGATCTAAAGATGACAACTACTTTCTACAAATTGGCAAAGATGAACACATAATAATGTAAGAAGTTATCAAAAGTGATCTAAAAAGGAACCTGACGAGGTCTTACGGATCGCTAAAATAATAACTTAAGGACTGGTCGAACATTAAGAAGTCGAACCAAGTCAACCCAAGTTATATGTAAACCCTGGAAAGAGGTCTGGCCAACCCTATTAAAGAGGATTACTTTAACTTAGAAGGGCCTGACATAATCAAGTCGACCCAAAACAAAAAGTTATGCAAAGTAGTCCCTGAAAGAAATCTGACAAAGATCCAAGAAAGAGAACTACAAAAAATAACTTAAAGGAAACCGGCATAACCAAGTCGGACTCCTACCACTTAAAAGTTATGCGAAGTAGTTCTTGAAAGAGATCTGACAAAGATCCAAGAAAGAGGACTTCAAAAAATAACTTAAAGGAGACCGGCATAACCAAGTCAGACTCCTACCACTTAAAAGTTATGCGAAGTAGTCCCTGAAAGAGATCTGACAAAGATCCAAGAAAGAGGACTACAAAAAATAACTTAAAGGAGACCGGCATAACCAAGTCGGACTCCTACCACTTAAAAGTTATGCGAAGTAATCCCTGAAAGAGATCTGACAAAGAACTAAGAAAGAGGATTACAGAAATAACTAAAAGAGGGACCAGCGCAAAAGACCCATCAAGAAACAAGTTGGACCCCTGAGTCACAACCTCAAAGGATCAAAGCTATAAACAATAAAATAAAACAATCCGAGGAGGTCAAGCTGCAAAATTTCAAACATCAGCAAACAGAAGAAGATGCCAAGTCAAAAAACTACTTTTTTAAAAGGCCGTAAAAGGCCACCAAAACTTACCACCAAAAGACAGCAAGCTATTGTTCAAAATATAAAAGTTGCTAGATAAAGCAACTAAGAAGTGTCAGGGATTAAATAAAAAAGTTTCAAAAGCCCACAAGCCGGGCCAGCTACAGATCAACAAGCTTCAGGAACTTTCTTGGCATCATCAGGAAAAGGAGAAGGAGGACGAGTCTGAATAGGCACGGCATCTACAGTCCCATCTTCCCGTTTCAGAACCTGGCAATCCGAATCAGGCGCAACCGGAAGAGTAGAAGAAGTCGACACTTTGGCAGAGGACACAGGAGGAGGATCAGCATCATCATCACCATCGTCATCAGGGACAATCTTGCCATCCCTGACAATATTATCCAGGCCGAAAGGGGTGAGATCGGCCTCGGGAGCAATGACCCGAAATTGCTCCTTCAAGTTCTCGTAAGCAACAGTCACACTACCCACGAGATGACCTTGGAGCTCAGAATAATCCTCTCGGGCATTGTTCAACTCCTCCCTCAGGCGCATCACCTCCCGATAAGTCGTGACGTAACTCTCCTTATGCATCAGGGCTGTGTCCTCGGCCAACCTCAAAGAAGCCGCCAGCGAAAGGGAACTCGCCTTCTCATTTTCTAGATCCTTCTCTAACTTGGCCACCTTTAATTTGAGCTCCTCCTTCAGCCCCTTCATCCGGTCAAACTCCTGCTTTGCCTCCTCCATAAATGCCTTGGTGGCATGAAGAGGGAGACTTTGAGCAGTCCGGTGTATAGCGGCCGCCATAAACGCCATCTGCACGTGATTCTGGGCCATAAATTCCAAATGATGGAGGATGGACACATCGTCCATTGAGAGAGTACCATAGGGCCCAATTTGTTGATCTATGAACTCGATGGTATGGAAGTCAGGGGCATTGAGGTCGAAGGGCTCAACCGTCTTTTGCTTCTTACTTGGAGGGGTAACAGATGGAACGGTAGAAGTAGGGTCAGGATCCACCAAGCGGACCCGAGGTGTCGGAATCACTTTTTTCACCTTGGGGGAACTCGGCACTGCTGGTTTCTCACGCACTTGAGAGGACCCCTCCCCAGCCGCCTTGGCGGCAATATTCCTGGCAGCAGTCGCCCTCTGCGCCCTCTTAAAAGCTTTCATAGATTCATTATTCTTCATTGCCTATGCAAATAAAACAGAAGTCAAGCTACAAATCGAACAAGTCGGAAATACAGCTACAAGTAACATAAACAAACAGCAAAGAAAACACAAGATACCCAGTTCAGTTTAAAGAAGAGAAGGATTGGTTAGAAATTTCTTTGTACAAGATGGGGAGGTTGACCCCAGCGTTCTTCCAAAACAGTCACAAAGGCTCGCTCAGCCTCGTCCAACATGTCCCAAGAATACCTGGAGACCCTCACATCTTTTTGCCATTCCAGGGGAAAGGCAGGCTCATCATTTTCGTCCAGAAAAAAGGGCCGAGTTCCTTTAACAGCTCGGACCTTGAAAAAATAGTTTTTAAAATCGCAGAATGACTCGTCAAACATGGAAAAAACCTTCTTTCCTTGGGTGGAACGAAAGGAGACCCAAGCTGTCTTCTTTTTCACCACTCCAGGCTTAGTCAAGACAAACAAGTAGAAGAAGAGAGATTGGGAAGCAGGAATACCAAAGCCATTGCACAACAATTGAAAATTTTTTATAAAACCCCAGGAGTTGGGGTGAAGTTGAGAAGGGGCAACATTACAAGACCATAACAAGTCGATTTCAAATTGAGTAAAAGGAAGGGTGATACCCAGCTGACCAAAGAAAAAGTCATAAGCGTAAAAGAAAGGGCGACCATCAACAACCCGAGTTGAAAAACAGACTCTCTCGTCAGAAGAAGGAGGGACAAGTTCATAGTTCTTCTCATCACCAGAATTGCTACAGACACTATGAAACTGCCTAAGCTGAGCACAAAACTCAAAGTCAGCCAGTGAGACACACAGGAGAACCATGGAGTCCACCCAATCGGCCATACCCGCAGGAACCTGGGAACACATCTCTACAACGTTATTTTGGGAAGACATGAGGCCAACTAAATCCTACAAAAAGAAAAGAAGAGTGGATTACTTAAAAACATCTCGGACATAGGTCAAAACATCTCGACGGACGAATAAACCAAAAAGGGAAAAACCCCAAGACTCAAGAGAAGAAGTCTTGGAGCATCCCTTGGGGGCAGTAAACAAGAAGGGTCTTCAAAATCATTTCTACAGTCTACATCTCGGCACTCATCAAAATAAAATCCAGAAAAGAAAGCAAAAGAAGCAAAAACGCAAAAGGTCCACCCTTCTACAGTTTATCAGGAAAAACATTGCTCCCACAGTATACCAACACTACTGCTACAGTTTATCAGAACACCAAAAAGGCCAAACGGAAAAATAGCAAAGGCACAAAACTTTTCAAAATCAAGCAAAATCATCAACCAAGGCACCAACAGAAACGGCGGCAACATGCAAAAGAAAAAGATTCAAGCAACAAGAAAAAGGTTCACACCAAAAAGCGAAGAAAATTCCAGAGCATGCAACAAAGTCAAGCACGATAAAAACAGAAAAATCCAAACTTTCTCCAAAAAGAATATCAAAAGGAAAACTTCATCGCAAAAGCCGAAAACAAAATATGAAATGGGACTAACCTGGAGACGAAAGAAGCTTCGAGGAAGAGTGGAAGCGCAGAGATAAAGGCTGCCCAGAAGAACGCCAAGCGACGCCGCAAACACAAGAAAGTAGAGGTGCAAGCGAAAGACAGAGAGCAGATGAGAGAAACAGAAAAATGAGAGAGTAAAGGGAGAAGTTACGCAAGAAGAAATGAAGAAGAGAAACCGTTTTTTGATCGCAAAATTCAAAATAAAAGCAAATGAAGGGCAATTAATGCCAATTAAATATGGATATCAAAACCGCTTGCGTTCCCAAAAAAGCGCTAATACAAAGGCGCACGCTTTTAGAGGAAAATGTTCTACATTCAAAAAAGGACTTTACAAAGAAAGGAATCGACAAGTGCTTGAGTTCGACTTTAAGAAGGACCGAAGTGAAAGACTCGACCTCAAAAAGAAGATCGAGCTCAAGCAGGGGCACTGTTCATACCCTGGGTCGAGCTATCCGACCTGGGATGATTCGAGATAAAGCGACCAACCTCTTCAGGTTAAACTATCCGACCTCTTTTCAAAGAGCTCGGCCAAATCGACAGGAGAGCCCAGTTAAGGGCCCAAATAGAGGAGTACGACCCGAATCCTAAGGCAGCCCAAGCCTATAGGATAGAGGCGGTTCCGTTGAAGATACGCTGACCTCAACTCAAAGATAAAGATAAGATAAAATAACTAACTTATCTTATCCAAAAAGGTCACGTCTCACCACTATAAATACACTGGAGCACCCAGGTATAACTCATACTCTGATTCTACTCAATACCTGCTTAATACCCTTGCTAACTTAAGCATTGGAGTCCCTTGCAGGTACCACCCACCCTCCGGGGACGAAGGATCAGCACCATCACCAGGTCCAACAAGTCGGACACACCAGCTCCGGCCGCTACACACCTGCCGGACACGTCGGCTCCGACCAGCACAGAAGATCTCATCTGAGATCGACCTACAGTTTCAGGTAACCCCCGGAACAGCCGCCAAAGGGAAAAACCTAATACCAAGGTGAAGATTGGGGAGAAAATATCCTACGAAAAGTTAAATGTTTTAAGTATCTTGGGTGCATCATATAGGATAATAGAGAGATTGAATTGGATGTAAATCATAGGATCCAAGTAGGTTGGTCAAAATGGCAGAGTGCGTCTCGTTTTATATTTGACAAAAAAAGTGTATTTAAAACTTAAAAGTAAATTCTAACACACTGCTATCAGACTGGCTATGCTTTATGGTACCAAGTGTTGGACGGCCAAATCGGACAACCAAAATAAGTTAAGTGTGGCAGAGATGAAGATGTTGAGATGGATGAGTGGTCATACACGATTGGATAGAATAAAGAACGGAGATATAAAGAGAGAGATGGAGTAGCACCTATTGTGGAAAAGATGGTAGAATCGCGTATCAGGTGGTTTGGACATGTGAGAAGAAGACTGACAAAGCACCCAGTCATGAAGGTGGATGAGATGGAAGATAAAAAAGGGGTGAAAGGCAGAGGAAGACCATACATGAGGTGGTCAAATGAGATCTACATGTAAACGGTCTCTCTGTAGACATGATGCATGATAGAACTTAATGGTGTCGTTTGATCCATATAGCTTGCCCCACCTACTAGGATAAGGCTTTGTTGTTGTTTTTAAAATTAGATAAATATTTATAAAAATTTAATTTTGATTCACCTTCAGTGTAAAATAGTTTTATATGTGCATCCAAGTACATAATGTCACATTAGTAAAAATAACTACCTTTTACATTGACCGTATGAATAATCATTCAAAAGAAATGATTTGATTGTACGACTGTGTAAAATGCTTTACACTATCAGTGCAGCAAAGTTAAACTCCATTTATAATGTCAATAACATTTGTAATGTTTAAAATCCAATACACACGCATAACACAAAGAAAATTGTATGCGTGCAGCCAATAGTGAACAAAGTTAGTGAAAGGAAAAGATCGAGGAACCAGGGTTCAGAGGAAGAAAAGCAAGTTTGTTATTTTTTTTAAAGACGAACTATGGTGTACTAAATTTTCTAATTATTAGTTTATTACACAAACCATAATTTTCAACCCAACACAATATTACACAAGCTCACAACGATAATATTATTTTTTTCATTTTTATCTTTTTATTATTTTTGCATATTCTAGAACTAGTGACTCAACATAATTTTTTTTATTTTTTATTATAAGATTTTTTTTAGAATGGAAGCGTAAAGATTTTGAATTTTATTAAATTGAAATAAGAGAAGTTCACTATTGTGGATTCATGACAAAACAAGGAAAATTCAATGGAACACTTGATTAATATCAACAAATGGAACTCTATGAAAAAGTAAATAAATCATATAATGTGATGTCAGCCAGAAATTCTGCAGCAAGCTAAAAGTGCCTAGTTCAGAGAAGAATATTTAGAATTAAGAGAAAAGGAGAAGACTAGAGGAAAAAATGGGAAGGGAGAGAAGGAAAATTAACAAAAGGTCAGAGAGAAAATCTAACTTCCAATTTTAAAACTCAATCTTTTTCAAATCTTTTAAATTTCTATCTTATTTTTTTCTAATTTTAAATTTTAATTTCAAATCTTTTCTTATCTTATCTTCTATTTTATTTTTTAAATTCAAACCTTTTCTTAAAAAATATCTTATCTTCTCTCTCCTCTTTTTCAAAACTACCTAACTAACCCATCTCTTCCTTAATTTTCGAAAATAATATCTCTTCTTCTCTCTCATCTTTTTCAAAACTACCTAACTAACTATTCTCTTCTTAATTTTCGAAAACTATCTCCCTTCTTCTCTCTCTTTTTTTTTTTAAAACTACCTAACTAACTCATCTCTTCCTTAATTTTCGAAAATAATATCTCTTCTTCTCTCTTATCTTTTTCAAAACTACCTAACTAACTCTCTCTTCTTAATTTTCGAAAACTATCTCCCTTCTTCTCTCTCTTCTTTTTTAAAACTACCTAACTAACTCTCATATCTCTTAATTTTCGAAAATTTCTCCTTCTTTTCCCTCCTCTATTTTCAAAAATTCAACATTTAAATTTTAAATTCTTTTTAAATTAATAACCATGTTTTTCAAAAACTAATTAATTACTTAATTAAAAACAAAAATATTTTAATTGCTGTTAACTTTTTCTATTTATACTTCTTCTCTTCTCATCTCTATTTATTCGAACTATACTCCCTCTCTTCTTCTACCTCAACTTCTTTATCTTCTTTTCTTTCTTCTTCACATCTCACTGGAAGCTCTTTGATCCAAGTGGCATAAAAAGCTTCCTTCTTTTCCATCTTCTTCTTTCTTTTATTCTAACTCTAAGGATGAGCTTCTTGTCTTTTGGAAGTCTCTTTCTTTTCCTTTTCTTCTTGTTAAAGACCAGGAATATGGGTAAAGAACCCCTCTTGACTCCTGATCCTGAACCTGAGAAGACTCTAAGGAGGCATTTACAACAAGCTAAAGCATAACACTCCGAAAGAGACATTTCAGAAAGTTTTGAAGAAGAACAGGGAGACATGGCCAAACCTCAAGAGGAGCCAAGAAAGATCTTTCATAACTCCACCATGCCTACCTTTGACTTTTATGGCAGAAGTATTGCAGTATCTGCCATTGGAGCTAACAATTTTGAGTTTAAGGCCCAGTTAGTCTCTCTTTTGCAGCAGAACTGCAAATTCCACAAACTTTCACTGGAAGATCCACCTCAGTTCTTAGCAGAATTTTTACTGATCTATGATATTGTAAAGACTAATGGAGTTAATCCTGAAGTCTACAAGCTGATGCTCTTTCTAGTTAATGCTTTTCTGGCTAAGTTCTTTCCTCCTCAAAAGATGAGCAAGATTAGAGTGAAATTTCAAACATTCAGACAAAGAGAAGGTGAATCCCTCTATGAAGTTTGGGAAAGATACAAGCAACTGATCAGGAGATTTCCTCTTGACATGCTCTCAGAGTGGTCCATCATAGGTGTGTTCTATGATAGCTTGCCTGAGATGTTCAAAATTTCATTAGACAGCTCTGCAGGTGGATCTCTCCACTTGAAGAAAACGCCTGTAGAAGCTAGAGAACTCATTGAGATTGTTGCAAACAACCAATTCATGTACACCTCTGAGAGGAATCCTGTAAATCACGGTACCTCTCAGAAGAAAGGAGTTCATGAAGTTGAGACTCTGAATGCCATCTTGGCTCAGAATAAGATCTTGACCCAACAGGTCAACATGATCTCTCAACATCCCACTGGGATGCAAATTGTAGCTAGCAGTAATCTGGAAGCTTTTCTTGAAGAAGAAGCCTATGATCCTGATTAAACCACCATGGAGGAGGTGAATTACATGGGAGAGCCCTATGAAAACACTTACAACCCTTCATGGAGGAATCATCCTAACCTCTCATGGAAGGATCAACAGAAACCTTAGCAAGGTTTCATTCAAGGTGGTAGGAACTAGAATAGGTTCAATAACAAACAACCATTCCCATCTTCTCATGAAAGAATATTTTATACGCCTTTTGACATCATTTTCATATAGTTTTTAGTAGTTTTTATTTTGTTTTTATTGAGTTTTTATAGGTTTTAGTGTTAAATTCACATTTTTGGATTCTACAATGAGTTTTTGTGTTTTGGCAATTTCAGGTAATTTTTTGCTGAAATTAAGGAGCTGGAGCAGAAGTCTGATTCAGAGACAGAGAAAGGACTACAAATGCTGTCCAGATCTGACCTCGCTGCATTCGGAGGAGCTTTTCTGAAGCTACTAAACTCCAAATGGAGCGCTCTCAACGGATATGGAAATCTGACTTTCAGAGCTTTCCATCTATTATAATAGTTCATACTTTCTATCGGATTAGAATGCCCAAAACTGGCGTCAAACTTCAGCTTCCTGCCCCCTACCTGGCGTCCAGGGCCAAAGAGCAGAGACCAATGTACAAATGCCCAAAGAGGACCCCCCTGGCTGGCGTTCCATGCCCAAGGAGCCTCATAGCACGTAGATCTCATCAAAGCTCAGAAACACTCACCAAGTAGGCCACAAAAATGGATTTTAGCATTAAATAGACTGTTTTACCCTTTCTGCGTAATCCTTAGTCATTAACCTAGTATTTAAAGAACTTTTACACCTCTCACTATGAGAGGTCTGCCATTTTTTGTTTACTTTGTGTTTTTACTTCAGTATGAGTTTCTAAACCTCCTAGGTTGAGGGGAGGAGCCCTGCTGAGTCCTATGATTTAATAAAAGTATTACTGTTTCTTCTTCAATCCATGTTTGATCTATCTCTAAGATGTATATCACGATTTTCATCGTGGTGAATAGGATGATCTAACTAATTAGCCCTGTTCATCACATTAAGATGTACGTGCCTGACAAACACCCGTGTTTACTTGGGTTTGTGTGAGTACCTGGAAGAAATGCACGAGCCAACAGCTATGTTTATACATCTCTCAAACGGTTAATCCATGGCTTTGTTGGGGACTTCTCGAGACACCAGTTCAGCTGATTTTTGGGGAGATTAGGATCTCCGTGGTATAGGCTATAATCCAAAGAAGCAGCGTTCTGTGATCCGAAAGATTTGACCTTGTCTATGGCGGTTTGAGTAGGATCACCCAGGGAATGACTTGCTAAGCGCTTCACCCTTCGTCAGATTGAATGACCACGGCCAATGGTGCTCATTCTGTAGAAGAGGAGATCAATGACCACGGCCAATCAAAGAAGACAGTAGTACCCTAGTTACTTTAGAAAGACAAAGTAATTCCAACTCTCAACTCTATTCCCATCATATAATTCCTATTAGCTAATCCAATTGGTTTTACCCCTTTCAACATTTATGACATATAATCATTCAAGGTTTACATAACACAACTCCTTCTGATCTGCCTGACTAAGACCTGCAAGACAACCATAGCTTGCTTCAAGCTACAATCCTTGTGGAATCGACCCTGATTCGCTCAGGTATTACTTGGACGACCCACTACACTTGCTGGTACTGCTGTTGTACGAAATAGTGTGGGTTTTGCATACACGCGCACCAGTCCTCCATTAGAAACTTGGAGGTACAAGTTGGTCAACTAAGCAAGACGATCCCTGAGATCCCTTCTGACACTCTTCCCAGTAATACTAAGGTTAATCATGGAGAAGAGAACAAGGCCATAACCATGGAGGTTAAGGCCGAATTGGAGGAGAACGGGAAGGCGTCGAACGCTAGTGAAAAAGCCTTCACTGAGCGTTTAACGCACACAATAGCAGCAAGCCTGGCGTTAAACGCCCAATGAGGGAGCCCTTACTGGCGTTTAACGCCCATCCTGGCGGAAAAGCTGGTGTTAAATGCCAACCAGGGAGCACTGGCTGGGCGTTCAACACCCAAACAAGAAGGCTTTCTGGTGCTGAACGCCTGTGAGGAACCCCTCCCTGGGCGTTCAATTCCCAACCAGGCAGCCATTCTGGCACTGAACGCCTGTAAGGAACCCCTCACTGAGCGTTCAATGCCCACCTGCCTAGGCAAGCTGGCGTTGAACGCCTGCAAGGACATCCCTGCTGGGCATTCAACGCCTAGAATGCTAGAGGGACTGGCATTTAACGCCAGTCAGGGTGGTTAGCAAGGGCATTTGACGCTCAATAAGCTAACAGAGCTGGCATTGAACGCCAACCAAAGCAAACCCTCTGAGTGCCTAAATCCCACTCAAGAACCCTCTAGCCCCGTACCAAAGGAGACCATAAAGACCATTGAGGTTCCTTTGAATGCACTTCTACAATGCATAAGTTCTGATGACTACTCATTTTCATGTAAGGATGAAGACACTAGGGAAGAGCAAGTTACTCGGTAGCTTGGAGCTCTTATGAGGCTGAATGCTAAGCTATTTGGTACAAAGCCTCTGGAGGAAGAACCTCCAGTACTCACCAAAGAACTCCATGCTTTGGTTCAGCAAGAGCTACCTTAGAACCTTCTAGATCCTGGAGGCTTTCTGATTCCTTGTACCATAGGCACCATGACCTTTGATAAGGCTCTATGTGGCCTAGGGTCAAGCATCAACCTCATGCCACTCTCTGTAATGGAGAAGTTGGGCATTCTTGAGGTACAAACTGCACACGTCTCATTAGAGATGGCAGACAAGACCATGACGAAGCCATATGGCTTAGTGGAGGATGTCTTGGTTAAAATTGAAAACGACTACATCCCTGCAAACTTCATTGTCATGGACATAGGAGAGGATGAGGATGACTGTGTCATCCTTGGAAGACCTTTCCTAGCCAGAGCTAATGCTATTGTTAATGTGGCTAAGGGAGAACTAACCCTAAAGGTAGGGGAGGATCACATCTTATTCAAGTTGCCTCATCCTAATTCTCCCTCTAAAAGAGAGATAACTGTGCAACACCTAGTGTGCCAACCCTCTCTTTCTGTGCAGAGCTCTGCAGAGCCCCTAGACATCAATTCTAGGTTTGGTGTTGGGCAGCCTTCAACAAGCTCTAAGCACAAATGTACTAAAAAGAAAGTACATAAAGGCTGGAGGGACTAGAAAGTTCCTATTGAAGACCTCTCACTTGGAATAAGAGTTGTCTTCACTAAGAAGCCATCCTTACCACATATAGTGAGTTGTGTCCTATCTCTAGAGCATGTAGAGCTCATTAACAAGAGGACAGGCAGAAAATCCACTGTCAAGGGTGAAAATTTGAGCCCATACTCACCTCCGTAAGGAGATAAAAGTCAAGCTAGTGACTTTAAAAGAGCGCTTGTTGGGAGGCAACCCAACTTTACTCAACTTTATTTGTTTTATTCTCATTTTATTTTTCTTTTAGTCATGATCATATGCATCAGTGGTGCACGAAATTGTGATCTCAATGGCGCCAACAACTTGGTACACACAATTGTAATCTCAACTCTTTTTCACAACTTCGCATAACTAACCAGCAAGTGCACTGGGTCGTCTAAGTAATAAACCTTACGTGAGTAAGGGTCGATCCCACGGAGATTGTCGACTTGAAGCAAGCTATGGTCATCTTGTAAATCTCAGTCAAGCAGATTCAAATGGTTATAGAGTTTTGATAATTAAAAGATAAATAAACATAAAATAAAGATAGAGATACTTATGTAATTCATTGGTGGGAATTTTAGATAAGCGTAAGGAGATGCGTTATTCCTTCTGAATCTCTGCTTTTCTACTGTCTTCATTCAATCATTCATACTCCTTTCCATGGCAAGCTATATGTTGGGGATCACCGTTGTCAATGGCTACCGTCCGTCCTCTTAGTGAAAATGGCCCAGCTACGGGTTACGTAGGGCTAACCATCTGTCGGTTCTCATGTGTGTTGGAATAGGATCCAATGATCCTTTTGCGTCTGTCACTACGCCCAACAGTCATGAGTTTGAAGCTCGTCACAGTCATCCCATCCCGGATCCTACTCGGAATACCACAGACAAGGTTTAGACTTTCCGGATCTCCAGAATGCTGCCAATTAATTCTAGCTTATACCACGAAGACTTTGATCTCACAGAATGAAAGGCTCTGTTGTCAGGACAGGCAACCATGCATCGTGGACCAGGAATCCAAGAGATATACATTCAAGCTTGTTTTCAAGTAGAATGGAGTGGTTCTCAGGCACGCGTTCATAGGTTGAGAATGGTGATGAGCGTCACATAATCATCATATTCATCATGTTCTTGGGTACGAATGAATATCTTAGAATAAGAATAAGCGTAAAATGAATAGAAAAACAGTAGTACTTTGCATTAATACTCGAGGAACAGCAGAGCTCCACACCTTAAGCTATGGTGTGTAGAAACTCCACCGTTGAAAATACATAGGTGATGATGGTGCATGCATGGCCGTGAGGCCAGCCCCCAATGTCTAAGGACTAAAAATGATCCAAAGATGTTCCAAAAGATCTAAATATGTGAGTACAATAGTAAAAAGTTCTATTTATACTAAACTAGTTACTAGGGTTACAGAAAGAAGTAAATGATCCAGAAATCCACTTCCGTGTCCACTTGGTGTGTGCTTGGGCTGAACATTGAAGCTTTTATGTGTAGAGACTTTTTTTGGAGTTAAATGCCAGCTTTTATGCCAGTTTGGGCGTTTAACTACAGCTTCTATCCTTTGTCTGGCGTTTAACGCCAGAATAGGGCAGGAAGTTGGTGTTTGAACGCCAGTTTGCGTCATCAAAACTCGAGCAAAGTATGGACTATTATATATTGTTGGAAAGCTCTGGATGCCTACTTTCCAAAAAAGTTGAGAGCGCGCCATTTGGGTTTCTATAGCTCCAAAAATTCTATTTCGAGTCCAGGGAGGTCAGAATCCAACAGCATCAGCAGTCCTTTTTTAGCCTCTGAATCAAATTTTTGCTCAGGTCCCTCAATTTTAGCCAGAAAATACCTGAAATCACAAAAAAAATACACAAACTCATAGTAAAGTCCAAAAATGTGAAACTTAGTAGCTAGATCCTACAAAAAACTAATAAAACTATACTAAAAAATAGCTAGATCTTACTAAAAACTATCTAAAAATAATGCCAAAAAGCGTATAAATTATCCGCTCATCACAACACCAAACTTAATTTGTTGCTTGTCCCCAAGCAACTAAAAACAAAATAGGATAAAAAGAAGAGAATATACAATGGATCTCACAATATCAATGAAACTTAGTCCCAATTAGATTAGCGGGGCTAGTAGCTTTTTGCTTCTGAACAGTTTTGGCATCTCACTTTATCCTTTGAAATTCAGAATGATTGGCGTCTATAGGAATTCAGAATTTTGGATAGTGTTATTGATTCTCCTAGTTCAATATGTTGATTCTTGAACACAACTACTTTATGAGTCTTGGCCGTGGCCCTAAGCACTTTGTTTTCCAGCATTACCACCGGATACATAAATGCCACAGACACATAACTGGGTGAACCTTTTCAGATTGTGACTTAGCTTTGCTAAAGTCCCCAATTAGAGGTGTCCAGAGTTCTTAAGCACACTCTTTTTATTTTGGATCACGACTTTAACCACTCAGTCTCAAGCTTTTCACTTGGACCTTCATGACACAAGCACATGGTTAGGGACAGCTTGATTTAGCCGCTTAGGCCTGGATTTTATTTCCTTGGGCCCTCCTATCCATTAATGCCCAAAGCCTTGGATTCTTCTTACCCTTGTCTTTTAGTTTAAAGGGTTATTGGCGTTTTCTGCTTGCTTTTTCTTTCTTTCTCTTTTTTTCGCCTTTTTTTGCAAGCTTGTTATTCACTGCTTTTTCTTGCTTCAAGAATCAATTTCATTATTTTTCAGATTATCAATAACATTTCTCTTTGTTCATCATTCTTTCAAGAGCCAACAATTTTGACATTCATAAACTTCACTATAAAAAATATGCATTGTTCAAGCATTCATTCAGAAAACAAAAAGTATTACCACCACATCAAAATAATTAAACTAATTTCAAGATAAAATTTGAAATCCAAGTACTTCTTGTTCTTTTGTAATTAGGCACATTTTTCATTTAAGAAAGGTGAAGGATTCATGGAATTAATCATAGCTTTAAGGCATAGACACTAGACACTAATGATCATGGAATGAAGACACAAACATGGATAACACATAAAGCATAAAGTCAAAAAATAGAAAAAATAAGAACAAGGAAATTAAAGAACGGGTACACCTTAGTGATGGCGGCTAGTTCTTCCTCTTGAAGATCCAATGAAATGCCTGAGCTCCTCTATGTCTCTTCCTTGCCTTTGTTGTTCTTTCCTCATAGCTTTTTGGTCCTCTCTGATTACATGGAGGATAATGGAGTGCTTTTGGTGCTCCTATCCTTAGTTGCTCCCAATAGTTGTGTGAAAGAAAATGTATCCCTTGAGGTATCTCAAGGATTTCTTGATGAGGGAATTCCTCATGCTCTTGTTGAGGTCCATGAGTGGGCTCTCTTGTTTGCTCCATCATTTTTCTAGTGATGGGCTTTTGAGATGAAACTCTCCATCTCCCATGACTCGGAGTTGGAAGCAATTGCCTTTCCTTTTCTCTTTTTAGAGGTTTCTCCGGCCTTAGGTGCCATAAATGGTTATGTAAAAAGAAAGCAACGCTTTTTTCCACACCAAACTTAAAAGGTTTACTCGTCCTCGAGCAAAACATGAAAGAAAGAAGGGGAAGAAGAAGAGAATGGAGGAGATGGAGGGTGGTATGTGGTTCGGCCAAGGGGTAGAGGTAGGTTCGTGTATTTGGTGAGGGGTATTTGGGGAAGAGTGGTAATAGAAGGCGTGAGAGAGAGAGAATGAGTTGAGATTGGTGGCGATCCTGTGGGGTCCACATATCCTGAGGCGTCAAGTACTTTTCATCCCTGCTCCATTTAGGCGTGCAAAACACCCTTAGAGTGCAATTCTGGCGTTTAAGGCCAAACTGTTGCCTGTTTTTGTCGTTAAACACCAGCTTTTATACCTTTCCTGGCGTTTAACGCCAAGCTGTTGCTTGTTTCTGGCGTTTAATACCAACTTGATCTCAATGGTGCCAACAACTTGGTACGCACAATTGTAATATCAACTTTTTTTCACAATTTCGCACAACTAACCAGCAAGTGCACTGGGTCGTCCAAGTAATAAACCTTACGTGAGTAAGGGTTGATCCCACGGAGATTGTCGGCTTGAAGCAAGCTATGGTCATGTTGTAAATCTCAGTCAGGCGGATTCAAATGGTTATAGAGTTTTGATAATTAAAAGATAAATAAACATAAAATATAGATAGAGATACTTATGTAATTCATTGGTGGGAATTTCAAATAAGCGTATGGAGATGCCTGATTCCTTCTGAATCTCTGCTTTCCTACTGTCTTCATTCAATCATTCATACTCCTTTCCATGGCAAGCTGTATGTTGGGGGATCACCGTTGTCAATGGCTACCGTCCGTCCTCTCAGTGAAAATGGTCCAGCTACGGGTTACATAGGGCTAATCATCTGTCGGTTCTCACTTGTGTTGGAATAGGATCCAATGATCCTTTTGCGTCTGTCACTATGCCTAACAATTATGAGTTTGAAGCTCGTCACAGTCATCCCATCCCAGATCCTACTCGGAATACCACAGATAAGGTTTAGACTTTCTGGATCTCAAGAATACTGCCAATTGATTCTAGCTTATACCACGAAGACTTTGATCTCACGAAATAGAAGGCTCTGTTTTCAGGAGAGGCAACCATGCGTAGTGGACCAGGAATCCAAGAGATATACATTCAAGCTTGTTTTCATGTAGAACGGAGTGGTTGTCAGGCACGTGTTCACAGGTTGAGAATGGTGATGAGCTCACATAATCATCACATTCATCATGTTCTTGGGAATGAATGAATATCTTAGAATTAGAATAAACATAAATTGAATAGAAAAATAGTAGTACTTTGCATTAATACTCGAGGAACAGCAGAGCTCCACACCTTAAGCTATGGTGTGTAGAAACTCCACCGTGGAAAATACATAGGTGATGATGGTGCATGCATGGCCGTGAGGCCAGCCCCCAATGTCTAAGGACTAAAAATGATCCAAAGATGTTCCAAAAGATCTAAAGATGTGAGTACAATAGTAAAAAGTTCTATTTATATTAAACTAGTTACTAGGGTTACAGAAATTAGTAAATAATGCATAAATCCACATCCGGGCCCACTTGGTGTGTGCTTGGGCTGAGCATTGAAGCTTTCATCTGTAGAGACTTTTCTTGGAGATAAACGCCAGCTTTTATGCCAGTTTGGGCGTTTAACTGCAGCTTCTATCCTGTTTCTGGCGTTTAATGCCAGAATAAGGCAGGAAGTTGGCGTTTGATTGCCAGTTTGCGTCGTCAAAACTCGAGCAAAGTATGAACTATTATATATTGTTGGAAAGCCCTGGATATCTACTTTCCAACGCAGTTTAGAGCACGCCATTTGGGTTTCTGTAGCCCTAAAAATACCTTTTTGAGTGCAGGGAGGTCAAAATCCAACAACATCAGCAGTCCTTTTTCAGCCTTTGAATCAGATTTTTGCTCAGGTCCATCAATTTCAGCCAGAAAATACCTGAAATCACAGAAAAATACACAAACTCGTAGTAAAGTCCAGAAATGTGAATTTTGCTTAAAAACTAATAAAAATATACTAAAAAGTAGCTAGATCCTACTAAAAACTATCTAAAAACAATGCCAAAAAGCGTATAAATTATCCGCTCATCAATCAGTCAAGAGACAAAATTCACAGTAGTTAAAACAGACAGCCAAGGAGTAGCTTCTGGGCATTCAAACGCCAGTGCAGAGAAACAGAGAATCTGGAATTCCCTAGCCTCTCAGGAATTGTGGATCCCATAGAATCTTCACCTACCCTACCTGCCCCGCTTACTTTCCCATTTTCTCATACAGACTTCCCCAATAACCCTTGCCCAATCACATCCCTTTCATTTCCCAAAACCATCATAACTCCCACCTACCCCACCCCCTTCAATATTGAATTTCCCATCCAAAACCCACCCCATGGCCGAAACCTAACCCTCCCCACTCCTATAAATACCCCTCTCCATTACCCTTCATACACACACATCTTCATACATTCTCCACCTCTCTATTTTCTTCTTCTTCTCCATTCTTCTATTTTTGCTCGAGGACGAGCAAAGTTTTAAGTTCGGTATTGGAAAAGTATAGCTTTTTTATTTCTATTACCATTCATGGCACCCAAGGTTGGAGACTCCTCTAGGAAGAGGAAAGGAAAGGCAGTAGCCAATTCCTCTGAATCTTGGGAGATGGAGAGATTCATCAACAAAGCTCACCAAGACCACTTATATGAAGTAGTGGTTGAGAAAAAAGTGATCCCTGAGGTCCCTTTCATGCTCAAGAAGAATGATTATTCAAAAATTCGAAGAGAGATTCGGAGAAGAGTTTGGGAAGTCCTAACCAATCCCATTAAAGATGTTGAAATTCTCATGGTGCAAGAGTTCTATGCTAACGCATGGGTTACCAAAAACCATGACACTAGTGTAAACCCAAATCCAAGGAATTGGACCACCATGGTCCGAGGAAGATTCTTAGATATTAGCCCAGAAAGTGTGAGGTTGGCATTTAACTTGCCTCTATTGCAAGGAGATCCTCATCCCTACACTAGGAGAGTCAACCATGATCAGAGATTGGATCAAGTGCTCTCGGACATCTGTGTAGAAGGCACACAGTGGAAAAGGGATTCTCAAGGCAAGCCCATTTAGTTAAAAAGGGTTCACCTAGAGCCCAGAGTTAGAGGATGGTTGGAATTCATCCAAAGATCCATCATCCCTACTAGCAACCGGTCAGAAGTGACTATTGATAGAGCCATCATGATTCACGGCATCATGATTGGAACCGAGGTGGAAGTTCATGAGGTGATTCCTCAAGAACTCTACATGGTAGCTAAGAAACCTCACACCAATGCGAGGTTAGTATTCCCACACCTCATCTGTCAGTTATGCAATTCAACAGACATTGTCAGAAATAGAGATATCTCTACTGGGGAGGATAAGCCCATCACTAAGAAGCGGATAGAGAAAACTAGAGAGCATGCACAAGAGCCTGTGCATCCGGCTCATCATGAGATCCCTGAGATGCCTCAAGGGATGTATTTTCCTCCCCAAAGATATTGAGATTAATGATAAACTTCTCTTGGAGAACTGAACACTAACATAGAGCAATTGAGGATGGAGCATCAAGGACATGCCACCACCCTCAATAAAATAAGAGAAGACCAAAGAGCCATAAGGAAAGACCAAAGGGCTATGAGGGAAGAGCAACAAAGGCAAAGGGATGACATAGAAAAGATCAAGCAGCACATTGGATCCTCAAGGAGGAGCACTAGGCACTACCATTAGAGGTGGACTCGTTCTCTTTTTTCCTTTCCTTTATTATTTTTCTGTATTATGTCTATTTTATTTTCTGTTTTCTTGTTCTAAGTCGCATGATCATTTCCATTTGATGTCTTAAAGTTGTAAAATGTTCCATATATCTCTCACCTTGCTTAAAAGAAAATTTTTATTGAAAAGAATTGAGAGATGCATGAATTTCAAGTTTAAAATAAGATTATTTTAATTAGATTGATATGGTGTCATTTGCTTTTCTTTTTTGAATGTATGATTAAACAGTGCATATTTGAAAAGAATTAGAAAAAAGGAAAAGTATTATTGATAAACTGAAAAATCTAAAAATTGATTCTTGAAGCAAGAAAAAGCAGTAAAAAGAAAAAGAAAAAGCTTGCATGCGAACAAAAAAAAATGGCAAAAAATAAAAAGAAAAAAAGAGAATAAAAACTAAAAAGCAAGCAAAAAAAGCCAGTAACCCTTAAAATCAAAAGTCAAGTGTAAAAGGGCCCAAGGCTTTGAGCATCAATGGATAGGAGGGCCCAAAAGAATAAAGTCCTGGCCTAAGTGACTCAATCTAAGTTGTCCCTAACCATGTGCTTGGGGCGTGAAAGTGTCAAGTGAAAAGCTTGAGACTGAGCGGTTAAAGTCATGGTCCAAAGCAAAAAGAGTGTGCTTAAGAACTCTAGACACCTCTATCTGGGGACTCTAGCAAAGCTGAGTCACAATCCGAAAAGGTTCACCCAGGTAAAGTGTCTGTGGCATGAATGTATCTTGTGGTAACACTGGAAAACAGAGTGCTTAGTGTCACAGCCAAGACTCAAAAAGCTATGTTCAAGAATCAAAATAAGCTTAACTAGGAAATTCAATAATATCATCCTGATTCTAAGTTCCTAAGGATGCCAACATCTCTGAGTTTCAATGGATAATGAGATGCCAAAACTATTCAGAAGCAAAAAGCTACTAAGTCCCGCTCATCTGATTTTAACTAAGCTTCATTTGAAACTTAGAAATTTATTGTTTCTTAACTTTCTTTTTAACCTACTTTGCTTTAGTTGCCTGGGACAAGTAATAGTTTAATTTTGGTGTTGTGATGAGCGGATATTTTATATGCTTTTTGACATCATTTTCATATAGTTTTTAGTAGTTTTTATTTAGTTTTTAGAAGTTTTTATTTAGTTTTTATTGAGTTTTTATAGATTTTAGTGTTAAATTCACATTTTTTGGTTGTACTATGAGTTTTTGTGTTTTTGGGCAATTTCAGGCATTTTCTGGCTGAAATTGAGGAGCTGGAGCAGAAGTCTGATTCAGAGACAGAGAAAGCACTGCAGATGCTGTCTGGATCTGACCTGCCTGCATTTGAAAGAACTTTTCTGGAGCTACAGACGTCCAAATGGAGCGCTCTTAATGGCTTTAGAAAGCTGACTCCCAGAGATTTCCAGCAATATATAATAGTTCATACTTTTCTTCGGATTAGAAGGCCCAAAACTGGCATCCAACGCCAGCTTCCTGCCCCCTTCCAGGCGTCGAGCGCCCAAAGAGCAAAAACCAATATACAAACGCTCAGAGAGGATCCCCTAGCTGGCGTTCCATGCCCAAGGAGCCTCACAGCACGTGGATCTCATCAAATCTCAGCCAAAATACTCACCAAGTGGGCCCCAGAAGTGGATTTAAGCACTAAATAGACTATTTTACCCTTACTAGTCATCTGTTTAGTATTTAAAGTGTATTTTTACATAATCACAAAGACATCATAGACTATTCAACCCTATTTTTGTTTTACCTTGTATTCTACTTTCAGTATGAGTCTCTAAACCTCTTAGGTTGAGGGGAGGAGTCCTGCTGAGTCCTATGAATTACTAAAAGTATTACTGTTTCTTCTTCGATCCGTGTTTGATCTATCTCTAAGATGTATATCCGATCTTCATCGTGGTGAATAAGATGATCTGACAAATTCGCTCCGTTCATCACATTAAGACGAACATGCCTGACAAACACCTGCAACTTCTTAGGTTTGTGTGAATACTTGGAAGGAAAGCACGAGGCAACAGCTATGTTTATACATCTCTCAGACGGTTAATCCACGACTTCGTTGGGGACTTCTCGAGACACTAGTTCAGCCAATTTTTGGGGAGATTAGGGTCTCCGTGGTATAGGCTAGAATTCATAGAAGCAGTGTTCTCTGATCCGGAAGATTCGACCTGGTCTGTGGTGTTTTGAGTAGGATCGCCAAGAGAATGAACTGCTAGAGCTTCACCCTTCGTAAGATTGAATGACCACGGGGAATGGCATTGATTCTGTAGCAGAGGAGATCAATGACCACGGGCAATGGCTTTGATCACAAACAGCCTGCCATAGAAGAAGATCATTCCCAAGCAAAGAAGACAGTAGTACCAGAGTTAATTCAGAAAGACAAAGCAACTCCAATCCTTAACCCCATTCCTATCAGTATTTTCTACCTCTTTTTCTTTATTCTGCATTAAATAGTTTCTCTTGATTAATAAAAAACCAACAACCTTCTTATTTCACTTGACTAAGACCTGCAAGACAACCATAGCTTGCTTCAAGCCACAATCCTCGTCGGATTGATCCTGACTCGCACAGGTATTAAGTGGATGACCTAGTGCACTTGCTAGTACTGGCTCAAAGAAAGGTTTCGGTTGCCACTGTACCATTCCTGTCAGCCAGAAGCTTGGTGACGGCAATTGTAACAACCATACAGTGACAAATAATCTTCCCGGACTTTAAAAGAATAGTATCCAAACTCAAAACCCTTACAGGCAATGTTTGCCAGTGATGATAGCGGCATTCTCCGGCGGCAGAGGCTCGGCCACCCACCTACAGCACCGGCGACGGAGCACGGGATGGCGGATGGGCACGGCAACAACTTCATACACGACGGTGACAGTGTTGGCTTCACTTCCTCTCACGCGTGTCAATCTCCCGTCCGTCTCTCTCTCACTCTTCGCGAACTCCCTCTGGCTTCAATGGTGACGACGGCGACCTCAGCAGTGGCAGCGGCGGCAATATGCGACGGCACTGGAGGCTTTTTCTCCCCTGTGTGCGCTCTGCTTCTCCCTTCCGTAGTTCTGGTTTGCGCTCCTCCTCCTTCAATGGCAACACATGACAACGCGGCGGCAGTGATGCCTGGCGGCGCCGTCCTCCCTCTCTTCTCTTCTCCCGCGATTCTTTCTTCCCCCTTCTGCTGTGTTTGTATGTTTGCTGATGAAAATATAAGGATAGCGGCTAGGGTTAAAGGAATTAGGGTTTTGTGTTTTATTTTTAGGGTTAGGGTAGGATTTGGGGCAAAATGTGAAATTAGAAATTTTTGGATAATTCTTAGTAATTCAAATAAAAATAGGGGTAATATAGTGATCGGAAACTATGTTGTATTCCAACAATAATTATGCATAAAAATACTATTTGTTTATCAATTTATAAATTATTTTCTAATGAATACTCTAATTCAAAAATTAAAGATAATATGCGTATTTTTTATTTATAAAAACTAAAATATTAAATTTCAAAATCTCAATTATTTATATCAATTCATATAAAATTCTTATTATTTTACAATTACTAAACTTTATAATTTAAATTCGGAAATTATCCAATAATTGAAAAATTAGATAAAAATTCTAATGCAATTATCAAAACTTGATTTAATTAGCTTTAATAAAATAATTTCTGAAATTAAAGTTTTAACTGAATAAATAAATTAAAATTGACTCATAATAAGATTTTCGAAAAGTTCTGTATCTTACATGGAACAACCTTCTCCTCAAGGTTGAATTCAGGAAATGCTTTGTGAAACTGATCTGTATCCTCCCATGTTGTTTCTGTCGCACTGCCTTGGCCCCATTGTTCTTATAACTTGGAAATTTCCTTACCCTCTTTTAAGAGTGTTCTGCGGTTAAGAATGGTATGAGTAGCAATGATCGGTGCCAACTATGTGATGCAAAGTGGCAATGGAAGATAGTGGCTGTCGAGATTGATAAACTCCATTTCACCGTTATAAGTTTATTAAAAATATAGATTTTATCAACAAACATGCACAATTTTTTGCCTAAATTAATTGAGTTTTTCCAATCTTACTTCGAACGAACTTATGTATGAAAAATATGCTTTTGATGCTCCTAATCATTTTTTTTAATTTCTTTTAAGCCATTCGTTGTCGTGATCAATTTCATTAAGTGTTTTGGAAGCAAATTTAGGAGTGGAGTTTGCTAGCTACTCACTTGGGTGAGCAATATCCCCGTGGGTGAATTCCTCACATGGGTGAGCATCCTTTGCGTACACAAAGTTTCCCCGTGAGCTGCAATATCTCGCGTGCGCGAGAGTTTTCCGCATGCGCGAAAATCCTCCACGTGTTTGGATTAATGAAATATATGCATCCTCATTTTTGGGCTTCCAAAAGACCCCAATAGCTATATTTTGATGAAAATGGAAGCCAAATAAAGGAGGGAGGGTGACACTCATATACACTTACCATTTTTACATTTTTTCTTAGGTTTTAGTGGGATTCTAGAGAGAGAAACTCCAACTGCTCTCTAGAATCCCTAAGGTTTACTTAATTTCCTTGTTAGTTTTAGATTTTAGTTTTATTTAATTGTAGTTTTAACTCTTGTTTACTTGTTCTTGCATTATACTTCTTTTAGAATTTAGTGTTAGTTTGGCTTGTCTTTATTTTGTTACTTGATGAATTATGTTAACTTTTGTTTTATATTAAGGAATTTGATGTTTATGCTTTATTCTTGCTTACTTGAATTGTTGTTATTGCCTTCTTATAGTAGATAGTTACAGTTTTTTTTTATTTCTTGCAATTTATGATGTTTTATTTTTATGCCTTCCAAGTGTCTGATGAAATGCCTCTTTTAATTATAGAGTAGATTTTCATTCTTGGCTTGGGATTGAGGACTTAGGTGACTTTAAGTCATTGATGTCCAATATTGATTGGTTATTTAGGGTTGTTAGTTAATCTTGTTTTCTTTAACGCTAATCTTTTACTAATCCAATTAGTAAGTTAGTTATGACTTATGGATTAGGGTTAATTATGCCTACTTGACTTTTCTCAATATGTAGAGGTTCACTAAGTAGGATTAACTCTTCATAATTACCATACTTGTGGTCAATGACAAGGATGGTGATCCTTGACTCTTAACCCTTGGCAAGATCATTTTAACATTTGAATTTGTTTTCTTTTACTAGTTAATTTTCTTAATTTCTTTTAGTTTAATTTCTCTTGCTACTTAGATATTGCTTGATTCTTTAATTCAGGCTATTTAAATTTCTGTTTATTGCACTCAAAAATCTCCGATTTCCTCATAGCCAATAATTGAGTACTCGAGTAAAATTCCTAGGGAGAACAACCCGGGATTAAAACTCCCAGTATTTGATTTGAATTGTGAGATTCTAAGCTAAACTAAGAGCATTGACTTCCGATTTAGAGCTACAACGAATCTTGTGCTTTAAACTTGTGAATTTCTGAACCGATGTTTAGCGCTTCATTCAGTGTGAATAGCTTGCTTTTTGCTTGTTTTCTTGTCTTCGCTAGTATTTAAAAGTTTATCTTTTTTCTTCTTGATATCCTTTGTTTCTATTTTCTCTTTTTCTATCAATTCCAAACCTTATGGTTTTGAGTTGTATGGTGGTCAATATCTTATAAGAATGGGTGATTTTAATATTACACTACGGGATGGAAAATCACTTGCGAGAGGAGCCGCATTTATATGGACAATCTTCTTGGCATCAACCCCCTCCGTGCTACTATGATCACACTCCGCCCATATTGTACACCAATCCAATGGATATGGTGGTCCTTGCTCTGATTATGATCCTCAACCACCATATTCACATGACTTTTATTCTCAACATTGTCCTCAATCATAATACTATCAAACCCTATCCCACTACCACGAAACACCTTCATGGGAACCAAATCCATATCCACCATACTACCACCCTTATGAGCCTTATGAACAACCACCATTTGAACCAAAATAATTCCCATATCCTTACTCTTAAACCCTCATGAACCATCACCTCCATATACACCATCTCAATATTTTCACCCTAATGAACTGGTGCGTACGAATCCCACACTCTTGTACAACAGTACCAGCAAGTGCACTGGGTCATCCAAGTAAAACCTAAGCAAGTCAGGGTGGACCCACGAGGATTGCGGTTTGAAGAAGGTTATCATGTAGGTCTTAGTCAGGAAGATCAGAAGGTTGTTTGAAGTTGTAAGAGTAATGTATGCCTTAAAATCATCAATAGGAATATGAGAAAAAGGTAGTAGGTGTTATTGGATACGGAATTATGTTAGGATTATGGGATTATTATAATAGGTTGCTAATACTTTAAAGATAGAGTTGAGGATTAGAGTTGCTTTGTCTTTCTGAATTAACTCTGGTATTACTGCTCTCTTTGTTTGTGAGTGATTTCTTCAATGGCAGGCTGTATGTAATTGACACTAGTTTGAGAAGCTACCAATACTCCTCCAGATCTGAACCCCAGGTTTAGTGTGGATCCATTCTGTTTGAGGGTGAAGCTCGTACAGTCCATTCTCCTTCATGATCCTACTTAAAACGCCACAGACAAGATCGGATCTTCTGGGTCAGAGAATGCTGCTTCTATGGATTTTAGCCTCTACCACAGAGACCCTAATCTCCCTGAAAATTGGCTGAACTGATGTCTCGAGAAGTCCCCAATGAAGTCGTGGATTAGCTGCCTGAGAGATGTAAATTCAAGCTGTTAGTCGTCCTTGTCCGGCGAAAGACGCATTCTGATCCAAGTAGGCCGTGTGTTTGTCAGGCACGTTCATTTTAATGTGATGAATAGAGCTAATTGATTAGATCATCCTATTCACCACAATGAAGATCGGATATACATCTTAGAGATAGAGGAAACATGGATCGAGGAAGAAATAGTAATACTTTTATTAATTCATAGGACTCAGCAGGGTTCCTCCCCTCAACCTAGCAGGTTTAGAAACTCATACTGAGGTAGAATACAATGATAAAATGAAAATAATGCTGAATGGTGTTTAAGATGTTTGTGATCTATGTAAAATATGCTTTAAATACTAAACAGATGCTAGTAAGGGTAAAACAGTCTATTTAGTGCTAAAATCCATTTCTAAGGCCCACTTGGTGAGTGTTTGGGCTGAGCTTTAATGAAATTCACGTGCTATGAGGTCTCTTGTGCGTGGAATGCCGGGTAGGGGATCCTCTTTGGGTGTTTGTACATTGCTCTCTGCTCTTTGGGTGCTGGACGAGTGGAAGGTGACATGTAGCTAGCGTTGGACGCAAGTTTTGGGCCTCTTAAGCACACTCTTTTTGCTTTGGACCACGACTTTAACCGCTCAGTCTCAAGCTTTTCACTTGACACCTTCATCCCACAAGCACATGGTTAGGGACAGCTTGGTTGAGCCGCTTAGGCCAGGATTTTATTCCTCTCGGCACTCTTATCCATTAATGCTCAAAGCCTTGGGTCCTTTTACCGTTAACTTTTGGTTTAAAGGGTTATTGGCTTTTTCAATCTGCCCTTCTTTTCCTACATTTTTGGGCAGTAATGGATTTTTCTGCTTTTCATTATTTTTATTATTATTTTTTAGATTTTTCAGATTACCAATAATATTTCACTATCATCATCATTCTTTCAAGAGCTAACATTCATAAATTTCAACTTCAAATATGCACTGTTTATTCATACACTCAAAAAACAAAAGCAATTGACACCACATCAACATAATTAAACTAATCTTATTTAAAACTTGAAATTCATGCATCTCATAATTTTTTTCAATAAAATTTTTTATTTAAGCAAGGTGAGAGATATAAGGAACATTTTACAACTTAAAGACATCAATGCAAATGATCATACAATAAGAACAAGAGAACATATAAACAGGTAGACAGAAAACAGAAAAAATAATAGGAAAGGAGTAAAAGAGAACGAGTCCACCTGAATGATGGTGGCTAGTGCTCCTCTATGAGGATCCAATGTAGTGCTTGAATTCTTCAATGTCACTCCTTTGTTTTTGTTAAGGCTACTGCACATGCTCATGTGCATACTTTCTGATTTGCTCCATCATCTTCTTCTATACTTAAGAGTGGTAGAAGTCACAAAGCATACTTTTACAATACCAAACTTACGAGTTTTTCTCGTCCTCGAGCAATTATGATCATTGTGGAAGAAGAAGGTGGGGTAGGTGGAGCTTCCGTGGGACCTACTGGTCCTTAGAGGCTAGGGAATCCAGATTTCCTGCTTCTCTGCATTGATGTTTGAATGCCCAGGGGCTGCTCCCTGACTGACGTTCAACGCCAGCAATGCTGCCCATGAGGGGCGTTGAACGCCCAATGAGGGCTTCCACACTGGCATTCAACTTTGACACTCCATCAAGAGTGTTTTGTTTTCACTGCTGTGAAATCTGTCTCTTGACTGATGCACATGATCATGACTCTAACAACTAAAAGGAAAAAAAATAAAATAAAATAAATATGGTTGAGTAAGGATGAGTTGCCTCCCAACAAGCACTCCTTTAATGTCTTTAGCTGGACTTCACTGTACTTAACTTAGTAATAGTGTTGAGCCTCCTGGCTCTATTTCTCCTTCAAGGTAATGCTTAACTCTCTGTCCATTGACAGTGAATCTATTTTCAGGGTCTTTACCTTGAAGTTCTATGTGTCCGTAAGGTGATACTCTTTTAATCACATACGGTCCCTTCCAGCGGGATTTGAGTTTCCCAGGGAATAATCTGAGCCATGAGTTGAAGAGCAGGACTTTCTGTCCTGGTTCAAAGACTCTGGAAGCTATCTTCTTGTCATGCCACCGCTTTGCCTTTTCCTTGTAGATTTTTACATTTTCAAATGCTTTTAAGCGAAATTCATCCAACTCATTTAGTTGGAGCAGTCGTTTCTCCCCTGCTGCTTTAGCATCAAGGTTGAGGAATCTAGTAGTCTAATAGGGTTTGTGTTCTAGTTCCACTGGCAAATAACATGACTTTCCACATACTAACTGATATGGTGAAGTTCCAATGGGGGTTTTGAAAGCTGTTCTGTATGCCCACAGAGCATCATCAAGCTTTCTAGCCCAATCCTTTCTAGAGGCACTTAATGTCCTCTCTAGGATTTGCCTTAGTTCTCTATTTGAGACTTCAGCTTGCCTATTCATTTGGGGTTGATACGGTATTGCCACTTTATGGCGAATTCTGTAACGGCTTAAGACAGAATCCAGTTGTTTGTTGCAGAAATGAGTACCTCCATCACTAATTAGTGTCCTAGGAAAACCAAATCTGCTGAAGATGTTCTTCTGGAGGAACTTCATTACTACTTTTGTGTCATTAATGGGCGTTGCTATTGCTTCGACCCATTTAGACACATAATCTACTGCCACAAGGATATAGGTGTTTGAGTATGAAGGCAAGAATGGTCCCATGAAATCTATGCCTCATACATCAAACAACTCAATCTCTAAGATTCCATGCTGAGGCATGTTGTGACCATGAGGAAGATTGCCATCCCTCTGGCAACTATCACAGTTACGGACAAACTCTCTAGAATCTTTAAAGAGAGTAGGCCAGTAAAAGCCACTTTGGAGTACCTTAGTGGCTGTCCGCTCACCTCCAAAGTGTTCTCCATAGTCAAAGCCATGGCAATGCGACAAAAATCTCTATGCCTCTTCTTCAGACACAGCGTCAGATTATTCCATCCGAGCGTCTCTTAAAGAGATATGGCTCATCCCATAGGTAATATTTTGCATCATGCATAAGTTTTCGGGCTTGCTGCCTGGTAAACTCCTTGGGAATGAACCGTATAGCCTTGTAGTTTACAATGTCTGCAAACCAAGGTACTATCCAGATGGCATAGAGCTGCTCATCTGGAAAGGATTCAAATATGTCAGTGGAGGGAGAAGAAGTCCCTGCTACTGGCTTGATCCGGGACAAGTGATCAGCCACCTGATTTTCTGTCTCTAATTTCTATATCAAACTCTTGCAAGAGTAATACCCATCTTATAAGTCTGGGTTTAGAATCCTACTTAGTGAGTAGATACTTTAGAGCAGCATGGTCAGTATAAATAATGACCTTAGATCCTACTATGTAGGATCTGAACTTGTCAATGGCATAAACCACTGTAAGTAGCTCCTTTGCTGTAGTAGTGTAGTTTTTCTACGCATCACTTAATATGCGACTAGCATAATAAATGACATGCAGAAGCTTGTCATGTCTTTGACCAAGGACTGCACAATTGCATGATCACTTGCATCACATATTAGCTCAAATGGCAAGTCCCAGTTGGATGCAGAGATGATAGGATCAGTGATAAGCTTGGCCTTCAGAGTTTCAAAGGCATGCAGGCATTCTTGGTCAAAGACGAATGGTACATCAATGGCCAAGAGATTATATAGGGGTTTGGCGATTTTTGAAAAATCTATTATGAATCGCCTGTAGAATCATGCATGTCCTAGGAAGCTTGTGATTGCCTTAACACTAGTTGGTGGAGGCAAGCGTTTGACCACTTCCACCTTAACTTGATCCACCTCCATCCCCTTATTTGAGATTCGATACCCAAGAACAATGCCTTTAGTTACCATGAAGTGGCATCTCTCCCAGTTTAAAACCAGGTTTGTTTCTTAGAAAATTTTCAAGACCAGGGTTAGATGATCAAGACAGGAGTTAAATGAGTCTCCATAGACAGAGAAGTCATCCATGAATATTTCAAGGAATTTCTCTACCATATCAGAGAAGATGGATAGCATACATCTCTGAAAGGTGACAGGCGCATTGCACAGGCCAAATGGCATTCGTCTATAGGCAAACACGCCAGATGGACATGTGAATGCTATTTTCTCTTTATCCTGTCGATCTACTACTATTCTATTGTACCCGGAATAACCATCCAGGAAATAATAAAAAGCATGACCAGCTAGTCTTTCTAGCATTTGGTCAATGAAGGGTAAAGGAAAGTGATCTTTTCTGGTGGCGTCATTAAGTCTTCTATAGTCAATGCACATACACCACCCTGTAACTGTCTGTTTTGGGATCAGCTCATTCTTTTCATTGTAAACCACTACCATTCCTCCCTTCTTAGGAACAACCTGGACAAGGCTCATCCATGGGCTGTCAGAAATGGGATAAATAATCCCAGCCTCATAGAGCTTACTGACTTCCTTCTACATTACTTCCTTTATAACTGGATTTAACCGCCTCTGTGGTTGCACCACTGGTTTAGCATTATCCTCAAACAGGATTTTATTCATGCATCGGGCAAGGCTAATGCCCTTAAGGTCACTTATGGTCCACCGAAGGGTGTTCCTATGTGTTTTAAGCACCTGAATTAGTGCTTCTTCTTCCTGTGGCTCTAGTGTAGAGCTTATAATCACAGGATAGGTATCTCCCTCTCCTAGAAATACATATTTTAGGGAGGAGGGTAATGGCTTAAACTCAAGCTTAGGAGGCTTCTCCATTTCCTTAGAGGTTTCCATAGGTTCCTCTGAATTAGGCTAAGTATCATCAAGGATATCCTCTAGCCCTTCTTTGAGGCTTTCATCCATGTTGACCTCTTCCACCATGGAATCAATGAGGTCAATGATCATACATTCCTCAGGAATGTCTGGGTGCTGCATAACTTTGATGGCATTCAGAATGAACCTTTCCTTATTGACTCTTACTCGTAACTAGGAAAGGTATTCCTAGAATAAGGGATGCACTCTTGTACCCCTCCATGTCCAATACCACAAATTCAGTTGGAAAGTCAAAGGGTCCAACCATGACAATCATGTCTTCAACTACTCCTGATGGTATCTTAATAGAACCATCAGCAAGTTGAAGACACATGCGGTTGGTTTGACTTCATTAGTCAAACTAAGCTTCTTTATTAGTGAAGCAGGTGTTAGGTTAATGCTTGCTCCAAGGTCACATAGAGTTGTCCTTGTACAAGCATCACCTAGAGTGCATGGTATCATAAAGCTTCCAGGATCTTTAGGCTTTTCTTGGTAGCTGTTCTGAATGATTTTACTGCACTCCTCAGTGAGGAAGACTGTTTGTATCTCTCTCCAATCCTTCTTATGACTTAGAATGTGCTTCATGAAATTTGTATAAGAAGGTATCTGTTCAAGAGCTTCTGCAAAAGGGATCTTTATCTCTAATGTTCTGAGATACTCCGCAAAGTGAGCAAACTGTTTATTCCTTTCCTCTTGACAGAGTTTTTGAAGAAATGGCATCTTAGCCTTATAATCATCAACCTTGGTTGATGGGGGCCGAATGCCATCTGTGCTAGAAGGGGGGTTACTACCTTGTTTAGCAGGGTTGTTGTCATTACCTGACTGACTTCCCTTGCTTGGGCGTTCAACGGCCAAGCTGCTGCCCCCTTGGGCATTTGAATGCCCAGTCTCTACCCTTTCCTTGTGTTCAACGCCAGGAGGGATACCTCTCTGGGTGTTTGAACGCCCAGTGTCATTTTGTGCAGAGACCTGGGTATCCTCGATGGGCCTTTTGTCTTTATTGTACTGAGGTTTGGTGCTTAAGGTTTTCCCACTCCTCAGTTGTATATCCTAGCATCTTTCTATTATCTGCTTAGATAACTGCTGCCTTATTTGACTCAACTGGGCTTCTATATTTCTGTTAGAAGCTTGAGTTTCTCGCAGAGCCTCTTGCAGTTCCAACATTTGTTGGGCAAGGGCTTGCAGTTGCTAAGTCAATGGGCCATCCTACTGTGCAGGGTTAGGTTTAGCAACTACTGGTTTAACCTCTCCTTTTATAGGGGTCTTAGGAGATAGGTACATATGTTGATTAGTGGCAACTGTCTCAATAAGCTCTCAAGCCTCGCCAATGGTCTTTCTCATGTCCATGGAACCACCAGCAGAGTGGTCCAAGGACATTCTAGCTATGTCTGAAAACCCATAGTAGAAAATGTCTAACTGTACCCGTTTTGAAAACTTTTCAGTGGGACATTTTCTTAGCATCCTCTTATACCTCTCCCAAACATCATAAAGAGATTCATCATCTCTTTGTTTGAAGCTTTGGATGTCTAGTCTCAGCTGGGTTACCTTTCTTCAGGGGAAGTATTAGTTTAAAAACTTATCCACTAATTGTTTCCAAGTTTTTAAACAAGCTTTAGGCTGGTTATCCAACCACCTTTTTGCTTGATCCTTTAAAACAAAAGGAAAGAGCAATAACCTGTAGACCTCTTGGTCTACTCCCTCACTGTATACTGCGTCAGTAATCCTTAAGAAATCAGCAAGGAATTCTGTAGGTTCTTCCTGAGAAAGTCAAGAATACTGGCAATTTTGCTGCATCAGAGTAATAAGTTGAGGGTTCAATTCAAAGCCACTAGCTCTGATTTGAGGTATGCTAATGCTTCTTTCATAGAAGTCAGCATTTGGAATTGTATAAGATTCCATAACTCTTCTAAACTCTTCATTCCCACTTGGGTTCATGATGGAGAAAGGTAGAAGATGAAGAAGGAAGAATGAGGATAGAAGGGTAGAAGAAGAAATGGAAGTAGAGAAGATAATTTCTTTATTAACCAAACTTAAAATTAATTAACTGAAAAAAGAAATAAAATTCGAAAAAGAAGAAAGAGAGGTGGAAGAGAAGTTTTCAAAAATTGAGAGATAGAAGAGTTCGTTAGGAAGTTTTGAAGAAGAAGAGAGAAAAGAGAAGTGGTTAAGAAAAGATTTGAATTTAAAATAAGATAAGAGATAAGATAAGAAAAAATTTGAAATTGAAATTTGAAATTAGAAAAAGATAAGAAAAGATAAGATGAGAAATTTAAAAATATTTTAAAAAGATTGAATTTTAAAATGATAAGATTTTGAAATTTGATTTTGAAAAAGATTTAATTTTGAAAAGTGAAATTTGAATTCTTAAAAATTGAAATTTGAAATTTTGAAATTCGAATTTTGAAATTTGAATTTTAAATTTTGAAATTTTAAATTTAGAATTTTTAAAATTAAACAGGATAAGATAGAAATTTCAAAAAGATTTTGAAATTTTTGAAAATATTTAATTATTAAAATTTGAAATTTATATTTTGAAATTTTGAAAGTTAAAATTTTAAATTTGAAACAAGATAAGATTTTGAAAAAGATATGAATTTTAATTTTTGAAAAGATTTGATTTTTGAAAATTAAAATCTAAGATAAGATAAAATAAAAACTTAAAAATAGAAATCTGAATTTTTAACTTAATATTTCAAAAATATGGTTAGGATAAAAATAAAACAGATATTTTTTTATTTTTGAATTTAATGATGAAAGAGAAAAACAAGTAAAAGACTCAAGACTTAAAATTTTTAGATCTAATGTCCCAAATTTTCGAAAACTTTTGGAGGGAAACACAAAGGACCACCAAGCTTACAAATTTTAAAATCAAAACACATAAAAGACTCAAGAACTCTTTGAAGACTCACAAGAACACAAAAGAACGAAATTCAAAGATTCAAAGAACACAAGAACATATAAAGAACACCAAACCTAAAATTTTTAGAAAACCAACAAGAAATTTTTGAAAATTCAAAGAAAAATAACAAGACACCAAACTTAAAAGTTGAAACAAGATTTAATCAAAGAAAAATTATTTCTAAAATGTTTTTGAAAGGAAGATACCAAAAAATTGAAAATTGCTGTAATTAATAAATACTGAAACTCAAAGAAGCAAGAAGTTACCAAGAACATAAACACAATACTCTAACCAATAACACAAATTAAGCAAAGAAAAGAAAATATTTTTGTAAGACTCAAATCAAGAACAAAAATTAAATAAAGAAAAGAAAAATACTTTTGAAAAAGTTTTTAAATTTTTCGAAAATAAGAGAAGAAGAAAATAAAAATAAAGGATTCAAATAAAATAAATACTCAATTAACTCCGGTATTATCGCTCTCTTTGCTTGTGAGTGATTTCTTCAATGGCAGGCTGTATATCATTGACACTGGTTTGAGCAGCTGCCAATACTCTTCCAGATCTGAACCCCAGGTTTAGTGTGGATCTATTCTGTTTGAGGGTGAAGCTCGTACAGTCCATTCTCCTTCATGATCCTACTTAAAATGCCACAGACAAGGTCGGATCTTTCAGATCAGAGAATGTTGCTTCTATGGATTCTAGCCTCTACCACAGAGACCCTAATCTCCCCGGAATTCATCTGAACTAATGTCTTGAGAAGTCCCCAACGAAGTCATGGATTAGCCGTCTGAGAGATGTACATTCAAGCTGTTGGTTGTCCTTGTCCGGCGAAAGACGCATTCTGACCCAAGTAGACGCGGGTGATTGTCATGCACGTTCGTCTTAATGTCATGAACAGAGCTAATTGATTAGATCAATGACGTTAAGATTTTTGCCAGTAAAGAATTTCATAAAAACAATCGCGATGTAGATATAGTCTCTAAACCGACAGAAATCCCTTCGTACAAACGTTTTGGTTGTCACAAGTAACAAACCCCTTTAAAAATTGTTAACCGAGTATTTAAACCTCGGGTCGTCTTCTCAAGGAATTGCAGGGAGGTATGTTCTTATTATTGGTTATGAAAAAGTGTGTTTGGGGTTTTGGAAGTAAGAGGGCAGTATGTTGCACAAAAAAATAATAAGAAAAATAAATAAATAACTATAAAATTAACTCTTGGCAAGATATGGGAACTGGAGGTCCTATCCTAGTTATCCTTATCAATTATGAAGAGAATTGGATTCTTCTCCCACCTTGTTAACCTCTAGCTATGAAGGTAAGTTAAATGGGTGAATTAATTCGAATCCTCAAGTCCTAGTTTTTCCTTGGGAAAGGCTAGAGTTATTGGAATATGAATTAATGAAATGAAGAAATCCAATTTTCAATCAATAATGAGTTTGATAACTCTAGAGTTACCAATTATTTAACCAAGACCAAAAGGAAAGAAAATTGTAGCTGCTGGAATAAAAATGCTTTTAGATGGGAAGCAATAATCATGTAAATAAAAGAAAGCAATATTAAACTGAAATACCTCAAATAATATTAATTCAAAGAAAATCGTAACATGAAGGGTTCATAAATTTAATTGGAAAAATAAATAAAAATAAAGAACCTGGGATTGAGAGTCACTCCTAAAACTAAGAGAAGTCCTAAATCCTAATCCTAAGAGAGAGGAGAGAACCTCTCTCTCTAAAAACCACATCTAAAACATGAAAAGTGAATTATGAGTGGCCTCCTCATGAATGGATGCATTCCTCCACTTTATAGCCTCTAATCTGTACCTTCTGGACTTGGATTTGGGTCAAAAAGGGCCTTAGAACTCGTTATGAGCATTTTCTGCAATTTCTGGTGCGTGGCCTCTGTCACGCGTCCGCGTGAGTCATGCGGTCGCGTCATTCGGAGCTTTTCCTTGCCACGCGGTCTTGACAGTCATGCGACCGCGCCATGTGCGTTCTGCTTAAGGCGCGCGGTCGCGTCAATCATGTGGCCGCGTTGCTGCTGATTCGTGCTTGGCACGCGATCGCGTCGTCCATGCGATCGCGTGGATACCAGTTTCCTTAAAGCTCCGTTTTGCTTTCTCCTTTCCTTTTAGTATGTTTCCTTTTTCATCCCTTAAGTCATTCCGCCTTAGAAAATCTGAAACTACTCAACACACTAATCACGGCTTCGAATGGAAATAAGAGAGGATTAATAATAAGCAAATATAAGTCCAAAGAAACATGTTTTCAATCAAAGCACATAATTAGGAAGGCAAATGTAAACATGCAAATAGTATGAATAAGTGGGTAAAGAGTTGATAAAATCCACTCAATTGAGCACAAGATAAACCATAAAATAGTGGTTTATCAATCAACCTATTCACTATGATGAAGATCGGATATACATCTTAGAGATAGATCAAACACGGATCATAGAAGAAACAATAATACTTTTATTAATTCATAGGACTTAGCAGGGCTCCTCCCCTCAACCTAGGAGGTTTAGAAACTCATACTAAGGTAGAATACATTGATAAAACGAAAATAATGCTAAATTGTGTTTAAGATGTTTGTGATTTATGTAAAATACGCTTTAAATACTAAACAGATGACTAGTAAGGGTAAAACAGTCTATTTAGAGCTAAAATCCACTTCTATGGCCCACTTGGTGAGTGTTTGGGCTGAGCCTTGATGAGATTCACGTGCTATGAGATCCCTTGGGCGTGGAATACCAGCTAAGGTGTCATTTTTGGGCGTTTGTACATCGGTCTCTGCTCTTTGGGCGCTGGACGCCTAGAAGAGGGCAAGTAGCTAACGTCGGACGCCAGTTTTGGGCCTTCTAATCTGAAGCAAATTATAAACTATTATATATTTCTGGAAAGCTCTGGAAATTAGTTTTTCATAGCCATTAAGAATGCTCCATTTGGCCTTTTTTAGATCAAGAAAAGCTCTTCCAAATGCAGGTAGGTCAGATTCAGACAGTATCTGCAGTGCTTTCTCTGTCTCTGAATCAGACTTCTGCTCCAGCCCCTCAATTTCTGCCAGAAAATACCTGAAATTGTCCAAAAATACAAAAATTGATAGTAGAATCCAAAAATGTGAATTTAACACTAAAACTTATAAAAACTTAATAAATATAAATAAAAACTACTAAAAACTATATGAAAATTGTTCATACCCTAGGTCAAGCTGTCCGACCCGGGATGTTTAGCGACAAGCCGACCGACCTCTTCAGGTCAGACTATCCAACCTCTTCTCAAAGAGCTCGGCCAATTTCCCGACCTCTTCTCAAAGAGCTCGGCCAACTCGCCAAAGGAGCCCAAAGCAGGCCCAAAACGAAGGAACACAGCCCAAATCTAAAGGCAGCCAAAGCCCAGAAAGATAAAGGCGGTTCCCTTGAAGATAAGATGACCTCACTTAAAGATAAGATAAAGATAAGATAAGATAAGATAACTAACTTATCTTATCCACTGGAGGCCACATCTCACCATTATAAATACACTGGAGCACCCAGGTATAACTCATACTCTGATTCTACTCCATACCTGTTTAATACCCTTGCTAACTTAAGCATCGGAGTCCCTTGCAGGAACCCCCCACCCTCCGGGGACGAAGGATCAGCACCATCACCAAGTCCAACAAGTCGGACACGGCGGCTCCGGCCACCATCATCAAGTCGGACACAACGGCTCCGACCAGCACAGAAGATCTCGTCCGAGATCGACCCACAGTTTCAGGTAACCCCCGGAACATTGGCGCCGTTGCCGGGGAACCTGGAAGTCATCCCACCACCATGGCGGACAACCATGACAACGACCATGATTCAGATCTAGAGGATAGAACGCCGCATAAAAACGCGGACGCCACCTCCAAAAGCACACCCCAAAATGGGGGAGATAAGTAACCTGCAAACACAGAAATCATGGAAGCACTACAAGCTCAACAAAACTGCCTCCAACAACTCAAAAAAGAAGACGAGCATCAACGGGAAGCCAAGAAGGACCTCCGAAGGGAAACTCAGCGACGTCGAGAGTTAAAAGATAAGCTCTTAAAACTCTAAGCTGATCTCAAAACCGAGACGGCTCGATCCAGTCACGAAGATAGCCCCCACAAAGATTAAGACTCATTCACCAAAGAGATCATGAAAGCTAAAGGTCCCAAAGGACTTCAAAGCTCCCAACATGACTCCGTACGACGGCACATCAGATCCAAGCTATCATCTTAGCAATTTCAGAAGCAGGATGTATCTCACGGAGGCCTCAGATGCAATCCGTTTTTCTCCATCCAGAAGGACAAAGCCAAACACGCATCAAGCCTATTAGGGATCAAGCAAGGAGATCGAGAGAGCCTTCGCAACTACATGAAAAGATTCAACAAAACATGTCTGGACATACAAAGTCTCCCAACAGAAGCAGCTATCAGGGGTCTCATCAATGGTCTACGAGAAGGACCTTTTAGCCACTCAATATCCAAGAAGCACCCAAACATCTCTAAACGAGGTACAAGAACGAG
>NC_029775.3:21911008-21919935 GCF_000817695.3 Arachis duranensis
CGTTGAAGGTCCACCTCACACCAAAGAGGTCGGACGCGTTGAAGGTCCACCTCACACCAAAGAGGTCGGACAAGTTGAAAGTCCACCTCACACCAAAGAGGTCGGACAAATCAAAGGTCTACCTCACACCAAAGAGGTCGGACAAGTCGAAACTCAACCTCACACCAAAGAGGTCGGACAAGTTGAAGGTCCACCTCACACCGAAGAGGTCGAGCGAGTTAAGGTCCACCTCACACCAAAGAGGTCGGACACGAGTTTAAGGTCCACCTCACACCAAAGATATCGGGCGAGTTTAGGGTCCACCTCACACCAAAGAGGTCGGACAAGTTGAAGGTCCACCTCAAACCGAAGATATCGGGCGAATTGAAGGTCCACCTCACACCAAAGAGGTCAGACGAGTTGAAAGTCCACCTCACACCAAAGAGGTCAGACAAGTTAAACATCTACCTCACACCAAAGAGGTCGAACGAGTTGAACGTCCACCTCACACTAAAGAGGTCGGACGAGTTGAAAAGGACAACGGAGTACGAACAAGCCTTCCGAAATTTCAAAATTCTTGGGGCAATCACCCATTCTTTCCAGACCACGGGAAAGTGAAGAACTCATTACAACTCGCAGTGGAAAGTCAGGCAATAGCCTCAGCTCTAGTCATAGAAGATGAAAGTGAGCAACAACTCGTCTACTTCATCAGCAAAGCTCTACAAAGGACCGAACTAAACCATCAACAGATAGAAAAAGTTTGCCTACACCCTCATACTCACCTCTCGATGACTCCACCCATACTTTCAAGCTCACACTATCAAAGTTCGGACCAAACCAGCCCATAAAAGACATCCTACAGAAAACAAACTTAGCTGGAAGAATCCTACAGAGGACAGCTCGGATAATTCGGGGGACCCTGGACAAAACCAGAAAACATCTCAGATAATTCGGGAGACCCTGGACAAAAACAGAAAACAGCTCGGACAAATCGGGGAAAATAAAGTCCGACACATAGAAACATAGAATCCCCGAGCTGATGCATTTTCAAAACCAGCCAACACCAACAACTCAGACAACTCGGGAACATGAAGTCCGACACATACCTCAGGAGCAGAATGCCCGAGCTGATGCATTTTCAAAACTAGCCAACACCAAACTAGGGGGCAATAACAGAAGCCTCATCCAGGCTACATCACAAGACCACAACAAGTCAATCTCAGGGATGTACTCAGGGTTAGCCACAGTAACACGCATTAAAAAACTATGGAATCCAGCCAATTAGACATGCCGTCCGGGATCTTAGTATACATCTCAAAGACATAGGTCAACTATGGGGTTACTACCAAACAACTCGGGCAACAACTCGAACAATAACAGCAAAATATCAGGTGTCAGATACAACAGTAAAAGGGAAACCCCAGGACTCACACGAAGGTCCAGGGGCACCCTTTGGAGGCAACAACGGAGCAAAAACCCAAATACAAAGTCAAAGCTTTACATCAAAAAGCATGCCAACTTCCACACTGCCCCACCAGAGGAGCTCATCAGTGTAACATCACCTTGGCCGTTCGCAAAGAGGAGACTCGACCCCCTCGGACTATTTCCCCAAGGATTGGGACAAGTCAAGTTCCTTATTGTAGGGGTGTTCATCAAATGGATTTAGGCAGAGCCCCTAGCTAGTGCCACTGCTCAAAGAAGTCAGAAATTCTTGTACAGAAACATTATTACAAGCACCAATTCACATCCGTAGAACACCCACAAGCTAATGGACAAGCAGAAGCTGCCAACAAAGTCATACTAGCTAGGTTAAAACGGAGACTACAGGACGTAAAGGGAGCTTGGGCTGAAGAGCTCCCACAAGTCCTATGGGCATATCGGACAACTCCACACTTCACCACGGGGGAATCACCCTTCCGATTAATTTACGGAATGGAGGTAATGATCCCAGTAGAGATCAAAGAAGGATCCCCCAGAATGATCTTCTACAATGAAGAGGTCAACTCCCAAATCCAAAGGAAAGAACTCGACCTACTTCCAAGAGTCCGAGAGAGAGCTCCGATCAAGGAAGAGCCGTTAAAATGTCGAATGGCCTCAAGATACAATCAGAAGGTAGTACAGCGAGGCTTTGCCAACAACAACCTCATCCTAATCCGAAATGATATCGGAACAACTCGACCTGGAGAAGGAAAGCTAGCAGCCAACTGGAAAGGACCATACCAAGTTGTTTAGAAGAACTGGGGAAAGGTTGCTACAGACTATCCAAACTCGAAGGGCAAGAGCTACCAAGGTCATGGCATGCCTGCAATCTAAAAAGGGCACCAGGCCGAGATCCAAAAAGATTGCCCGACCTAGAAAGGTAAGTACTAACATGTACACACTCTTATCTTTATATTATTGTTTAAAAGATTGCAGATTCCCTAAAAAAGTTTCCTACCAAGACGCCCGACTACGGCAGGTCGGCAAGGTGAAACACCAAAATCACCGCCCGATCACGACAAAGTCGGCAAGATGAAAACCAAACTCATCGTCCGATTACAAAGCGACAAGTCGACAAGGTGAAAACCAACTTCACCGCCCGACCACGATGAAAACCAAATTCATCATTTGATTTCGACAAAGTGAAAACAAAATTCACTGCTATACCAAGACGCATTAATCTGAAACGCAAATTTCACTGCCGGATCACGACAAGGTCGGCGGGGTGAAAACCAAATTCACCGCCCGATCATGATAAAAGTCAGCAAAGATGAAACTAGAATTCATCACCCGATTTCGACAAGGTCGGCAAAAAAGTGAAAGCAGAGTTCATCGCCCGATTATAAAGCAACAGATCGGCAGAAAATGAAAAACAATTTCACTGCACGATCACGATAAAGACAACCGTCCGATAAAGGTGAAAACGCGATTCACCCAAAGGACGATCTAGAGATGACAACCACTTTCTACAAATCGGCAAAGATGAACACAGAATAATGTAAGAAGTTATCGAAAGTGATATAAAAAAGAACCTGACGAGGTCTTACAGATCGCTAAAATAATAACTTAAGGACTGGTCGAACGTTAAGAAGTCGAACCAAGTCAACCCAAGTTATAAGTAAACCCTGGAAAGAGGTCTGGCCAACCCTATTAAAGAGGATTACTTTAACTTAAGAAAAGATCGACCTAACGAAGTCGGTTTCCTACAAAACAAAGTTATAAAAGTAATCCCTGAAAGAGACCTGAAAAAGGTCCAAGAAAGAGGATTACAAAAATAACTTAGAAGAGATCGACCTAACGAAGTCGGTCTCCTACAAAACAGGTTATAAAAGTAATCCCTGAAAGAGACCTGACAAAGGTCCAAGAGAGAGGATTACAAAAATAACTTAGAAGAGATCGACCTAACGAAGTCGGTCTCCTACAAGACAAGTTATAAAAGTAATCCCTGAAAGAGACCTAACAAAGATCCAAGAAAGAGGATTACAGAAATAACTTAGGAGTCCCGACGTGACAAAGTCGGCCCAAACAACAAAGTTATAAAAGTAATCCCTGAAAGAGACCTGAACAAGGTCCAAGAAAGAGGATTACAAACATAACTTAGAAGAAACCGACAAGAAGAAGTCGGACCAACGAAAGCTACAGCTTGGACCGACAAGAAGAAATCGGACCAACGAAAGGTACAGCTTGGACCGACAAGAAGAAGTCGGACCAACGAAAGCTACAGCTTGGACCGACAAGAAAAAGTCGGACCAATGAAAGCTACAGCTTGGACCGACAAAAAGAAGTCGGACCAACGAAAAACGTGCACTAAAATGGACATAGTTCCGCCCAAAAAGCCACGGCTCCACGACAAGGCTATCAAAATTGTTCAGAATGACTAAAAAGTGTTCTACGAGAACACTAAAAAGTTGTCGGACAAGTTATCCCCAAGGACCACCTCGACCAAGCAAAAAGTGGACAAAACCAGAAGTGATCAAAAGAGGCCGGACAACAAAGTACCGACACTCTACAAAGATCCACAAAGGGGACAAAGACATCTCGCAACGACTAGAGGAAGGCCAGAAATGCTTTGCTAAAAATTACGAAGTCTTGAAAAAAGACACTACTTAAAAGGCAAAAGCACAAATCAAAACGGCGCTAAAAAGTCATCCAAATAGACTATAAAAAGGTTCCCCATCAGGAACACTACCTAAAAAGTTGTTGGATTATGACTAAAAAGCCCGAGCAGTGAAGACAAGCAAGTCAGAAGAAGACTGAAAGATCCCCTTAACAAATTAAAAGGGGCAATACCAGACTCACACAATGGAGAAACTACTCAAGATCGACCAAAGTCAGGATGCTTGAGCGCGACTTCCTCAAAAAGATCGAAGCTCTGAAAGAACGATCTCGCGGAAAAATCCGAACTCAAGTAGGGGCAAAGTCATACAGGTCGACGTCAGCTAAAAGAAGAGGCGCAAGTATGACTTCAAAAAAGAACAAGCCAAAAGGTTGGGAAACAACTTAAGGCTCAAATGCGCTTAGCCAAAAAGGATACAACTCCACTCAAAGAAGGCACAATCTCAAATAGGGCTACGAACATCATCCAAGACAAAAAAAAAGGGGTTCTATATAAAGAACACTAAAAAGTCATTGGACAAGTCACAAAAAGCCCGGATATCAAGCTGCAAAGATAACTTCGCCAAAGCAGAGGGTTGTCAACACAAACTTAAAGCAAGGCGTGATCCAGAAGACAAGGGTAGAAAACCCACACTACCGCTCAAAAGAGGTTGGACTGAACCTCTAGAAAATCTGCAAAGATTGCAAAGCAATGAAGAAACAAGCAAGACAGATGCTTGAGCACGACTTCCAAAGAGATCGAAGCTCTGAAAAGCACGATCTCATGGAAAGATCGAACTCAAGCAGGGGCACTGTTCATACCCTGGGTCAAGCTGTCCGACCCGGGATGTTTAGCGACAAGCCGACCGACCTCTTCAGGTCAGACTATCCGACCTTTTCTCAAAGAGCTCGGCCAATTGCCCTACCTCTTCTCAAAGAGCTCGGCCAACTCGCCAAAGGAGCCCAAAGCAGGCCCAAAACGAAGGAACACAGCCCAAATCTAAAGGCAGCCAAAGCCCAGAAAGATAAAGGCGGTTCCCTTGAAGATAAGATGACCTCACTTAAAGATAAGATAAAGATAAGATAAGATAACTAACTTATCTTATCCACTGGAGGCCACATCTCACCATTATAAATACACTGGAGCACCCATGTATAACTCATACTCTGATTCTACTCCATACCTGTTTAATACCCTTGCTAACTTAAGCATCGGAGTCCCTTGCAGGTACCCCCCACCCTCCGGGGACGAAGGATCAGCACCATCACCAAGTCCAACAAGTCGGACACGGCGGCTCCGGCCACCATCATCAAGTCGGACACAACGGCTCCGACCAGCACAGAAGATCTCGTCCAAGATCGACCTACAGTTTCAGGTAACCCCCGGAACAAAAATGATGTCAAAAAGCGTATAAAATATCCGCTCATCATGAACCACCTCCCTTAAATTATGACTCTTTATAACATAACCAACCCTCTTTTTTACCAAAACCCTTGATAGAAGAAGCTCTCTAACCATTAATCCAACAGCAAAAAGTTCTTCGATCTAATCACCAGGGGCAAGAAGCATTCCAAGAGTGGCAAGAAAACTTCATGACTACCTTCGCGAAGCCTTAACCCGCTTAGCCTCACTACACTCATATAATGATCAAAACACCTCCATGGATAAATGTGAAGAATTAGTTTCAACCGAAGAGAGTGGTATGGAAGAAAGATTGGAATCTCAAGTGAAAGAAGAGGAGCTAATGGTTGAAGCACAACAAGCGGAGGATGTTGAAGAGGAAAGCTGAAGGATCTATTGCTAAAAGGTGAGAACATTGAGTGCATTGAATTCGATGGAGTGGTTGAAAGTTTAGGAGAATTTGTGCAAGGAATAAGCTTCACCAAGGAGGATGATTCTACACCAACTAGTGATGTTGATGAGTTTGTTAATCCTTTTTCCATTGGGCGTATAGCAGTGTTGAGGAGGAATATGCACAACCTCCAATACACACCTTGAGTAATGAAGAATATGCAAAAAAAATTGACAAGCAAAATACAAGTTGAATGGGTAAACATCTAATCCTTTAACTTTTTTACCCACATTAGTATGTCTTATTAGAAACAGATGGTAAACTTTGAATTCTTCTTGGGGTGCTAAGTAAGAAGGAATTGGATGTCGGGTGGAATATGAATCAAGGTTCACTAAGGGTAGAATATCAAGACTTGGAGTCTAAATGTGGTGCAAAGCTAAATTCTTGGGATTTTCGAAGAGAATTTTGAGCTTAAAGAAGAATTTGAAATGTGTGTCATCCAAATATAAGCTTGAAGATCAACAATAAGGTGGGTGGAAAACCAAGATTTGGGCCCCAAAAAAATAATTTACTAATCAACGATTTTGGGAGCTCATTGTTTGGTTGACAACCCTTCATGATTTGGTTCATATGACTTGGGATCCCAGAGAGCATTTGAAGTCCAAGCATTGGCGGAGATTTAAGGAAGAATTCAGGTATAAGCCACCATGACAAGAATCTCACAATTGTCCAACTTAAGGACTTTAAATAAATATGCTAGCTGGGAGACACCCCACGGAACCTCTTCAGGGCTGAGATATGGAAGACATCATGATTTCTCATTTCCTTTGGTAGAGATAATTTGTAAGCAACCTTATTGAGTTTCCTGTAAATTCGAAAGGGGCCATAGTAGTGCATACTAATTTTTTGGTTTTTTTCTCAAGGCCATGGTATTCTGACGATCTAGTTGCAATTAGACAAGTAACAAATCTGCCTTTTTGAACTCCACATTCCTCTGATTCTGATGTGTAAAATACTTCATAAACTGCTGGGATCGAGCGAGGTTTCGCTTAAGCTGGTCTAATAATTAGTCCCGAGACAGCAGCAGTTCTCTCAAGGAAAGGTCACCAATAGACGAGAATTCATATCGCATCAATGAAAAAGGGTCTCCACCATACAATGCCTTGAAGGGAGATATTTCATTGTTGCAATGCCAATAATTATTGTACCAAAACTCAGCCCACGGTATCATTTCCAACAACCTCTTGGGGTTGTCAAAACAAAAGCACCGTAAATACTTCTCAAGTGTTTTATTCAACACTTTACTTTGGCCATCCGTTTGAGGATGGTACGGAGAGCTCATCTCCAACTGTGTTCCCTAAAGTTTGAAAAGTTGCTACCAAAATCTACTCACAAACACCTTGTCTCTATATGAAATAAATGGCTTTAGAAATCCATGCAATTTCACAATATTTCACATGAAGGCCTTAAACCACACCTTAAGATTTTCTATCCAACAGAACACCATCTCTCTTTTCTACGCATGAACTAGAGTTTAAGGAAAATTCTGAATTCAACACGCTTCAACCTCCATCACCTCCGTACACCAGCAAACATAATCAAATCAAATAATTCAATCACATAAAAGCAAACACATATAAAGCACATTACAACTAGCACATTTTCAAACAAAACATATAAGCACAACACAGTAATAAAATACAGACCCAATTAATTCAAACAAATACATATGATGCATGCCTATCCTACTGGCCGTGAGCTCAAGCGTCAGTTATATTGCCAGACTTGACACATGTGGTAGCTAACCCGGTCATACTCTTTCTGTCGTACATTCCCTGGACGAAAAATATCTCATGCATATATAAATTGATTCTGTAGGGAGAGTTCCATGTCACCTTCTCATTGAAGGCAGTGCTATCCAGAGATTGCGTGCCTGGCTACCCTTACAATCAGAGATACTATGATATATCAAGAAGGGAATCCTCAACCTAACTTGTCCACACCACAGTTCAGGAATTGAACCGAAGAGAATCCTCAACCTTCTATCCAATTCCTAATGCAACAAGAGAGAGAATTCTCAACCTCACTTGTCCACCGTAACACTAAGCAAGAGGGACAAAACCACCATCCTTGTCGGGTGATGAGCGGATAATTTGTACACTTTTTGGCATTGTTTTTAGTATGTTTTTGGTAATTTTAGTTTAGTTTTTAATATATTTTTATTAGTTTTTAGTTAAAATTCACTTTTCTGGACTTTAGTATGAGTTTGTGTGTTTTTCTGTGATTTCAGGTATTTTCTGGCTGAAATTGAGGGACCTGAGCAAAAATCTGATTCAGAGACTGAAAAGGACTGCAGATGCTGTTGGATTCTGACCTCCTTCCACTCGAAGTGGATTTTCTGGAGTTATAGAAGCCCAATTGGCGCGCTCTCAACGGCGTTGGAAAGTAGACATCCTGGGATTTCCAGCAATATATGATAGTCCATACTTTGCCCAAGATTTGATGGCCCAAACCGGCGTTCAAAGTCACCTACAGAAATCCCGGCGTTAAACGCCGGAACTGGCACCTAAATGGGAGTTAAACGCCCAAACTGGCATAAAAGCTGGCGTTTAACTCCAAGGAGAGTCTCTACACGAAAATGCTTCATTGCTCAGCCCAAGCACACACCAAGTGGGCCCGGAAGTGGATTTTTATGTCATTTACTCGTCTTTGTACACCATTAGGCTACTAGTTTTCTATAAGTAGGACCTTTTACTATTGTATTTGATCTTTTGATCTTTGGAACCTTTTCTTGAGATCTTTTGATGACTTTGGGAGGCTGGCCATTCGGCCATGCCTAGACCTTTGTTCTTATGTATTTTCAACGGTGGAGTTTCTACACACCATAGATTAAGGTGTGGAGCTCTACTGTACCTCGAGTATTAATGCAATTACTATTGTTATTCTATTCAATTCTGCTTGTTCTTATTCTAAGATATTCATTCGCACTCAAGAAATTGATAAATGTGATGATTATGTGACACTCATCATCATTCTCACTGATGAACAAAGTGACTGACAACCACTCTTGTTCTACAAGCA
>NC_029775.3:21920098-21928868 GCF_000817695.3 Arachis duranensis
GGTGAAACCCTTGCTTAAGCTTGCCATGGAAAGGAGTAAGAAGGATTGGATGAAGACTGTAGGAAAGCAGAGAGACGGAAGGGAAGGCATCTTCATACACTTATCTGAAGCTCTCACCAATGATATACATAAGTATCTCTATCTTTATCTTTGTGTTTTATTCATTCATCATCTATGCCCATTTGAGTCTGCCTGACTAAGATTTACAAGGTGACCATAGCTTGCTTCATAGCAACAATCTCCGTGGGATCGACCCTTACTCGCGTAAGGTTTATTTCTTGGACGACCCAGTGCACTTGCTGGTTAGTTGTGCGAAGTTGTGTTTATGCCATGGTATTGAGCACCAAGTCTTTGGAGCCATTACCGGGGATTGTTTTGTGTATTCAAAAGTATTGATCACAATTTCGTGCACCATCGGGTGAAGGTAGTGATGCAAGCGAGACAAAACCCACGTCCTTGCCAATCAGTATTCTTCATTCATTATAATCATCATCAACCAAACTTATCATCTCACATAATCATCATCAACAATCATAATCACAATCTTAACTAATTTCATAAGTTATAATTCATCATAACTCACTTTATCACTAGGACATTTAACATCATTGTCAACCTGTGAGCGGACAAAGCCACCGTCCTCACCGTGGTTGGGACAAAACCATTATCCTCAAAATGCTGTTATTTCTTTTAACAAAGTTTATGGAGAATTATTCTAATTAGACTTATTATATCCATCCCTGACACATTTCAAACCCTTAAAATAGTTTTAGACTCCATACAGAGGTTACTAGGGGTACAATATTTCCAGAAAGGCTTAATAGCTCAAAATCACACAAATGCGACAAAACTTCCATCATTGCCAATCAATAGTCATCATCAACCAAAATCTCTCACATATATCTAAACTTAATTAAAGTTTTCATTAGAAGTCTCATATCAATCTCATTTTAGTTATATGCCTCAAATCAATTATCATTTTCCATCAATAATCTCATAATAAACACAATTCACTAGGTTAGGCTTTGGCCGTTACATATGGATTGCGGGTATGAGGCGTCTAATACGATACCCTAGACTCGAGATCAAGGTTGCAAATCAACTCAGATACGACACTATTGTCTATAAGCAACCTTAACCTAACAACAAACACATCATCTGTTTTTCATTCAGTTTCATCACATCATTGATTAATTATTTGCTTTAGGGGCTAACAGATCAAGCTTTCATAATCTTCAAGTTCAACTTAGGATATAGCTAAAGGTACTTGTTACTTACCTCATCATTCTTTGAAATCATAATTTTGTAATCACATTCTTTAAATAACTCTCTTTCTCTCAACTCTTATATTTAATTCCATTTAAATCTCATCTCACATTTTCTATTCCCAACCTCTGAGTTGATAATTAATTAGCTTTTTAAATCTTTAATTAATTAAGTATCTTTTCAAGTTAACTTTAATTACTATATTTATTCTTTTCATTGTTAATCAAGTAAGTTAACTCATGAATCAATTTTACCAAATCAATCACAACCATGAAGACTTACTTTATTTAACCAAGTTCTAAACTAACTTCAACTCCACTTTAAGTTCATTTTAATTATCCATTACTGTAAATTCAATAAAAATCATCAAGACATAACTCTTTAATTAGAATTAATCAAATAAAACACCAAGACAAAGTCTCTGATCTTTATGAAAATAATAATAATTCTCGTCATTCTTATTATTCAATTTTATTCAAAAATCTTATAAAAATTTCAGTAAAACCTCTCCTAAAACTCGAATTTTCCATCATTCAAGGGTTCCATCCATACCAAACATCTCTCAAACTCTTCTCAACCTTCCCAATACCAAACAATTTCTTAACATATACAAATCAAAATTCCAATATCAATGTATTTATTTTCTTATCTTAATTTATCTTTAAGTTATTAAATTTTCACACATTAGGGCAACAAATAATTTGTCCAAATCCAATCCACCAACCAAGAGGCTTCAAGCATTTTTACTAATTAATTTTACTTTTAGAGCATTTAATCCCTTTTTAATCCATTATTGATTTCAATTAATTACGAAAAATAATCTTAAATTATCAAAGCTTAATTAATCAAGCTTTGATAAAAATAAACAAGCCTTAAAATGCTCATCAAGTTAAATGCACATATTTTCTAAACTTTCAAAGCATTTTAACTTTATAAAATAAACATCCCTACCTCAATTAGTCACAATTCACAAAAATTGGGAGTACAACAGCCATCTATATCTAACGCAAAGGCAACAACATCAACACTAGCTCTAGTAGCGGCAAGAACTACTTTGGAAGGAAAAGTTTGATAGCGGCTGAAGCAAGGCCAAAAAGTGATATTACGCACGATTAGAATAGAGCCAATAACAGAGCATTGTGGTGAAATGAATTAGATCCAAATAAATCTCACCACAAAAAGAAAAGGCTAGATGACACAGTAGAAACTTCCTATAACACCTTTACTATTAAAATATCATGCTTAAGTCATGATATTACTAATGGTAAAAGTATTACGTGCATTTCTTGTTACCTATATACATATATAGGAGCCTTTAAGAATAAACAAAGCTGGAGACTAAAGGCATTTTTTTGTACAGACATACATACATACATCTTTCGTTTATTCGTTTATCCCAAAAAAATCAATAATTACTACAACATAACAACTACATCAATTGACATGAATAAAATATATCAATTACACTTTTATATACATATCAGTATACATATAACAAATAATTACTATCCCTCTGCACAAAATTTGAAACAATAATAAAGACAAGGGAAAACAATAACAAAATACAAATTCAGTCTATAAATATAGTAATGAATGTCTGATGATTAGTAGACTCCCTGTAGACTTTGTCATCTGTTTCCTGAAAATGCTGGATGTAGGAGGGTGAGAACCAAGCCACACGGTCTCAATAGAGGAGTTTTAAAATTGTCATAGAAAGATATATAAAATAAACTTTGTTTTAAGACAATGATCAGTTCTTATCTTATGAACCGTTCTCTTGAGAAATCCTTATCTGCCAAACGCTTATGATTCAACAGTTACTCTTTCACAACTCGTATTTCTCAAAACCATTCTCTCCTCTAGATTATCCCTCTTTTAAAATTGACCAATTTAACTACAATGCAGATTACTTTTCTTACGTATGACTGATGACGGGCCAAACATCGGTTTAGAATTTTCTCTCAATAAAGAATTGCTTCATTAGTAGTATAGTTTTGAACTAACAGATGACCCGTATCGAAGTTGAATTCATTTGTCAAGAATGCAAACCAATAAAAATCGATAGTATTAGATCTTGGGTCGTCTCTCAAAGAAATTGTAGTGTGGTGTGCGTATTATCAGTCACGAGAATAAGGGGGTTTGCAGAGAATCAAACAAGAAAATAAATGAAAAGAAAGTAAACCTAACAACTAAAGGGAATATAAACGCTAAGAGACATTCCTAGTAACGATTGAGAATCAAGGATTCCTAACCAAGTCATTGACCATAAACATGGTGATTACCTGGAGTTAATCCCATTTTGTTATCCCCAACATTGGGAGAGAGTCAAATAGGCATAGTTAGTCTTAATTCTTAGGTCTTACTCGTCAGTGGAAACAAGACCAACTAACAACCCTATATCACCAATCAATATTGGACATTAATGACTCTTGCGTCACTAACCACGAGATGATAATTACAAGAGCAAACCCAATTAGTCAACCTCTAATGGTGAGATAAGTCAACCTGGCTTAATCAATCTCAATCCATAGGTCTTATGATAAGCCATGTTTGAAATGATCTCTGTCTCGTGTGTACTAGGTTTCACATAATTTGTTAGGATCTGATGCCAGAGCCTAGCCTCAATGGTAAGATATCTTATCGCTATGGCTTTCGGACCTCGCTTCGACGAACTATAAATCCACGGGCTGTTGGGGTGGATGGCTAACACGTGCAACACTGCATCCCAATCAAACTTCATCATCTGTATGTCCTCCTATGCCTTCTAAAAGTCATATTTCTCAGTAACCTTAGGTGGGAAATGGAGGACCTCTTCAATTGCCTCTTCTGTAACCAAGATCTGCTTGCCTCGAAGGAGAACTGCATCAAGGGACGCTCTATAATAGTTGCAATAGAACTTGTGGACCCATGATGTGTTCATGATACTTGAGCATCTTTTCCTTATTTTCTATTTATTTTAAGTTAGAATTTACTGAGTTTAAGTGAATTTTAGTGTTAAAATCCTCCTTGGATGTTACTTTGAATTATTTTGGTGTTTTAATTATTTTAGGTGAAGTTTGGATTAATTTGGCAGAGTTTTATGCAAAAAAAGAGAAAAATTGAAGCTGCCCACTAGGGCGCGCCAGCAACTCAGCAACGTTAGAGGAGTTTCTGCCCTCAAGGGCGCTAAATGCTACAATTGGCGTTTAGCGCCAGCCAATCCAGATCACAACCTCATCAAAGGAGCATCTTTAGTTAGATTTAGCTTTTAATTACTCTATTTTATTTTATTTTAGTTATTTTTATTTACAAACAAAATCTTTTAGATTTAGAATTTATTATTTTATTTTATTTTCAAATTAAATTAGGTTAGATATAAAAGAAAAAAGATTCACCCTTCGGGGGGATCTTCTCACTTCTGCAATGTCACATTTTCTGAACCCTAATTTTTTCTCTGAACCATGAGCCACAAAACCTCTTTGGTTAAGGTTAAGAGCTCTGTCTATTTCTATGAATTGAGACTATTACTGTTCTATTTGAATTAATATATTAATTCAGTTTCAAGGATTACTTTCGTTCTTCATTTTAAGAATCTGGGTAGAGCGAAAGAATAAGCCTTATTCTATACGAGTTCTTATGATTCTTGGAAGAGATATCTTACCTGAACAACAGCTTGAAAGTAAATTTTTCCTAAATCGTTATTTACTTTAACTAATCGGAATACGTGACATATAATCCTCCTAGCTTTGGGTAATTAGGATTTTTGTGGCTATAAACTAGAATTGAACTTAACTCTCTAATCGAAATAAATGACCAAGACATTGGTGGTCAACTAGGTTAGAGGAGACTATATCACTAAGGCATTAGGGTATAGTCACTGATAGTTTGCCATGAAATGAATTTTGCATGATTAAAAAAGTTGGTAAGAAAACTTAATCGGAAAAAGTAAACATCTCCGATACCTTAGCTATCTTCCCTCATATATTTCACACAATTCTCACTGTTTGCGTTTTCTACACTCTGAACTATTATTTAATACTTTTCAAACCCTCAGAATATCACTTTCTACTGGCCTGACTAAGGAATCATTCGACCATTATTGCTCAGTCCATTAATCCTTCTGGGATCGACCCTCACTCACCTGAGCTATTACATGGTACAAACTGGTGCACTTGCCTATTAGTTTGTGATTTTGAAATACCGCGGCAAAGTTTGTGGCACTGTTGCCGGTTTAGTTTGTGGGTTTTTTCAATAATTTCAGAACTTAAGTTTGGTGTCCCTGTAGTAAAGTTTATTTTTAAATTTTTCAAAAATATTAGTATTCTTCTTTATTTAATTCTCAAAATTTTTGGTTTACTTTTTCTTATTTATTTTCAAAATTTTTAGATTAATTGCTTGTATTATTTTATTTTATTTCTTTTACACAGGATTCTTCATTGGGAATCTTCTACACTCTGACATAGAGATTCACATTCTTCTTTGATTTATGTATATTTATGAGTAGGAACAGAGACAAAGAACTCCTTTTTTACTTTGACCCTGAGATTGAGAGGACTGCAAGAAGACGTTTACAGCAGGCTAGAGCTTACAAAGCTGCTGAAAGTCTTAGGGATAACTCTCAGAAAGAAGCTGAAGAGTTTACTATGGAGGGCAACCCTAACAACAATGCAATCAATGCCAATGTTATTAATACAAATGCAAATGGGCAACCTAGGAGGTCTCTTGGCTCTTATACTGCTCCTAGCCCAGATTTCTATGGGAATAGCATTGTTGTGCCCCCTGTTGCTGCAAACAACTTTGAGCTGAAGCCCCAATTGATCTCTCTAGTGCAGTAAAACTGTCAGTTTTACGGACTCCCACATGAAGATTCCAACTTGTTTATATCTAATTTTCTGCAAATCTATGATACTATAAAGACTAACAGGGTGAACCCTGATGCCTACAAGCTACTTCTCTTCTCATTTACTGTGAAGGATAGAGCAAAGCAATGGCTTGATACTTAGCCCAAGGAGAGCCTGGACACTTCGGATAATGTGATCAACAGGTTTTTAACCAAGTTCTTTCCTCCTCAAAAGCTGATTAAGCTGAGGACAGATGCTCAGACCTTCAGGCAGAGAGAAGGAAAGTCTCTCTATGAAGCCTAGGAAAAGTACAAACAGATACTCAGGAAGCATCTTCCTGATATTTTCTCAGACTGGATCCAAGTACAGATATTCTATGATGGAGTCTTTGAGACAGGAAGAATGTCTTTAGATAATTCTGTAGGAGGATCACTCCACATGATGAAGACCCTGATGAGGTCATGGAGCTTATTGAGATGGTTGCTAACAACCAGTACTTATACTCTTCTGAGAGGACCTCTGTGAAAAAAGGAGTCATGGAGCTGGACACATTGGATGCTATTCTTACTAAGAATAAAGCTATGTCTCAACAAATTAGTGCCATTACACAACTCTTGAGTGGAATGCATGTTTCAACTGGCAGTACACAAGACACCTCCTATGACATGAGTGGTGGCTTCCCTCAAGGTAAAATTTATTACTATGGCCAGTATACTCCTAAGCAGGTTAATTTCAAGGGAAACTCCTCCAAAAATTCCAATAATGATCCCTATGCTAAGACATATAATCAGGGATGGAGGAATCATCCCAACTTTAGGTGAAGAGACCAATCTCAGAGGCATCCAAACTTCAATAATTCTCAGGGCCATTTTAATCAAAATAATTACAACAACTGCCAATTTCAAGCCTCTCAGCCACAACAAGCATCCACTCAATCTCAAAGTACTCCTGACTTACCTCTATAGTTGCTAAACTCTCCAAAAGTACTCAAAATTTTATTCAGGAGACCAAAGCTTTACTTCCGAACTTGGAGGTACAAGTGGGTCAGTTGAGTAAGCAAATACCTGAGAGATCTCCTAACACTCTTCCCAATGATACAATGCCTAATCCAAGAGAAGAGTGCAAGGTAGTCACAGTAGCAGTTGAACTAGAGACACTGGAGGAAGTACATGTTGCTAAGGGATCAGAGAAACCAGAAAAGATTGAAGGTACCAAGGCACACGCTCAGAAGCTCTAAAAGGAGACCAAGGATGAGCAGTTCTCACAATTCTTGGAAGTTTTAAGGAAGTTGTAAATCAATATTCCTTTTGTTGAGGTTCTATAGCAAATGCCTCCCTATGTTAAGTTCATGAAGATCTTCCTCTCTAAGAAGAAAACTATAAAGGGAGATGAGAGAGTAGTCCTGACCAAGGAATGCAGCGCAATAATTCAGAGCAAGTTGTCAACAAAGATGCCAAATCCTGAGAGTTTTCAGATTTCCTGTAATATAGGGAACATCACTTTTAACAGAGCCCTACGTGATCTTGGTGCAAGTATTAATCTGATGCTCTTGTCTGTAATGAAGAAGCTACAAATCCAAGAGGCACAGCCATCAAGGTAGCATTACAGATGGCAGACAAATCTTTGAAACTAGCACATAGTATAGTAGAGAATGTCTTAGTCAAGGTTGGAAAATTTTTCCCCCGGCAGATTCTGTGATTCTTGACATTGGAGAGGATGAAAATGACTCCATTATCCCAGGAAGACCATTCCTAGCCACTGGAAGAGCTTTGATTGATGTGGAGAAAAGGGAATTAATTCTGAGGATGCATGAGGACTACTTGGTATTCAAGATTTTTAGACCTTCACATCACTTTGATGGAAAAGACAATTGCATATGGAGTGAGCTCACTAATCCAAGCCTACAAGGACCTTTGACGGAAGTAAAGCAGAGTTCACAGCTCAAGCCTCCTTTGGTGGGAGTCAATACAATTCCCCCTGACATTAAACTTAAGTTTGGTGCTGGGTGTCCATCATCCACCAAGAAAGAAAGTCCCAAGAAGAAGGTGTCTATAGGTTGAAGGAACAAGAAGATCCCCACTGATGATTTCTCACTAGGAATGAAGGTGGTATTCACTAAAAGTCCAATCCTGCTTCATACCGTGAATAAGATCCTATCTTTTGAGCTTATTAAGTTAATCCATGAGAGCACAAGAAAGAAGTTCACAGTGAGAGGTGAAGAGATAAGGGCTTCTGATCACCCCCTCCCTAAGGGAGTGATGAGCGGATAATTTGTACACTTTTTGGCATTGTTTTTAGTATGTTTCTAGTAGTTTTAGTTGAGTTCTTAGTATATTTTTATTAGTTTTTAGTTAAAATTCACTTTTCTGGACTTTACTATGAGTTTGTGTGTTTTTCTGTGATTTCAGGTATTTTCTGGCTGAAATTGAGGGACCTGAGCAAAAATCTGATTCAGAGACTGAAAAGGACTGCAGATGCTGTTGGATTCTGACCTCCCTGCACTCGAAGTGGATTTTCTGGAGCTACAGAAGCCCAATTGGCGCGCTCTCAACGGCGTTGGAAAGTAGACATCCTGGGCTTTCCAGAAATATATGATAGTCCATACTTTGCCCAAGATTTGATGGCCCAAACCGGCGTTCAAAGTCACCTACAGAAATTCCAGCGTTAAACGCCGGAACTGGCAC
>NC_029775.3:21929949-21933514 GCF_000817695.3 Arachis duranensis
TTTTGGCGCCGTTGCCGGGGATTGTTCGAGTTTTGAGCAAGCTTTTTTGTCCGGTAACATCAGTGCCAAGATCCGGCAACGCACCAAGTTTTTGGCGCCGTTGCCGGGGATTGTTCTTGTGTGTGGACAACTGACGGTTCATCTTGTTGCTTAGATTAGGTATTTATTTTTTTCGAAATTCTTGAAGGTGAATTCTAGAGTTTCATGATGATTTGTTGAAATCTGGCTGGCTGAGAAGCCATGTCTAATTTCATTGGACCGAGGTTTCAACTCATCATCACAAAAGCTTGTTGATTTTCATCAATCTTGCTTTTGGAGCAGTGATTTGCTAAGGTTTGGCTGGCCTTTGGCCATGTCTAGTGTTTTGGACCGAAGCTTTCTTCGAAAGCTTGGCTGGCTGTGAAGCCATGTCTAATTCCTGGACCGGAGTCTTAGACTAGCATTGCACTGATTCCTGGAGTTCTCATTAAGAATTTTGATATCTTTTTCCACTTAATTTTCGAAAAACACAAAAAAAAATTCAAAAAAAATCATAAAATCCAAAAATATTTCTTGTTTGAGTATAGAGTCTCATCTTAAGTTTAGTGTCAATTGCATGTTTATGTTCTTACTGCATTCATGCATGTGTCTTCATTAATCTTCAAGTTGTTCTTGATGATTTCCTTGTTTTGATCTTTGAATTCTATTGACTTGAGTGTTTTGTGTGTCTCATATGCATTTTCATTAGTGTCAATAGTATACAAACTGCTAAGTTTGGTATCTTGCATGCATTGTTATTTGATTCTTATTGCATTTTGATTTTTCCTTATCATTAAAAATCCAAAAATATTTTTAATTTGTGTCTTTTCAAGTCAATAATACAAAGAATTGAAGATTCAGAACATACTGCAGAGGAATCACACAGAAAAAGCTGAGCATTCAAAAATGCCCAGTGAAGAAGACAGACTGGCGTTTAAACGCCAGCCAGGGTACCTGGTTGGGCGTTTAACGCCCAAAAAGGTATAAGTTTGGGCGTTAAACGCCAGAATGTGCACCATTCTGGGCGTTTAACGCCAGGATGGCTAAAGGGGGAAGATTTTGTTTTTCAACTCAAATTTTTTTTAGTTTTCAAAATCTTTTCAAAATCAAATCTTTTTCAAATCAATTTTTCAATCAAAATCTTTTTCAAAAATTACTTTCTTTCCATTTTCAAAGATACTTGCTATCAATTAATGATTTGATTCAACATTTCAAGTATGTTGCCTTTTCTGTTGAGAAAGGTTTAAATTGTTTGAATCATATCTTTTCTTGATAGCCAAGTTATTAATTTTTAAAATCAAATCTTTTTAAAATTGTTTTCAAATCATATCTTTTAAAATTGTTTTCAAATCATATCTTCTCAATCATATCTTCTTAACCACATCTTTTTCAAAATAGTTTTCAATCAAATCTCTTTGATTTCTAATTTCAAAATCTTTTTCAAAAATCACTTGATTTCTTTTCCACTCTTAATTTTCGAAAATCAAAGTAATGTTTTTCAAAATGTTTTCGAAATATTTTACTTAATTTTCGAAAATTACTTCCCTTCTTCATACATCCTTCTATTTAAGGACTAACATTATCCCTTAATGCAAAATTCGAACTCCATCCTCTCTGATAAGTTCGAATTTTCTACTTCTGTCTTCTACTCTTCTTTTCCTCTGACACTTAAAGGAATCTCTATACTGTGACATAGAGGATTTCACATTTTCTTGTTCTCTTCTCCTTCATATGAGCAGGAACAAAGGCAAAGACATTCTTGTTGAAGCTGACCCTGAGCCTGAAAGGACCTTGAAGTGAAAACTAAGAGAAGCTAAGGCACAACTCTTTGTTGAGGACTTGACCGAATTCTTCAAGGAAGAAGAAGCCATGGCAGCCGAAAACAACAACAATGCCAACAATGCAAGGAAGGTGCTGGGTGACTTTACTGCACCTACTCCCGATTTCTATGGGAGAAGCATCTCTATCCCTGCCATTGGAGCAAACAACTTTGAGCTTAAGCCTCAATTAGTTTCTCTAATGCAACAGAATTGCAAGTTCCATGGACTTCCATTGGAAGATCCTCATCAGTTCTTAGCTGAGTTCTTGCAAATCTGTGACACTGTCAAGACTAATGGGGTAGACCCTGAAGTCTATAGACTGATGCTATTCCCTTTTGCTGTAAGAGACAGAGCTAGAATATGGTTGGAATCTCAACCTAAAGAAAGCCTGGACTCTTGGGAAAAGCTAGTCAATGCCTTCTTGGCAAAGTTCTTTCCACCTCAAAAATTGAGTAAGCTTAGAGTGGAAGTCCAAACCTTTAGACAAAAGGATGGAGAATCCCTCTATGAAGCTTGGGAAAGATACAAGCAATTAATCAGAAAGTGTCCATCTGATATGCTTCTGAATGGAGCATCATAGGTATTTTCTATGATGGTCTCTCTGAACTATCTAAGATGTCCTTGGATAGCTCTGCTGGAGGATCTCTTCATCTGAAGAAGACGCCTACAGAAGCTCAAGAGCTAATTGAAATGGTTGCAAATAACCAATTCATGTACACTTCTGAAAGAAATCCTGTGAATAATGGGACTAGTCAGAAGAAAGGAGTTCTTGAGATTGATGCTCTGAATGCCATATTTGCTCAGAACAAGATATTGACTCAACAAGTCAACTTGATCTCTCAAAGTCTGTCTGGAATGCAACATGCACCAAGCAGTACTAAGGATGCTTCATCTGAGGAAGAAGCTTATGATCCTGAGAACCCTTCAATGGAAGAGGTAAATTACCTAGGAGAACCCTATGGTAACACCTATAATTCTTCATAGAAAAATCACCCAAATTTTTCATGGAAGAATCAAGAGAGACCTCAACAAGTTTTCAACAACAATAATGGTGGAAGAAACAGGTTTAGCAATGGCAAGCCTTTTCCATCATCTTCTCAGCAACAGACAAAGAATTCTAAGCAGAACCCCTCTGACTTAGCAACCATGGTCTCTGATCTAATCAAAACCACTCAAAGTTTCATGACTGAAACAAGGTCCTCCATAAGAAATTTGGAGGCACAAGTGGGACAGCTGAGCAAGAAAATTACTGAACTCCCTCCAAGCACTCTTCCAAGTAATACAGAAGAAAATCCAAAAGGAGAGTGCAAAGCTATAAGTATGGCTGAATTTGGAGAGGAAGGAAAGGAAGTGAACGCCACTGAGGAACACCTCAGTGGGCGTGCACTGACCTCCAATGAGTTCCCCAATGAGGAACCATGGGAATCTGAGGCTCAAAATGAGACCATAGAGATCCCATTGGACTTACTTCTGCCATTCATGAGCTCTGATGAGTATTCTTCCTCTGAAGAGGATGAATATGTCACTGAAGAGCAAGTTGCTAAATACCTTGGAGCAATCATGAAGCTAAATGACAAGTTATTTGGAAATGAGACTTGGAAGAATGAACCTCCCTTGCTCACCAAAGAACTGGATGACTTGTCTAGGCAGAAATTACCTCAAAAGAAACAAGATCCTGGGAAGTTTTCCATACCTTGTACCATAGGCACCATGACCTTCAAGAAGGC
>NC_029775.3:21934106-21936775 GCF_000817695.3 Arachis duranensis
AGCAAAAACAGAATGAAAAACAGGAAGAAAAATAGCACACCCTAGACCGGAAGATGCTGCTGGCGTTTAAACGCCAGTAAGCCTAGCAGTTGGGCGTTTATCGCCCAGTCTGGCACCATTCTGGGCGTTTAACGCCAGAAAGGGGCACCAGACTGGCGTTAAACGCTAGGAATGGGCAAGAACCTGGCGTTAAACGCCAGGAATGGGCACCAGCCCGGCGTTTAACGCCAGAAATGGCTCAAAACGTGGATTTTGATGCCATATGGTGCAGGGATGACTTTTCCTTGACACCTCAGGATCTGTGGACCCCACAGGATCCCCACCAACCCCACCACACTCTCTCTCCTCTTCACCCATTCACCAATCACCTCAACACCTCTTCCCCAAAAACCCTTCGCCTATCAAATCCCATCTTTCTCTTCACCACTCACATCCATCCTTCATAAAACCCCACCAACCTCACCCTTCAAATTCAAACCACTTTCTCTCCCAAACCCACCCATAATGGCCGAACCTTCACTCCCCTCTCTCCTATATAAACCCTTCTTCACTCCCCCATTTTCACACAACATAAACACCACTTCTCCCCCTCTTTGGCCGAATACACAACCCTCCTCCATCTCCCTCATTTCTTCTTCTTCTACTCTCTTCTTTCTTCTTTTGCTCGAGGACGAGCAAACATTTTAAGTTTGGTGTGGTAAAAGCATTGCTTTTTCATTTTTCCATAACCATTATGGCACCCAAGGCCGGAGAAACCTCTAGAAAGAGGAAAGGGAAGGCAAAAGCTTCCACATCCGAGTCATTTTTCTTGCTATTTTTACTTTCTTGCCAATCATTCAAAACTCCCAAAAATACTTCCCTTTATAGCCAATAATTGAGTACTTGATTGCAATTCCTTTGAGAGACGACACGAGGTTTGAATACTTCGGTTTATTTTAATTGGTGTTTGTACTTGTGACAAATAAAATTTAAACTTTGATTGAGGGTTAATTGTTGGCTTAGACTATGCTTGCAATGAAATCCCTTTGAGAAATTCTAGACTGACAATAATTCTCTATAAGCCAGTGGCTAGAGGATGGTTGGAGCTTATTCAACGCTCAATCATCCCCACTAGCAACCGGTCCGAAGTTACTTTAGACCGGGCCATCATGATCCATAGTATCATGAGTGGAGAAGAAGTGGAAGTTCATGAGGTTATAGCCCAAGAACTCTATAGGGTGGCGGACAAGTCTTCCACCTTGGCAAGGTTAGCCTTTCCTCACCACATTTGTCACCTCTGTAATTCAGTGGGAGTTGACATAGAGGGAGACATCCCCATTGATGAGGATAAGCCCATCACCAAGAAAAGGATGGAGCACACAAGAGACCCCTCTCATCATGAGATCCCTGAGATACCTCAAGGGATGCACTTTCCTCCACAAGACTATTGGGAGCAAGTTAACACCTCCTTAGGAGAGTTGAGTTCCAACATGGGACAACTAAGGGTGGAGCACCAAGAACACTCCATTCTCCTCCATGAAATTAGAGAAGATCAAAGAATCATGAGAGAGGAGCAACAAAGGCAAGGAAGAGATATTGAGGAGCTCAAGCACTCCATAGGACCTTCAAGAGGAAGGAAGAGCCGCCATCACTAAGGTGGACCCGTTCCTAAATTTCCTTGTTCTTTATTCTTCTGTTTTTCGAAAATTGTGCTTTATGTTTGTCCATATTTGTATCTTGTGATCATTAGTGTCTTAGTGTCTATGCCTTGAAGTTATGAATGTCCTATGAATCCATCACCTTTCTTGAATAAAAACGTGCTTAATTGAAAAGGAAAGAATTGCATGAATTTTGAATTTTATAACAGTTTAATTATTTTGATGTGGTGGCAACACTTTTGTTTTCTGAATGTATGCTTGAACAGTGCATATGTCTTTTGAATTTGTGGTTCATGAATGTTGGCTCTTGAAAGAATGATGAAAAAGGAGACATGTTACTGAGGATCTGAAAAATCATAAAAATGATTCTTGAAGCAAGAAAAAGCAGTGAATACAAAAAAAAAAACCGAAAAAAAAGAGAGAAAAAGAAAAGAAAAAGAAAAGAAAAAGAAAGCAATAAAGTTGTGATCCAAGGCAATAAGAGTGTGCTTAAGAACCCTGGACACCTCTAATTGGGGACTTTAGCAAAGCTGAGTCACAATCTGAAAAGGTTCACCCAATTATGTGTCTGTGGCATGTATGTATCCGGTGGTAATACTGGAAGACAGCGTGCTTTGGGCCACAGCCAAGACTCAATAAGTAGCTGTGTTCAAGAATCATCATACTTAACTAAGAGAATCAATAACACTATCTGGATTCTGAGTTCCTAAAGAAGCCAATCATTCTGAATTCCAAAGGATAAAGTGAGATGCCAAAACTGTTCAGAGGCAAAAAGCTACTAGTCCCGCTCATCTAATTTGGAGCTTAGTCTCATTGATAATTTGGAGTCTATAGTATATTCTCTTCTTTTTATCCTATTTTGTTTTAAGTTGCTTGGGGACAAGCAACAATTTAAGTTTGGTGTTGTGATGAGCGGATAATTTGTACACTTTTTGGCATTGTTTTTAGTAAGTTTTTAGTAGTTTTAGTTGAGTTCTTAGTATATTTTTATTAGTTTTTAGTTAAAATTCACTTTTCTGGACTTTACTATGA
>NC_029775.3:21937064-21937341 GCF_000817695.3 Arachis duranensis
TTCATCTTTGGATTATTTTTGATCCTTTGATCATCTTTGGACATCTAGTTCTTAGATCATTTGGGAGGCTGGCCATACGGCCATGCCTAGACCTTTGTTCTTATGTATTTTCAATGGTGGAGTTTCTACACACCATAGATTAAGGTGTGGAGCTCTGCTGTACCTCGAGTATTAATGCAATTACTATTGTTCTTCCATTCAATTTCGCTTGTTCTTTGTCCAAGATATCACTTGTTCTTCAACTTGATGAATGTGATGATCCGTGACACTCATCATC
>NC_029775.3:21946134-21947373 GCF_000817695.3 Arachis duranensis
AGCTTGCCATGGAAAGGAGTAAGAAGGATTGGATGAAGACTGTAGGAAAGCAGAGAGACGGAAGGGAAGGAATCTTCATACACTTATCTGAAGCTCTCACCAATGATATACATAAGTATCTCTATCTTTATCTTTGTGTTTATTTTCGTTCATCATCATATCCATTTGAGTTTGCCTGACTAAGATTTACAAGCTGACCATAGCTTGCTTCATACCAACAATCTCCGTGGGATCGACCCTTACTCGCGTAAGGTTTATTACTTGGACGACCCAGTGCACTTGCTGGTTAGTTGTGCGAAGTTGTGTAATGCCATGGTATTGAACACCAAGTTTTTGGGGTTCATGACCGGGGATTATGAGAGTTGTGAAAAGTATTGTTCACAATTTCGCGCACCAGGGAGCTGACTGTCAAGCTAGTGACGGAAAAGAAACGCTTGTTGGGAGGCAACCCAACACTGAGTATCCTTTGGTTTTTCTTTTACTTTGTTTTCTTTATCTCTAATTTTTATTATTATTATTATTATTCATAGTTTTCCTTGGTTTTATAATAATTATGGTCATGCAAAGTGTGTAGAATAGGGACAAGAGGACTCTGGAGGAGAAACAGAACACCTAGGAAAGCACGTTACTCGAGTGTGCTAGCGCTAAACGCCAATCGCGGCGTTTAGCGCCATGGTTGGCATGCGGAAGCTAGTGTTAAATGACAGGGAGGGCATTTAACGCCCTGAATGGATTAAAGGAACTGGCATTAAACGCCAGGTGGGCGTCTAACGCCCACAAGGACTACACTTCCATGATTTACCGTGCCTCATGCGTCGCTAAACACCATCCGGGCTTTTAGCGCTAAGACTCGACCTCAAAAAAAATGAGAAAGAGAAAAGATCCAATTCTGGCGTTAAACACCAAGGGTGGTGTTTAAAGCCCAGGATGGCATGAGCTGTATCATGCTGGCGCGCTAAACACTAGATCTGGCGTTTAACGCGAGCAATGTGAAATTTCAAAATTTTGAAGAAGGCTTTATCGTTACCAACAGTTAATCCCCCATTTCCCCTCTCCTTTGACCATTCAACTCTCCCCCTTCTCACCTCCCTATCCACTATACCATCCACATTCATGCACCCATTTTTCCATACACCTATCAACCTTTCCATCACCCAATCCCATCCCATCGATCCCTCTTCCCCATATCCATCTACCCCATTAACCATTCACTCCATTCAATCCAATTGACCCCCACCC
>NC_029775.3:21947490-21974800 GCF_000817695.3 Arachis duranensis
CCCCACCCCTCCCTCCATACCCGTGCCAACCCCCGTCCCTCTCTATATCAACCTTTCTATCACCATGCAACTTAGGGTGACTGTTTCACTAAAAACATGTAACTTCATGGGAGTAGTAACTTCGGTAGACAAAAGAGGAATCAAACTAGAGGAAGAGCTAAGCATGATAACACAGACTCTAACAGTACTGGCTTCCGGCGACAACATTGTCATTTCCAGCAACCAGAGGCATGGCGACAAGATGGTCTTTACATGGACGGTGATGGTCTCGACAGACACAGCTTGGCAGCGACTCCATCAATGACGATGGTCGTGGCTCCGACCACGAGCCCTAGCAGCAACAGCGTCAATGCTACTTTCTCTCTCTGGCATCTTCTTCGATCAATCTCTCTCTCTCTCTCTCTCTCTTTGGCCTCCTGATGTGTGAGCATCTTTTCTGTATTTTCTTATTATTTTAGAAATAAATTCATTACATTTTATTGAGATTTTAATGTCTGAAGATTATTTAGATGCTACATTGAGGCGCATTGTGGTTTTATTTACTTCAAGAAAAATCCAGGCGAGTTTGGCAAACTTCGTGCAGAAGAAAAAGGAAGAAATTTGATGCTGCCAAGCTGGCGTTAAATGCCATTACTGGGCATTTGGCACCAGGCACCTCGTAAACGTGTAAGTATTCTGTTGGGTTGACGCTAAATGCCACAACCTAGCGTTTAACACCAGGTGTCTCGTAATTCGTGCCCAGAGTCATACGCTAGTACCGCTAAACGCCGAGTCTGGAGCTTAGCGCCAAGAAGACAACAACACCACAATCCCCTTCTGCCTTGGCGGCACTAAACGCCGAGTCTGGAATTTAGCACCAGTAGCGCAAATATGGATCCTCGAGAAAGGCTTCGTTGGATGGAAATTTAGTAATAATTTTTTTTTTTGCTTATTATTATTAAAAGATACTATCTTCTAGGGTGGGAGATATTATTTTTTTTATTTTTTTATTTTATTTCCAAATCAATTAGGTTAGATATAAAAGGGAAAAAGATTTAGCCCTTCGAGCTTCTTCTTCTCTCTATTCCTCATTCCGCACCTTACACACTTTTGAAACCCTAGTTTTCTCTGAGCCATGAGCAACTAAACCTCCTCTGTTAAGGTTAGAAGCTCTATTTATTCTATGAATTAATACTATTGTCACTATAATTTGTTTAATGTATTGATTTAAATTCAAGGATTACTTTCATTCTTCATCTTATGAATTTGATTATATCAGAAAATAACTCTTGTTCTACGTGAATTCATATTGATTCTTGGAAAAGTTAACTCACTTGAATAATAGCCTGAAAGTAACTCCTCCTAAACCACTAATTACCTATACTTAACGTGATATGCGACATATAATCATCTTATATTTGGGCAATTAGGATTTTTGTGGCTAATAAACTAGAATTAGACCTAAACCTTTAATATAAATTAAGTGACCAAGGAATTGGCGATTGATTAGGTTAGACGAGATTAAATCGCTAAGAAATTAGGGTTTAATCAATTAAAGTTTTCCATGAAGTGAATCTTGCATGATTAAAGTAGTTGGTAAGAATTGTTAATCCAAAAAAAAATATCTCTGAACCTTAATTGTTTCCTCATACATTCTTCACACCAAATTTATTCCTTGCTTTCTTAATTCCTGATTTACAGTTTGATGCTTTTAAACACCAAAACACTCTTTTCTGCTTGACTGACTAAGTGAATCACTCAACTACTGTTGCTTAGTCCATCAATCCTTATGGGATCGACCCTCACTCACCTGAGGTATTACTTGATACGACCCGATGCACTTACTGGTTCAGTTGTAGTTTTCGAATTTGGCACCACCTCCAATGCCATAGCCGCAATAATAAAGATGACGGCAACAATGCCCTAGCCAGCGTCGTCCTCCCTTTTCTCCCTTTCCTCTCTTCTTCCTTCCCAATCCTTTCTTCTCTCTTCAGCCCCTCTTGTCTTCTCTTTTTCATCAGTGTGGGTGTGTGTATGAGGTGAGAGAGTGTGTGTTTATTTTAAGGTAGGAATTTTTTATAAAATTAGAAGGTAGAGTAGTAATTTAAAACCAAATTTAACCTAATAAAATTATTTCAAGAATACTATTTATTTATCAACTTACTAATTGGTTTTAAATAAGTACTCTAATTTAAAATTAGAGATAATGTAATTAATTTTTTTTAATTCATAAAATTAAAATATTAAACCCAAATCTCAATTATTCAAATTAAATTTAACAAATTCTCATTATTTCTTAATTATTAAAACTTTAAATCTTAGATAAAAAAAAAAGTTGCCCAAATAATATAAAAATCTCTGAGTCCTAAATAATTTAAACTCAAAGTATCATCAATTTGACTTAAATATTTTTAGTGAAATAATTTTTTGAATATAAAATTCTAAAATGTTATAATAAATCATAATTAAGTCATTATTTTAAATTTCAAACATTCGAGACCTTACATTCTACCCCTTTATAAAAATTTTTGCCCTCAAAAATTGATATAATATGCAAAAGATTACATCGTTTTATCACTATTAAACATGAGAGGGAAGTATAATGTGGTCTGAAGGTTACAAAATAGGTTTGTCTTAAAACAATGTGGTTAACATTCGCATACTGGTCTCACACCAACCCATAGAGCTTCAACTTTCCAAACTTTAGAATAACTTATCTTCACAATTCCTAGCCGTACTTTATCAAATAACTCATCCGAGGATTTTTAAGCTCACTAATCACCGAGAGGAAATGCGATAAATCGATCTTATGGTTTAGAAAATCTTGATCTTATAAATCTAGCACTTTCTCAACCTATAATCACCTCGCAAAATAATCATAAATCTAACGTTAACAAAACTTTTTTGCAAGAATCAAAGCTTCACAACTTCTTGTGACGTTGCACACTTACAAGTTTCACCTTCCGTGTCCACAAGTCGTGTCCTAAAGAATTAACATATGACTTGCTATATCTAAGAATCACACGTTACACCAAAACAAGCTCGAGTTTACTAAAAAAGATACCAAACTTAAGAAGAAAAAAACAAAAATCATGGACGGTGTTCAATAGAATTCAAAAGGATATGTAGGATCACAACTAAACAAAGATAGATACAATAACGTGCGCCAAGAAGAGAATCAAATCGCATCTTAACAAGAAAATCTGAATCAAAGAACTTTGATAGAAACCAAAGAAATATGATGTACAAAGTTCACAAAGAGAAGATAACTGAAGTCAAGATAATGTTCACAAAAATTTAAGAAAATGATTAAGAACACATCCAAATAAGATATCCATCAATAATGGATAAAACTAAGAGAGAATAATTTTACATTCTTAAAGGAAAAGACATAAGGCATTCAAAAGAGATGATAAAAGCATAATTGATGTGTCACGTAAAAACAAATTCAAGTCAAAACAAAAGATGCAACACTTATGAAGTGAAGATTAAAAGACGTCAGGGATAAAGGTCTTCCTCAAGAATCTTAGAGCATACCTAGAAGCACAATCAAACAAGGATATGCATAAAAATTGGAGTAAAGTTGGAAGAGAAGCAGGTTGTACTAATTGACAAAAATCCGACGTAAAGTTCTCTTATAAGGTTAATAAAGGATTAAATGTTGCGATACAAATGAGCAAGTTCAAGCTACGTAAAGAAATCACTTAGACTGTGAAGAGTAGTGCGTGACAAATCAAACGCGGTCTTATAAAAAATTCCAAGAATGATTAAGAAACACAATCAGGCAGGAAAAGAATCAAATCAAAACTTCTTTAGAGAAAATCCAAAACAAGAACTCCAGGAGAGATACTGTAAGAAATAATGCATCACACTTTTGCAAGTTCAAATTACATTAAGGAGCTACATTATTCATGTAGAGGAATACAAAGTCAAGAGCTGTGATGTCAAGAATCTAAATAATGACCAGGAGTATGATCAGATTGAGATATACATTGGACATGAAGTAAAAGATCAAAATCGCATTTCATGAAGAATTGAAACAATGAACTAGAGAGATGAAGGACAGTATGATACGTTAAAACATGTGACACGATTAAAGCGCATACTTCAGCACAAACTAACCCAATTAGGACATCTAGCGTTCCTAAACTTAACTATTACCATTACTTATCAATTTTGCTTTTTCTGTGATAACCTATTAGTGTTCCCAAATACACAGACCAATAGTATTAGGTTGGCTAGACCAAATACCCTGAAATGTGCACGGTAGACTAACAAAGTTAATAAGTGCACAATCATGTGCATAAAGCTCTAACCCTTGTCATCTGAACAAGACCTATAATATGACAGACATTCAGAGTATATAATGAAGCATAGATGTAACACCCTGCCACACAGAGTTTTATGCTTAAGTCATAAAACTGGGGTGACGAGGTATTATGACCTCTACATGTAAAGTTATATATATAATATAGATGGAAAAGGTTTTATCTAGGAGTCTTTGAAGGAAGGTTAAAACAAAAGTATTAAACAAAAAAGTGCAGCACTCATATAAGCGATAACGTAAACCAGGCCAAATGTACACATAGAAAAAAGAGTCCAAATGTACAGATAACCAAGCCTCTGACTCGGCTCACGAAGTTATAACCGGCCAGAGCACATAAACATATATACATATATACATGAGAATCCCAAAAGAACCCAAAATACAGTTTACAAAACATGTTTCTCCAGATCAACCTCTAAGAGAGACATAGCATAATATATACAATGGAGATATCACATCCTGCATTTGAAAACCAAAAAATATGTATGGGGTGAGAACCAGAGGTTCTTAGCATGGTAAAAGTACCTACATAACTAACATGTAAGGTCCCGAGAAAGCCAAAGGCAATCCTAAAACTTCGGACAAATGAATCAATCTTATAAAACAAAAGTAAACTAAAAATAGATAAGGCCACTAATTAAGTATCTTCCTTCTAATCTAACACTCCCCTTTCCAACTCCTCCAAACTTCTCAACTGCCACTGGAATCATTTATTTCAAACATAGCTATTACATGCAAGAAAATCACAATTAGAATTCAGATACAGCATATAAATAGATAGCAAGTAGTTTATGTGATCAGTTAAGCATTCCAAACAAAGCACACTAAACAAACACATAAATGCATATGATGCATGCCTGTCCTATGGCTGATGAGTCTCATCTATCGGTTATATAGCCAATCCGACAAGTCCTGGTAGCTAACCATTGGATTGTCCCGCTGTCGTGCATCCCCAAAAATCTCAAATCATAATCATTCATAATCATATAACACACACCGGTGTATATCCACGGGGGTGAGCTCATCGAGAAAGGTATATGTGTCCGACCACACTTACAGCATAGGATCAGTAGAGTATCGAGTCTCAATCTGGAGCATGGGGTGGCAAGCCACTGCATTCACCCAGAAAAATTTGTATATCATATATTGCAAGTGCAACAAATCACATAATCATTCAACATTCATATAATCATTATCAGCCATGAATCATAATCAATATAGTCATCCATCTCATAACATAAACAACAATTCTACCATTATGATCATTCAATTTTACCTCTTTCTTTGTGAATAAGATACTTACTCCCATCAATATATCACACTCCACTACGCAAAGGCCAATTATTAGGCTCTAAACAAGAGTTTCCAAGGTTTGAACAGTGAAAGAAATGGTTTAAAAAGCACAAATTCATGTTTCAGAGAAAATAGAGATTCACATATGCAGGCACCATGCTTGCATAAGCAGGAGGCAAATCAGGACACTCTCGCATACGCGTCACTAGTTTGCGTATGTGAACCCCTCAACCCGAGAGTATTGCCCGCGTCACGTGCCATGTGGTCACATACGCAACCAAGGAAAATTCCACGTCTGCGTACATGACACACATCCCGCATACGCGAGCTCTCTGGGCAGTGCCCAATAGCTCCGTTGCGTGTGTCCCTCGCGCATAGCAGAAGTTACAAAAAGCGGCAAAGTCCAGAATCTCTATTTTGCACACCAAACTTTGAACGCGCATAACTTTCTCGTTTTAAAACATTTTCCTCCATTCTTCAAATTATGTAAATCTCTCGGACCAAATTTTCTTTCTAGACAAGTTTGATAAAAATCGAAAGTCCGGAGGCCAAGCTACACTCCGCCAAAGTTGGTCAAAATTATAGTTTTCATTGAAAATATCAAACCTCAATTTTCAATACACTTCTATTCGAACCTCTATAAAACTTACCATAACCACATCAAGCCAAACCCAATCATTCCTCAATAAACCAATTTCACAATCATAATCACTCCCACACAATAATTTGTTTCCAATATAACATAATCTATATCAACAAGTTCAACCTTCACATACACATCACAACATTACTAACCCTCATACATATCCACCAATTTCAATCATTAACATCACAATTAATTCAATCTTATCCTACGGCCAACTAGCCTAAGTTTTCGACACACATTATATTTTAGTTACGAAAAATCGAAACCATACCTTGGCCGATTCTTCATAAACACTAGGACACCTCACAATTCAATGTTTTCCAAGCCTCTCAACCTCAGTCCCTCCCCAACGAACCTAGCCACCAAAACTTGATCTCAAGCTTCCAATTCCTCAGATTGACTCCAATCCACAACCAATTTTAAATCTAGCATCATAATTATCACCACAATCAATATAAAACTCACTAATTTAACATTTCCCAAATATTTTGAGGGTGCTTACCATGCCCATAGCTTAAGCAAGCTAAACCCGAAAAAATCTGCAAGTTAACTCGAACTTAAACACCGAAATCACACAAAATTCAACATAATTTCACATTAAATTTTCGAAATTAAGGGAGAAGGGAACTAAAACTTACAAGTAGATTCTATACCTAATCAAGGATTGACCTTTGTAGAGCTCATCGTGTGTCTGCCAACAGTGCGACAATCGAAGCTCTGGATCAAAAGTTATTTGGATATGAATATCTAAGTGCGGGTTTGAGTTTGGAAGGTGTTCTTCCCATCTTGGCTGGACTTGTTCAGCGTTTCAGCATGCATGAGGAAGAAATGAGCTGAGACTCATTGAATTAAGTAAGTTGGATGAGCCATTAGTCCTATTTTGGGCCTGGTTTGGCCCGTTCGGCCCAATCTTGGGCCAAATTCTTTAAAATTAATGTCAAAATTCTTATTTTAATTAGCTCTATCTCATTAAATTATAAAATTCTTTTTTCTAATTTCTTAGACTAATAATTAATTTGTACCCGTGAAGACAGGGGACGGGACCGCGTATAATAAATGAGGTGGGGCGAGGATAGAGGTCCCCGCACCGTGGAGACCTATATAACCCCCGTATATGTGAAAACTAAAATGCCCTATATATACCACATATTAGATTTGAGAACTTGTTAACCAAACCGTCACTCTCAAAAATTACAGTCTTCATCCTCAAACCCTCTCCTCTCACTGACTCATGGTCTCACCATTCACAATTCACCATCGCCGAGTGCCGACTGCCACCTCCAACACCCTGAGTCCCTCGCCACCAACACTGAGATCCTCCTCTCTCACTCTTGATGTCACCGTCACCGCTTACCGCAGCAGGGAGTTGTCGCACCCTTGAGTTTTCGCCATCTTCAAATGTTCGCCATCTTCGTTGTCCTCGCCGGTCTTCGCATCGAAGCCTCTGCGACTCTTCTCCGTCTTTGCCGATCTTCACCGTCCGCTGCTCTTCCTTCGAATAAGTGAGTCAGCATCAGTGAACTCTGATATTTCTTTTACTTTGATTTTGAAACTTTTGTTAATTACGGTATAGTGTTATAATTTCTGTGAGTTATGTTAATTATAATTTATATTTCTGATTCTAATTTTGATTTCTATGATTTAAGTGATTCTTTGTGGATTCTGTGTTCTATGTAATTTATGTGGTTATGTTATTTTAATTCTGATTCTGATTATTTGTTAATTATAGTAGTGTTACAATTTCTGTGAGTTAGGTTAATTATAATTATAATTTATATTTGTTATATTATATTTCATTGTGATTTCTATAATTTATGTGTTTTTTGTGATTTCTGTGATTTAATTTTTGTGATTTTGTGCGTATTATTCTGTGATTTATGTTATTTTTTGTAATTATTATGATTTGATTTATGTGATGTTTTTAATTATTCTGTGTATGTGATTATAGTTTTATTATTTTGTGATTTTATAGAATGTCTTCCTCTTACGCATTGAGTAATACTCTTGAGAAAAGTACTCCATCAGAAGAACTTATAGCCACTAATGTTCAAACAACTCAAATGTTTGTTTGTTATTTATGTTAAGTCTTTAAAGAATATGAAAATTATGTTTGTAATGACAAATGAGGACTGTCTTTATTTTTTAACTTTTTCTATTTTTCATCTCTTTCTATTTTATTATTTTTTACAAAAGACTGTGGATATCCGCGAGACCCAAGTCTCTGGTAGATACGAGGTCCCCGTTGCGGGGACAGAGTGGGGACGGGGACATATAATGGAGATGGAGAGTGGGACGGGGGGCATGTCCCTACCCCCATGGGGATCTGTTGCCATCTCAAGACTTTCCTTTGAACAATCGGTATGTATATATATATATATATATATACACTTTATTTTCTTCTAAGAATAATTCAAACAGATATACATAAATACATCACAATTTATGACCGCACTTTTATTTACAATAGTTTACACAAACAATATATAAATATATATAATTACAACTTCTATCCCTCTTTATAAAATGTAAATAACAATAACAAAGACGAGAGAATATCTAATAAAACAAATAAAGAACATCCAACGCTTGCTTTCTTCATGTGTTTTCCTGAAAAGTATTGGATGTAGGGGGTGAGAACCAAACCACAGGGTTTTTCGTAGGAGAAGCGAATGCCACAAAAATAACAAAAATAAATACACGTGGTCAACGCACATCCCAAGAAAGTCTATCTTTATAAATGCTTGCATTCTTTATTCCTTTATTTTTAAATCATTTTCACTTAGCTATATACCATTGCTTTATCTCCTTCTAAAAACAAATCATACAATATACATAAAGACTTTCAAATCATCTTCACTTATTTAATTTCATATCCAAGAGTTTGATAGTCACATATGATAAAGAAAATCTTTTAAATCTTTTGGTTACGGGCCAAGACACAACTAAAGATTTTCTACCCAAGAGACTACCATCTCTCTTTTTTATGCACTAAAAATTCTGAATTCAATACGCCTCAACCTCCATCACCTCCGTACACCAACAAACATAATCAAATCAAACAATTCAATCACACAAAAGCAAACACATATAAAGCACACAACAACTAGCACATATTCAGATAAAATATATAAGCACAACACAGAAAGAAAATGCACACCTAAATAATTCAAACAAATGAATATGATACATGCCTGTACTACTATCCGTGATCCTAAGTGTCAGTTATAATGCCAGACTGGATACAACTGGTAGCTAACCCGATCATACTCTCTCTGTCGTGCATCCCAGTAGGAAAAATATCTCATGCATATATAAATAGGTCTCATAGGAGAGTTCCTTGTCACCTTCTCACTGAAGACAGCGCTCTCCGGGGATTGCGTGCCCAGCCACCCTTACGATCAGAGATACCGTGATGCAACAAGAAGGAAATCCTCAACCTAACCTGTCCACGCTACAGTTCAAGAATTGAATCGAAGGGAATCCTCAACTTTTGATCCAATTCCTAATGCAACAAGAGAGAAAATCCTCAACTTTACTTGTCCACCCCAATACTGAACAAGCGGGACAAAACCGCCCTCCTTGCCAGGTGCAGGTGTCTCATCAGTGACGCAAGCAAGACAAAACACATGGTCTTGCCAATTAATAGTCATCATTTATTATAATCATCATCAACCAAAATCATCATCCATAATCTTCATCATCAATCATAATCATAACCTTCACCAATTTCATAAGTTAAAATTCATCATAACTCCCTCTATCACTAGGACATTTAACATCATTTTCGATCTGTGAGCGAGACGAAGCCACCATCCTTATCGTGGGTAGGAAGAAACTACCATCCCCACAATGCTCGTATTTCATTTAACAAGTTTTATGGAGAATTATTTCAATTAGAATTATTAATCCATCCCCGACACATTTTAAACTCTTAAAATGGTTCTTAGATTCCATGTGGAGGTTAATGGGGGTACAAACTTGTCGAAAAAGCTTAACAGCTCAAAATCATGCAAGCGGGACAAAACTTCCGTCCTTGCCAATCAGTTGTAATCATCAACCGTATTCTCACACATATATCTCAACTTAATCACAGTTTTCTTCATAAGTCTCATATCAATCTCATTTAGGCATAGGCCTCAAAAAATATCATTTCCCACCAATAACCTCATAATAAACACAATTTACCATATTAGGCTTAGGTCAGTACGTAGGACTGGTGGGTATGAGACATCTAATATGATACACTAAACTCGAGATCAAGATGACAAATTAACTCAGATACGACACTATCATCTATAACCAACCTCAACCTAACAACAAACGCATCATCTATTTTTCATTCAGTCTCATCACATTATTGATTAATTATTCACTTTAGGGGCTAACAGATTAAGCTTTCATAATCCTCAAGTTCAACTAAGGATATAGTTAAAGGTACCTGATACTTACCTCGTCATTCTTTGAAATCACAACTTTGTAATCATATTCTTTAAATAACTCTCTTTTCCTTAACTTTTATATTTAATTCCATTAAAATCTTATATCACATTTCCTATTCCCAACCCATCCTCCATCCCTCGAAAGTTTGAAAGCTCTCTCTCAATGCCGTGTTGTCTTTCATTATTTTTCTTTCCTATTTTCCATCCTCCATCCCTCAAAAGTTTGAAAACTCTCTCTCTCTCTCAACCCTGTGTCGTCTTTCATTATTTTTCTTTCTTGTTTTCAGGCATTTTACAATAATCTCTATTACCAGTTACCAGTTTCTCTCTCTTTCCATAACCCCTAACCCCAATTCTTCTTTTTTTGTATTCTAATACCTTCTCGTCCTCCATTTTCTCTCCAAAGATTAAACCTTTACCTTCCACACAATAACCCCTTTTCTGCTCACTCCCCAAATTTTACCCCTCGTATCTTCTTCTCTAAGAACCTTTGCTTCTCAACAAGAATAGTTTCACTTTCAACAAGTAAACGCCCGGTTGTAGTGTGGTGTAGCTTGATCCTACCTTCGCATACCTCTGTTACTCTTTAAGAGGCATCCGTCCCAGATAAACTACGCACCCCGCAGTGTCTCCCCACAAAAGTTATCTCATACTCATTAGCTCACCGGCGCAGTTGGAATCGAGGTCGGCACTGGCGCAGCCGGAATAGGAGTCACCATCGGCGCAGCCAATCCCTGTCTAAAAGCTGATCATGGTGGCCTCCATGGCCGCCGGAATCCACCTTGCCTCGACTATACAGATATCATGGCTAACACCAACCTATGAGGTTCTCGAAGAACCGGACAGATGGACCTCTTTGGTCTGGCTCGGCGGCGTTGTTTCTTGCTCTATTCTCCATCCCATCCGTAGTTAATACAGCAACTGATGAACCTGTAATCTTGGGTCCCACCGTCCTTTCATGCTTTCCGGTGCCGTTGCCGTCACCATAGCTCTTTTGAAGATCGGCTTCGCCGCAGACATCGGCTACGTCTTTGGAGACAACCTCTCCAAGAAAACTCGATCACGCACCATAGCTAATTTTGGGATCAAATTCTAGATGTTGTATACGTCGATCAACATGATTGAAGCCCCCTGCAAAGCCTTCCTTGATGACCTTGTCGCCAGCGACCAACGGAAGATCAAAATGGCATACACATTCTTCATGGTAGTGGAAAGCATGCTGGGTTATTTTGCCACGTTCCTTAGGAGATTCGAGGATATGTTCCCATTCACTGTGACAAAAGTATGCGACCGGTTCTACACGTGGGGGAAGAACGCGCAAACCACTGAGAGAGGAGTGTTATACATTGCTCATTAGCCTAACTCTAAGTTTGAAAGACGAAAACCACTTTCTCTTCATTTTAGGTTATGAAGGTGATTGTAACTGCAAAGTTGCTTTATGACCTACGCTTCCTTCTAAGGAATTGTTAAACGCTCAAAAGCACTCTCTCTCAACCCTGTGTTGTCTTTCATTATTTTTCTTTCTTATTTCTAGGCAATTTGCAATAATCTCTGTTACCAGTTACCATTTTCTCCCTCTTTCCACCACCCCCAACCAGAATTCTTCTTCATTTGTATTTTGATACATTCTCTTCTTCTATTTTCTCTCGAAATATTAAACTTTTATCCTCCACACAACAACCTCTTTTTCTGCTCACTCCTCAAAGTTTATCTTCTTCTCTAAGCACATTTGCTTCTCAACAAGAGTGATTTTACTTTCAACAAGTAATCGTTCGGTTTTAGTGTAGTGTAGCTTGAGCCTACCGTTGCACACCTCCGTTACTCTTTAGGAGGCATCCGCCCCAGATAAACTACACACCCCACAGTGTCTCCCCATTGTTAGCTAATTCAGTTGCTCCAAATAAAAATTTTTTAAGGGTGGTTCTTAAATCACTTATTATAGTATCTAAAATATAATTTAATTCAATTACGGAATTTTGATATTTATATATAATATATTTTGTAAATTTTGTATGAGCATTTCTCGTGCGATCCTCGTGCATCGCATGGGTCACACTAGTATTCACACTATAGTATCCCCGTCTATGGCCATATTCCCTATCCCATCCTCAGTTAATACAGCAATCAACGCACGTGTAACTTGGGTGCCACTGTCCTTTCATCCTTGCCAGTATCGTCGTCATTAGCATAACTCTTTTGACGATTGGCTTCGCCGCAGACATCGACTATGCCTTTGGAGACAAACTCTCCAAGAAAACTCGGCCACGCGCCATAGCCATTTTCGGGATCGAATTTTGGATGTTGGACACGTCGATCAACATGATCAAGGCCCCCTACAAAGCCTTCCATGATGTCCTTGCCGTGAGCGACCAACGGAAGATTAGACTAGCATACACATTCTTCTCATTCTTCATGGCAATGGAAAGCGTGCTAGGTTACTTCCCCGCGTTCCTTAGGAGATTTGAGGATATGTTCTCATTCATTGTGACAAAAGCATACGACCGATTCTGCATGTGGGGGAGAAACGCGCAATCCACTGGGAGAGGAGTGCTATTGATTACTCGTTAGCCTAACTCTAAGTCTGAAAGAAGAAAACCACTTTTTTTTCATTTTAGGTTATAAAGGTGATTGTAACTGGAAAGCTGCTTTATGACCTACGCTTCCTTCTAAAGAATTGAGAAAAGCTCAAGGGGAGGGGGAGAACAAAGTCTCCGAAACTACAAAGTAATTTCCATCCTCAATCCCTCAAAATTTCGAAATCTCTCTCTCTGAACCCTGTGTTATCTTTTATTATTTTTCTTTATTATTTCCCGTCTTCCATCACTCGAAAGTTCGAAGGCTCTCTCTCTCTCAACCCTGTGTTGTCTTTCATTATTTTTCTTTCTTATTTGCAGGCAATTTGCAATAATCTCTATTACCAGTTACCACTTTATCTCTCTCTTTCCACCACCCCCAACCTGAATTCTTCTTCTTTTATATACTGATACATTTTCTTCCTCTATTTCCTATCCAAAAGTTAAATTTTTACCTTCTACATAACAACCTCTTTTTCTGCTCACTCCTTAAAGTTTATCCTACTTATCTTCTTCTCTAAGCACCTTTGCTTCTCAATAAGAGTGGTTTCAATTTCAACAAGTAAGCGTCCGATTTCAATATGGTGTAGCTTATGCCTACCTTCACACACCTCCGTTACTCTTTAGGAGGTATCCGCCCCAAATAAACTACCCACCCTCACAGTGTCCCCTGATTGTTAGCTAATTCAGTTATTTGAAATAAACATTTTTTAAGGGTGGTTCTTAAATCACTTTTATAGTATCTAAAATATAATTTAATTCGATTACGGAATTATGTTATTTATATATAATGTATTTTGTAAATTTTATATGAGCATTTCTCGTGCAATCCTCGTGCATCGCACGGGTCACTCACTATTATTCACACTATAGTATCCTCGTCTCTAGCCCTATTCCCCATCCCATCCTAAGTTAATATAGCAACCGATACACCTATAACTTAGGCTCTACCGTCCTTTCATCCTTGCCAGTATCGTTACCGTCACCATAGCTCTTTTGACGATTGGCATTGCTGCAGATATCGGATACGCCTTTGGAGACAACCTCTTTGAGAAAACTCAGCCACGCGCCATAGTCATTTTTGGGATCGAATTCTGGATGCTGGATACGTCGATCAACATGATCAAGGCCCCCTGCAAATCCTTCCTTGACGACCTTGCTGCGAACGACCAACGAAAGATCAGACTGGCATACACATTCTTCTCATTCTTCATGGCAGTGAAAAGTGTGCTGGGTTATTTCACCACGTTCCTTAGGAGATTTTAGGATACGTTCTCATTCACAGTGACAAAAGCATGCGACCGGTTCTGCATATGGGGGAGAAACACGCAACCCGTTGGAAGAGGAGTGCTATTGATTGCTCGTTAGCCTAAGTCTAAGTTTGAAAGAAGAAAGCCACTTTCTTTTCATTTTAGGTTATAAAGGTGATTGTAACTAGAAAGCTACTTTATGACCTACACTTCTTTCTAAGGAATTGTGAAATGCTCGGGGGGGAGAATGAAGTCTCCGAAACTACATAGTAATTTCCATCCTCCATCCCTCAAAATTTTGCAAGCTCTCTCTCTCTCTCAACCATGTGTTATCTTTCATTATTTTTCTTATTTCCTATCCTGCATCCCTCAAAAGTTTCTCTTTCTCAAACCTATGCTAACTTTCGTTATTTTTCTTTCTTATTTCTAGGCATTTGCAATAATCTCTGTTGCCAGTTATCACTTTCTCTCTTTTTTCACAACCCCCTAACCCCAATTCTTCTTCTTATGTATTCTGATACTTTATCTTCCTCCATTTTATCTCCAAAGATTAAACCTTTACCTTCCACACAACAACCTTTTTTCTGCTCTCTCCTCAAATTTTACCCCTCTTATCTTCTTCTCTAAGTTCCTTTGCTTCTCAACAAGAGTGGTTTCTCTTTCAAAAACACAATGCCAGTTGTAGTGTGGTGTAGCTTGAGCCTACCTTTGCACACCTCCGTTACTCTTTAGGAGGCATCTCATACGTCAGCATCTTGTCCATCTTTTCCTAGTGAATTTGCACTTAAATTGCAGAGTTTAATTAAAAATTAATTATATTTTACACACTATGGATGCTATTTTGAGTTCTAGCAATTTTATTTATTTTAGGTAGCATTCGGCGGAATTTGACGGAGTTTCTGCAGCACAAGAACCAAAGGAGATGGCCGCGAGGAGCGACGTGCACGCATGCCTGACGCGTGCGCGTGATCTGGAAGCATCCATGGCGATGCGTATGCGTGACTGACGCGTACGCGTGAATTGAAGATTTGCTCAACGACGCGTCCAGGTGACCGACGCGTCCGCACGACTTCCGAAGAAGACCAGCGACGCGTACGCGTGACGTGCGTGATCTGCAGGATTTACAGAAATCATTGGCATGGATTTTGGGCCGCATTTTGACTCAGTTTTTAGCCCAGAAAATACAGATTAGAAGCTACATAATGGATAATTCAGGTGGTCCCCACCCATCAGCGGAAGACTTATTAATTAATTCGAATTTAAATTCGAATCATATTTTTAGGAAAAGATATTAGTTTTAGATAATTAGATTTTAAAATTTATGAGAATTAGATATAATAGGAACCCTGTACATTTAGACAGGGACACATTGTTACCAAAACGCTTATTTTTCTTCTCTGAACTATGAGCAACTAATCCTCTATTGTTAAGGTTAGGAGCTTTGTCTATTTTCATGGATTGATTCGTTTGATCTTTTTAATTTAATTCATGTCTTGATTTATATTTCAATAATTTTTTCGTTCTTTATTCTATGAACGTTGGGTGGAACGGAAGTATGACCCATGTTCTAATTGAGTTCTCGTAAAACTTGGAAAAGCTCTTTACTTGAACAACAGCTTGAAAACATATTATACTGAATTTTTAATTTTTTGTATTTAAAGGGATACGTGACATATAATCCCTTATTTGTGGATAAATAGGATTCTTTTGGCATATAAACTAGAAATTGATCATCACCCTCTAATTGGAATTAATTGACCAAGGAATTGGCAATTAATGAATTTTAGAGGAGACTAGGAAGGTCTAATGAATTAGGGTCTAGTCACATATAGTTTGCATGAAATTAAATCTTGCATGATTAAATTAATTAGTAATAAAAGTTAATCCAGAAATTAGATAACTCTGAAACCTTAACTGCTTTCTAAAATATTTTATTCCCAACTCATTGCTGCTTACTTTCTGAAATTTTTAAAGTACTGTTTAATGCTCTTAGAATATCTCAAAACCATTTTCTGCTTGCCTAACTAATCCTATCAAACGCTATTGTTGCTTGATCCATCAATCTTTGTGGGATCGACCCTTACTCACGTAAGGTATTACTTGGTACGACCCGGTGCACTTGCCGGTTAGTTTGTGGGTTGTAAAATACCGCATCAAGTTTTTGGCGTCTGGTGCACGAAATTGCAATCACACTTTTGCAATCCCGCACAACTAACCAGCAAGTGCACTGGGTCGTCCAAGTAATACCTTACGTGAGTAAGGGTCGATCCCACGGAGATTGTCGGCTTGAATCAAGCTATGGTTATCTTGTAAATCTTAGTCAGGATATCAAAGATTATCAGGGTTGATTGTGAAAAGTAGAAGAACATGAATTAAGTACTTGTTTTGCAGTAATGGGGAACAGGTTGAGGTTTTGGAGATGCTTCATCTTCTGAATCTCTGCTTTCCTACTGTCTTCTTCATCAAACACGCAAGGCTCCTTCCATGGCAAGCTGTATGTAGGGTTTCACCGTTGTCAATGGCTACCTCCCATCCACCCTGTCACGGCACGACTATCCATCTGTCGGTTCTCAATCAGGCCGGAATAGAATCCAATGATTCTTTTGCGTCTGTCACAAACGCCCCGCCCTCAGGAGTTTGAAGCTCGTCACAGTCATTGATGCCAAGGCATATTAGGCTAGTTTCACTAGCATTTTTTTGTTAGTTTTAGTTGTTTTATGCATTTTCTTGAGCTTAAAGTAACCAAGAATGGTTAAATGAACAACAAAGCAATGAACCATCCAAACAGTATGATTTTAATGCAAATTCCATGAGTTTTTAGTTATATTACTTGAATGCTATGAATGGAAGATTTCTCATGAAATTTTGCAAGACTTTGATGCAGTTGTTTGGATGATTTCAGGAAAGAAGAGGCTAGGCAAGGAAGCAACAAAATCAATAAAGGAAGCTTGAATATCACATGTGGAGTTTAAGTTCCAGTTTAAGCTTAAACTGGAGCTTAAACGCCAAAATCATGAAAGCTGAGGAAAGGGCTGAAAGTGGCGTTTAACCTCCAGTTTAACCTTAAACTGGAAGTTAAACGCCAGAATTAGAAATGCACCAGGGAGCATTTCCACGTTTAAGCTCCAGTTTAACCTTAAACTGGAGCTTAAACGTGTTCGACTATTTTTTTCTCCTCCAGGGTTGCTTTCTCATTTCCACGTTTAAGCTTCAGTTTAATCTTAAACTGAAGCTTAAACGTGTTCGACTATTTTTCCTCCAAGGTTGCGTTTTGCATTTCCACGTTTAAGCTCCAGTTTAAGCTTAAACTGGAGCTTAAAAATGTTCGACTATTTTTCATCCAGGGTTGCTTTCTTCATTCCCACGTTTAAGCTTCAGTTCAACCTTAAACTGAAGCTTAAACGTGTTCGACAATTCCACACTCCAGGGTTGCCTTCTTCCACTTCCACGTTTAAGCTTCAGTTTAACCTTAAACTGAAGCTTAAACGTGTTCGACTACTTTACCTCCTGGAAGTGTCTGGCGTTTAAGCTGCAGTTTAAGCTCAAACTGCAACTTAAACGCCACTATTTGAAAAGGGTTCTGGGCCAAAGAATTTGCAGTTTAAGTTAGCATTTGAGTACAATCATTAACTTAAACATATTCTGGTATGAAACCCAATTGAATATCATGGTTTATGGGATTGGGCCTGAAGAATTGATAAGTCTAGAATTTCAATTTCTTGAGTCATGTGTCATTACTTGATTATCACTAAGTTGGCTCAATGAATGTTACAGAATTGGATGCAGCCTCAGCAGGATTATGGATCATAAACCCAAAGCAAAAAGAAATCAGGGAAAGGCCTCAAAGCCCAAGAAACACAACAGAAGCTCAATTTAGAAAGTGTATAAATAGGATAGAATTTAAGTTGGTTAGCACTTTTGAGGACGAGAACTTTTGATCATTTTTCTAGTTTTCATACTTTGGTAATTGAATTCAGAGCTATGACTCACTAAACCCCTTTCATTGGGTTAGGGAGCTCTATTGTAATTCAATGAATCAATAATAGTTTTTATCTTCTTCTTCAATCTTTTCTCTTGAATTTTGTTAGAAAGCTTCTCGATCTAATTCCATTGGTTAGTTGTCTTGGGAAAGAAACTATCCATAATTGGAATCCTTCGGAACCTTGGGAAAGGAATGGAGGATTCATGCTAGAGAAGCTTTCTCACAGTGAATTGGATTGGGGTTTGGATGGATATTGTGACATGTAATCCTACCAAATTGTGGTTCATGAAACTGTGTGGTATAATCAGTGATCGAGCATCATCTCTTCTTATGAACATTTAAACCAAGGGATTGGGAATTTGTTTGTTTTTAGAGAGAATTGGTGAGCCAAGGGATTGGAATCCAATCATATAGGATTGCCAAGCAAAATTCAATGAATGCATTGGTTGAAGAAGGGATAAAAAAAATGTTTTGATTCGGAGATCTCAATATCTCCTGAAACCCAATGAATTCCCCATTTCTAATCTACCACTTTCTCTTACATTCTGCAATTAATTTCATGCAATCACCCCGATCCCTTTTTAATTTCAGCAATTTAGCTTCTAGCTCTTTAATTCATGCAATTTAATATTCCGCAATTCTCATCTAAATCTTGATTCCGCTCAACTAGAACAAACTTCTAATCCGAATTGCTCATTCAACCAATCCTTGTGGGATTCGACCTCACGCTATTGTGAGTTTTTACTTGACGATAACCGGTGCACTTGCCGGAAGGAATTTTTGCCGATTGTGCAATTTCCTAAAATCGTAGCATCAAGAAGTAACACTTGTAAGTACTTAGATTGGTTATGTTTGGCATGCTTCAACTGGAGAAGCAGTGCCTTGAAGACCAAGGTTCTTACAAAGGCCATCCCACTGGAAGCCATACTTAGACAAAGGTTGCTGGGTTACGTTGGGAGCGGGTAGAAGCCGACAAATAAGCTCATTACCTACACTAGGAATAGATATACATCATACTTGTTTGCACATATTTTTTACTATATGTTTCTCTGATTTATGTGTATGTGCTTCTTGATTAATTATTTCTCTATGCCTTTGGTTATTAAAGTTTGTATGTATCATGTGGTTGTTACTGTTGGTTAAGTATAACATAGAATGAACTTAACTAACTACCCCGACCCTACTAAGGACTCCCAAGTTCTTACCCCTTCCTTTTCCCCCTTCAGGTAGAGATAGGAATTCTGTTCTATGAGCTTCCACATTCTTATATATACGAGGATCCGATATTCCATAGTTTCTATGTAGTAGCTGCGGAGGCTTGAGTATGCTTATATGTGTTACGCGACCATCCTTTTCAGCACCCTATAGATAGCATGTACTTTGATCTAGATGCACCGTATGAGTTTTCACTATTGTGGCTTCATCTAGACGCACCCCACCATCCTTTCCTGGACGGACCTGGACATCCTATTCCAGCATAGCCAGTGGACCAGGTAGTTCCTGAGCTTGACCTAGTTGAGGAGTTTGTTCATGCACCTTATCTTGATTGGGACCTTCTCTCTGAGTTGATGGTATCATATTCGTTAGGCTCACATTCAGGGGATCAGTCAAGACTTCCAGCAGAGGGATTGGATCATATACTGGCAAACAAACTTGTGTTTGTGTGTAACCACACAAGATCAAGAGGAAGTAAGCACTGAAGGAGGTGATTGGGAAGAGGCCAACTATGTGGGAAACCAATAAAGGCAATCATATGATACACATTCCAACACTTACAACCCAGGCTAGAAAAACCACCCAAACTTTGGGTGGGGAAACCAGCAAACCCAACCACAAAACCACAAACCTTACAACCCCAACCAACATAACAATTCCACATACCAAAACTCCAATCAAAGATCATACCAAGCCACACAAAACACTTACTCCCAACCACCATATCATGGCCAAAATAATCAACCTGCCCAACCCAATCCGAGCCAACAATTTCAAGATCAATTAAACAGGATAGAAGGAATGCTTGCAACCATGGGTCAGGACATAAGTGAGTTGAAAAGCTTTAGGGATGATGTGAGATCTACTTTAAGGAACCATGGTGAAAAACTCAAGAGGATGGAGTCTCGAGTAGGAGAGCTATCTCAACAAGCCCCCAAGTCAACTGCAGTGTTCCCTAGTGACACAGAAAAAAATCCTAAAGGGGAACAAAAGGGAGTGAGATGGGAAGAATGCAAAGCCATCACCATACTGAAGGAAGTCTCAGAAGAAGAGGGAATCAGACCCTCAGAACAGAAGCCAGAAATCTTGAAGGAAGGTGTGGAAGAAGCTAAGCAGGAAAGTGAAACTGACCAAGCCAAGGAACTGCAAAATAAAGGCATGCTGGAAACATACCAACCAAAAGCACCATTTCCTCAGAGGTTAGGAGGAGGTGAAAAAGGGAAAACATATTCAAGGTTTTTAGAGACATTTCAATCTCTCCATATCAATATTCCCTTTCTTGAAATTCTCCAGCAGATGCCTACACATATCAAGTATTTGAAGGAATTACTGAGCAAGAAAAGAGTTTTGAAGGGAGGACAAACTGTAGTAATGAACAAAGAATGCAGTGACCTCATCAAGAAGGACATAGTCTCTAAGAAAACAGACCCAGGAAGTTTTCATATCCCCTGCATCATAGGGGAAACAAAAATTGACAGAGGATTCTGTGATCTAGGAGCTAGCATAAATGTGATGCCTCTGACTCTTATGAAGAGGCTACAACTGAATGAGGTGAGATCCACTGATGTAATCATACAACTGGCCGACAAAACTCAGAAGCAAGCTGAAGGGGTAGTTGAGAATGTGCTGGTGAAAGTGGGAAATTATTTCTTCCCCACAGACTTTGTCATTTTGGACATGGAGGAAAGTTACATACACCCTATCATTCTGGGAAGGCCATTTCTAGCCACTGCTAGAGCGCTCATAGATGTAGAACAAGGAGAGCTAATTTTGAGAATACATGATGAACAGCTCATTTTCAATGTTTTCAAACCTGCATCTGAGCCTGAACCAGAACCTGAAAAACCTAAGGATGATAGTAGCCATCTGTGTTTGGAGGAAAGCAACCCAGCAGCTGAAACTTTGAAACAGTCCTTGAAAGGCAAACAAGAATTGCAAGAGTTAAAGCCACAAGAATCACTAGAAACAGATCAGAAGGATCCTCCTGGCATAAGGGTCAATGAAGAAATCCTCAAGAGAAAGGGAAGAATTGTAAAGAAATTGCCAAGAAGGTGGAGAAACAAGAAAATTCCCACTGAAGGTTTCTCTCCGGGAGATAAAGTGATATCAAGTCATTATCTGCCAATCCCACCTGGCCTCAAAACCATTCCTTCCCAGCTCCCTCAAGTGTTCACAATCAGGAAAGTTCTTTCTCTGGAACATTTGGACATCATGAAGGAATCAAATGGAGACGTTTTCATAGTGAGAGGAGAGGACATCAAGCACTACAATCCACCCTAACAAGGGACAACCGTCAAGCTAGTGATGTTAAAGGAGCGCTTCATGGGAGGCAACCCATGTTTTAGTATCCTTACTCTTTCTTGTTTTGCTTTGCATCTAATAAAGCATGGTTTCTTATGCATGAACTTGAATCCTCAGGACAACTGTTGATAAGGTGCACTAAACATTGCATGTAAAATACAATTGGTCTTTAAGTTTGGTGTGCCTGAAGGCACCCCAGATCTTATTCAAATTGTATTCAATCTTTCATTCAAAGTGCACAACCAAACATTAAGTTTGGTGTTCCTCTTTGAACACAGTTAATGAAAAGCAAGAAGTTCCTCTGGATTTAGAAATTCATGATAAGTATACCATTTGCATGTTTTAATACCTTGATTTCAATTACTTTAGGTAGTAAAATTGATTAGGATCAAAGAGCCAAAGTGATTATGATTTATTAGAATTATGCACATTCATTAAGGACAACCAACATGGATTTCATTTCATCAGGAGACATTACCAAACACTAAGTTTGGTGTCCAGTAATAAGTGTGCATACATACAAGAGTCACGGCTATAAGCTCATGAAGTCAATCATTGATTTACAATTCAAAAAGAATGAAAGACATGTGCAAGTACTATTCATTATTCACATGGACCGAAAAAAAAATGATAGCAAAGTTGTTTGTTTGTGCAGGTACAAAAGGAAGGATAAGAATGGATGAAAAAGACAAAGGGGGAGGTACGGTTTTGGTCAAAAAGGGAGTTCACAAGTCTTTGAAACTAACACATGGGAAAAGGAAATTCTGCATGAAAAAATAGCTACATGTACAACTTAATGCACCCAGAATACTTCCAAGAAAGTGAAAAGCAATTCGTCCTTCTCCCTAATTCATATATTTACCATCAAGCCATCCTTCACAAATCACCCTAGCCGTCCATTTTTCACTTGCATGCACTATAAAGAACCACTTGGGGAACGAGTTCCACACCACCAAATCTCCTTCTTGCACATATTCTTTCATCATAGCATAACTACCTCTTGCCGAAAACAACCTCACCACACTTCTAACAAACATTTTTGTACTTCACCTTGTCAACCTTAGCTTGTCACTTGCCAAAACTAAAGAACCAATGGCAGCCTCATCTAGCCACAAAAGAAGAAAAGACAAGCAGCCAATGGAGGAGGAAAGGGAATTTGATGCATGGAAATACAAATCAGTTTTCCATGAGATTCAGGCCGAATGGATGAGACCTAAAAAGATACTAGCTGAGATTCCCTTTGACCTTGGAAAGGAGGAGTTCCCAAGTGTTTGGGAGAAGATCAAAAAGAGGAAGTGAGAGCTTCTGACTAAGATAATCACTAAAATCAACATCAACCTGGTGAAGGAGTTTTATGCAAATGCAGTGAGGAAGGATCCAACCGAGGAACCTACATACAAAAGCTATGTGAGAGGGGTGGAAGTTGACTTCAGCCCCAAGGCAATCATGAAAACTCTTGGCCTGAAAAACATACGTTTCAGCCAAGCAAGTTATGAGGATAGGATGCTAGAAGAACCTGACTATCAGACTATTGCTGAAGACCTTTGTGCCATCAGAGCGGAATGGGTGAGAAAAACAAAAGGGGCTCCAAGAGTCTTGAGAAGGGGAGACCTAACACCTGAAGCAAAAGGGTGGTATGCAATAGTTAGGAGATCCATCCTACCCACTGCAAACTCTTCAGAAATAACCCCTAAAAGAGCCGTCTTGCTACATTGCATTATGGTGGGAGGAGAGATCAAAGTTCATAAACTCATTGCTGAACAGATACAAGAGTTTAGTGAGAAAAGTGAAGCTGACTCCTGGCTCCACTTCCCTAGCACCATCATCAGACTATGCATCGAGGCCCAAGTACCACTTGAAGATGCAAGACCTAATTGGCTACATCCTGGAATGGCCATGACTGCTCACTGAATGACTCTTGGCCCAATTGCTCCAAGACATACAAAAAGAAGAAATGAAGAAGGGCAACAAGCAGAAGAGGAGCAAGAAGCAGAGCAAGAAGGAGAAGAAGAGCAAGAAGAGCAAGGAAATCCAGAAAGAAGGCAACAAGTTCCCAGAGACCCCATGGATATGAGCAGAATGCAGGAAATCATAGAAGGAATGTCTCAACAATACATTAGGTCTCAGGAGAGGCAAGAGGACTTTCACCTAAAAATGATGGACATGCAAAGGAACTTTGAATCAAGAATCCTAGATCTGCAAAGGGAACAGAATTTACAATTACAGGAATCCCTCAGCCACATATGCCAACACCAAGATGCCAATATCTTGGCAATCAAGGAAGCCACCACTTTGCAGAATGCAAGATATGCAGTTCAAGCTGATTACAACATCAGTTCTCAAATTAAGCTTAACTATATAGGGGAACATCTACACAAGATGGACCCAGCATTCCCAGCTTTTGATGAGTATTTCAAAGGGAGGAAAGAAGGAGAAATGAACAAGGCAGTGATCCTTGAAAAAGGAGTGGAAGAAACAATGAAAAAAGCTGGATTCTGGACAAAGCTCATAAGAAAAGACAAAGGAAGTACAAGTGGTCAAAGAGAGACAAGAAGCAAGAAGAAACAGGACCCCAAGAATCAAGAAGAACCAAGCAACAAATGAGAGGTGGTCTTGTTCCTTAATAATCAAATAATAGTTTGTGAATTGTCTTTATGAGCTTTCTTTCATTTTAAGTCATTTAAGTTTTTATGTGAAATGTCTAGTATGCTTGTCTGTTTACTGCTTTGAATAAAGTGAATGCCTAGATGTTTGGATATGACTTCACCTTCTTAAACAAATGCTTGCCATGCTTGTTCTTTTTCCAAAAATAAAAGAAAAGTTTGAACAAAAGTAACTTGGCTCAGTTAGTGACAAATCAAGTAGAATTAAGTGGTGGTATGCATGCTTGATTGTTTAGTCAGATCACTGGAAATTGAGTGTAGAATTATCATTTTTGTGTAGAAGTTTGAATACTGTCTATGGATCTTGATGAATAAATGTCTTTGGCCATGGAAAAGAAAGAAAAAGAAGAAGAAAAAGCCACTGAAAAAGGGCAACCAAAAAAGCAAAAAATTGAGAAAATAAGCTAGGCACCAATGGTTTAAACTTCTGAGACAAATGCCTGTGGTGTTTATGTATTAAGGATATGCTTGGATGAATAGGTTCTGAGGAGTGTTTCAACACTTGGTAACTTAGGTTAACTAACCCGGGATTATCAACCAAAAGTCCATTATCAAGAGCAACCTAAATACAAAACATTTAGTCACACAAAGAGGTGCTGGGCACCAATGTCTCAAGAAGAAATGTGAACTAAAATGCCTGTAGTGGATATGTGTAGTGCACTGATAAGAAAAAGAAAATGCCAAAGGCTTGTGCAACACATGACACTGAGCAAACAAGGAGCAAAGAAGTTCTAAGAAAAAGAAAAAAAAACAAAGAAGGGAAAAGTGCCAAAGACATAAGAAAAACAAGAGGCCATAGCAGTGTTTGATGGATGCAATAAAAAAGTGATAATCTTACCTGATAAGAATGAAAAAGTGATGCTGCAACTTTCTGCATAAAACCCTTCTGATGAACTTCAAGTGCTTGCTAATGCATTTTTTTGTTAGTTTTAGTTGTTTTATGCATTTTCTTGAGCTTAAAGTAACCAAGAATGGTTAAATGAATAACAAAGTAATGAACCATCCAAACAGTATGATTTTAATGCAAATTCCATGAGTTTTTAGTTATATTACTTGAATGCTATGAATGGAAGATTTCTCATGAAATTTTGCAAGACTTTGATGCAGTTGTTTGGATGATTTCAGGGAAGAAGAGGCTAGGCAAGGAAGCAACAAAATCAATAAAGGAAGCTTGAATATCACATGTGGAGTTTAAGTTCCAGTTTAAGCTTAAAGTGGAGCTTAAACGCCAAAATCATGAAAGCTGAGGAAAGGGCTGAAAGTGGCGTTTAACCTCCAGTTTAACCTTAAACTGGAAGTTAAACTCTAGAATTAGAAATGCACCAGGGAGCATTTCCACGTTTAAGCTCCAGTTTAACCTTAAACTGGAGCTTAAACGTGTTCGACTATTTTTTTTCTCCTCCAGGGTTGCTTTCTCATTTCCACGTTTAAGCTTCAGTTTAACCTTAAACTGAAGCTTAAACGTGTTCGACTATTTTTCCTCCAGGGTTGCGTTTTGCATTTCCACGTTTAAGCTCCAGTTTAAGCTTAAACTGGAGCTTAAACGTGTTCGACTATTTTTCCTCCAGGATTGCTTTCTTCATTCCCACGTTTAAGCTTCAGTTCAACCTTAAACTGAAGCTTAAACGTGTTCGACAATTCCACACTCCAGGGTTGCCTTCTTCCACTTCCACGTTTAAGCTTCAGTTTAACCTTAAACTGAAGCTTAAACGTGTTCGACTACTTTACCTCCTGGAAGTGTCTGGCGTTTAAGCTGCAGTTTAAGCTTGATGAGCGGATAATTTGTACCCTTTTTGGCATTGTTTTTAGTATGTTTTTAGTATATTTAGTTAAGTTTTTAGTATATTTTTAGTAGTTTTTAGTTAAAATTCACTTTTCTGGACTTTACTATGAGTTTGTGTGTTTTTCTGTGATTTCAGGTATTTTCTGGCTGAAATTGAGGGATCTGAGCAAAAATCTGATTCAGAGACTGAAAAGGACTGCAGATGTTGTTGGATTCTGACCTCCCTGCACTCAAAGTGGATTTTCTGGAAGCTTCAATGTTCAGCCCAAGCACACACCAAGTGGGCCCGGAAGTGGATTTTTCTGTCATTTACTCATTTCTGTAAAACCTTAGGTTACTAGTTTACTATTAATAGGATCTTTTGACATTGTATCAGTACCTCATGACACTTTACACGTTTCTTTGTGTACCTTCCATGGCATGAGTCTCTAAACCCCATGGTTGGGGGTGAGGAGCTCTGCTGTGTCTTGATGGATTAATGCAATTACTACTGTTTTTCTTTCAATCATGCTTGCTTCCATTCTAAGATATCACTTGTTCTTAAATCGGATGAATGTGATGATCCGTGACAATCATCATCATTCTCAACTATGAACGTGTGCCTGACAACCACCTCCGTTCTATTTTAGATTAAGTAGATATCTCTTGGATTCTTTAATCGGAATCTTCGTGGTATAAGCTAGAACTGATGGCGGCATTCAAGAGAATCCGGAAGGTCTAAACCTTGTCTGTGGTATTCTGAGTAGGATTCAATGATTGAATGACTGTGACGTGCTTTAAACTCCTAGCAGGCGGGGCGTTAGTGATAGACGCAAAAGAATCACTGGATTCTATTCCGGCCTGACCGAGAACCGACAGA
>NC_029775.3:21975126-21976901 GCF_000817695.3 Arachis duranensis
TATCTTGTTGCTTAGATTAGGACTGTTTTATTTTTGGTTTAGAGTCTTTTAGTTGAGTCTAGTTTCATATTTTAAGTTTGGTGTCAATTGCATGCCTTTGTTTTTCTTTTAACTTTCGAATTTGCATGTCTTTAGTCCCTTTTTGATCCGCAAAACTTCTAAGTTTGGTGTCCTCTTTGTGTTTTTCCCTTAAAATTTTCGAAAAATTTGTGTCTGATTTTCTAAAAGTTTTAAGTTTGGTGTCATTTTGTTGTTTTTCTCTTTCCTCTTTTCAAAAATCAAATCTTTTTCATAAAAACTTTTCAATCATATCTTCTTAATTGCTGTTTTCAAAATCTTTTTAATTAACTAATTGATTCAGTTCTCAATTTGCTTTGATCTTATTTTCTTTTTTATTTTCGAATTTTTATTTTAAATTTCCTTTTCTTTTTATTTTAATTTTCGGTTAATTTAAAAAAAAAACAAAATTTATCTATTTACAATCATTATCATTTCCCTTTTGTCCATTATGGACCTAAGAGGGATTGATCAGTCCAAAAGGACTCTGGGGTCATATGCTAACCCCATTACAGCTGCATATGGGAGTAGCATCTGTACACCTCCCATCAAAGCAAGCAGCTTTGAGCTAAATCCTCAACTCATTATCATAGTGCAGCAAAATTGCCAGTATTCCGGTCTTCCACAGGAAGAACCTACTGAGTTTCTGGCACAGTTTTTACAAATTGCTGACACAGTACATGATAAAGAGGTAGATCAGGATGTCTACAGACTATTACTATTTCCATTTGCTGTAAAAGATCAAGCTAAAAGGTGGTTGAATAACCAACCTACAGCAAGCATAAAGACATGGAAACAGTTATCAGACAAATTCCTGAATCACTTTTACCCTCCAAAGAGGATGACATTGAAGAAGCTCAAGAGGTTATAGACACTGTTGCTAGAAACCAATATTTGTATTTTAGCAATGAGTTCTCTCCAAAAGAGGAAGTCATGGCATTAGTCACTGACCCTAATCCTCAAGAACAGATAATTGAGCTTAATCAACAATTGCTCCTAATGACAGAACAGTTAGCAGACTTTAAAGAGATGCTCCATTAAACTAAAGTTGCTAACAAGAGCATAGAACTGCAGTTGAATCAAGCAAAATAGCAAATATCTAAACAGATAACAGAGGAATGTCAAGCAGTTCAATTGAGGAGTGGGAAGACCCTGAATAACACTGCTCAAAAGAGTAAAAAGCCAAACAAGGAACAATTGACAGAGGACAACCAAACCATTGTTCAAAATCACTCTGAGGACAGTAAGAGCCCAGAGAGGAATGTCATTGGCGTTCAAACGCCAGAAAGGGAAGGAAAGCTGGCGTTAAACGCCCATTCCTTGCCCAGTTCTGGCGTTCAAACGCCAGAAAGGGAAGGAAAGCTGGCGTTAAACGCCCATTCCATGCCCATTTCTGGCGTTCAAACGCCAGAAAAGGGGGAAAAGCTGGCGTTAAACGCCCATTTCCCACCCAATCCTGGCGTTCAAACGCCAAGGGAGGATCAGACACTTGAGAGTGCTGATAATTATCCCTCTAACAAGGCTTCTTCAACCACTTCTGTAAGGAATAAACCTGCAGCATCTAAGGTTGAAGAATATCAAGCCAAGATGCCTTATCCTCAGAAACTCCGTAAAGCGGAACAGGATAAGCAATTTGCCCGCTTTGCAGACTATCTAAGGACTCTTGAAATAAAGATTCCGTTTGCAGAGACACTTGAGCAAATACCTTCTTATGCTAA
>NC_029775.3:21976991-21977866 GCF_000817695.3 Arachis duranensis
TTTCTCACTGAAGAATGCAGTGCAGTCATTCTGAAAAGCTTACCTGAGAAGCTTAAAGATCCGCGAAGCTTTATGATACCATGCACATTAGAAGGTGCTTGCACCAAGACAGCCCTATGTGACCTTGGAGCAAGCATCAATCTAATACCTGCATCCACTATCAGAAAGCTTGGGTTGGCTGGAGAAGTCAAACCAACTAGGATATGCCTCCAACTTGCTGATGGCTCCATTAAACACCCATCAGGCATAATAGAGGATATGATTGTCAAGGTTGGGCCATTTGCCTTTCCAACTGACTTTGTGGTGCTGGAAATGGAGGAGCATAAGAGTGCAACTCTCATTCTAGGAAGACCTTTCCTAGCAACTGGACAAACTCTCATTGATGTACAGAAAGGGGAAGTCACCCTGAGAGTCAATGAGGATGAGTTCAAGTTGAATGCTGTGAAAGCTATGCAGCATCCAGACTCACCAAATGACTGCATGGGCGCTGACATTATTGACTCTCTGGTAGAGGAGATCAATATGACTGAAAGCCTAGAATCAGAGCTTGAGGACATCTTCAAAGATGCTCAACCTGGTCAAGAAGAACCAGAGGAAGCAAAGGAATTTTCGAAAATTCCTCAGGAGGAGGACAAGCCTCCCAAACCTGAACTCAAACCACTACCACCATCCCTGAAGTATGTATTTCTGGGAGAGGGTGACACTTTTCCAGTGATTATAAGCTCTGCTTTAAATCCACAGGAAGAGGAAGCACTGATTCAAGTGCTAAGGACACACAAGACAGCTCTTGGGTGGTCCATAAGTGATCTTAAGGGCATTAGCCCAGCTAGATGCATGCACAAGATCCTATTGGAGGATAATGCCAAACCAGTGGT
>NC_029775.3:21979247-21979924 GCF_000817695.3 Arachis duranensis
TGTGTACCCAGAGAAGAAGCACAAAGGATCCTATGGCACTGCCATGGATCACAGTATGGAGGACATTTTGGAAGTGAGCGAACAGCCACTAAAGTCCTCCAGTGTGGCTTCTACTGGCCTACTTTCTATAAAGATTCCCGAGAGTTTGTGCGTAATTGTGACAGTTGCCAAAGAGCTGGTAACCTGCCTCACGGATATGCCATGCCTCAACAAGGGATATTAGAGATAGAATTGTTTGATGTATGGGGAATTGACTTCATGGGGCCATTCCCACCATCATACTCAAACACTTACATTCTGGTGGCAGTGGACTATGTATCTAAGTGGGCAGAAGCAATTGCTACACCCACTAATGATACCAAGACCGTGCTGAAATTCCTCCAGAAACACATCTTCAGCAGGTTTGGTGTGCCCAGAGTGCTAATCAGTGACGGGGGCACTCATTTCTGCAATAAACAGCTATACTCTGCTATGGTCAGATATGGAATTAGCCATAAAGTGGCAACTCCGTATCATCCACAGACAAATGGGCAAGCTGAAGTCTCTAACAGAGAACTAAAAAGAATCCTAGAACGGACTATGATGGCCCGAAGAAAGGATTGGGCAAAAAGCTTGGATGATGCTCTATGGGCATACAGAACAGCATTCAAGACTCATATAGGAACCTCTCCATACCA
>NC_029775.3:21980757-21982162 GCF_000817695.3 Arachis duranensis
TGTTCTTACAGAGGCAAGTATCAAAAATGAAGGAATTCACAGAGTTACAGAAGGATTCAGCTCAAAAATCAGAGAAAAAGATGTTACTGGCGAAAAAACGCCAGTAAGGGGCATTTTGGGCGTTAAACGCCAGAATGGGTATCATTCTGGGCGTTTAACGCCAGGAATGGTGCCATTTTGGGCGTTAAATGCCCATTCTGGGCGTTTAACGCCAGGTGTGCAGCATCCTGGGCGTTCAGAAAAACGCCCAGTGATAAAGGATTTCTGGCGTTTAACGCCAGCCAGGGTACCTGGCTGGGCGTTAAACGCCCAAAAGGGGCAACAAATGGGCGTTAAACGCCAGAATGGGTGCCATTTTGGGCGTTTAACGCCAGAAAGGTAGGGGGACCACAATTTTGTTTTCAAATCAGATTTTTTCAAACTTTCCTTTTCTTACCCATATTTTTCTACAAAAATACATTTCAATCTCTCATCATTCACTTTCAAATTTTCAAAAATCACTCTTCAAATCTTTCAAATCATTCCCAAATTTTGTTCAAAAAAGGTTTTTCACCCTTTTTCTCAATTTCTTTCCATATCTTCTCAAATCTCCTTTCAAATTTCTCTCTTTTTTTCGAAAAACTCCCCTCCCCACCTTATAAATACACGTTTGGCTCCCTCTTTCCACCACACCATTCGAATTTCCTCTTCCTCCCTCTCTCTTCTTTCCTTTCTTTTGCTTGAGGACAAGCAAACCTCTAAGTTTGGTGTGCTTTTCCGTGATCACTAAGCCAAGGTTCATCAAGATCATGGCTCCTAAGGGAAAACAAACCAATTTAAGAGGCAAGAAAGAGAACAATCCAAAGAATCTTTGGAATCAAGAGAAGTTCTTAACCAAAGAACATGAAGACCATTATCACAAAATAATGGGTCTGAGGTCAGTGATCCCGGAAGTTAAATTTGATCTAAAAGAAGATGAATATCCGGGGATCCAAGAGCAAATTCGAAACAGAGGATGGGAAGTTCTAACCAATCCTGAGGTAAAGGTTGGAAGGAACATGGTTCAGGAATTCTACTCAAATCTGTGGCTAACAGATAAGCAGAGAATGACTGGAACCGCTTACCATACCTACAGAACCATGGTCAGAGGGAAAGTTATGTACTTCCATCTGGATAAAATAAGAGAAATCTTCAAGTTACCTCAACTGCAAGATGATCCTGACTCCTTTAATAGGAGAATGGTGAGAGCAGATAAAGGGTTGGATCAAGTTCTAGAGGACATATGCCTCCCTGGAACTAAGTGGATAACCAATTCAAAGGGTACCTCAAACCAACTCAAGAGGGGAGACCTCAAACCAATTGCAAGAGGTTGGCTAGACTTTATTGGGCGTTCCATATTGCCCACTAGCAACCGTTCTGAGGTCAC
>NC_029775.3:21984587-21986407 GCF_000817695.3 Arachis duranensis
TCAAACTGCAACTTAAACGCCACTATTTGAAAAGTGTTCTGGGCCAAAGAATTTGCAGTTTAAGTTAGCATTTGAGTACAATCATTAACTTAAACATATTCTGGTATGAAACCCAATTGAATATCATGGTTTATGGGATTGGGCCTGAAGAATTGATAAGTCTGGAATTTCAATTTGTTGAGTCATGTGTCATTACTTGATTATCACTAAGTTGGCTCAATGAATGTTACAGAATTGGATGCAGCCTCAGCAGGATTATGGATCATAAACCCAAAGCAAAAGGAAATCAGGGAAAGGCCTCAAAGCCCAAGAAACACAACAGAAGCTCAATTTAGAAAGTGTATAAATAGGATAGAATTTAAGTTGGTTAGCACTTTTGAGGATGAGAACTTTTGATCATTTTTCTAGTTTTCATACTTTGGTAATTGAATTCAGAGCTATGACTCACTAAACCCCTTTCATTGGGTTAGGGAGCTCTATTTTAATTCAATGAATCAATAATAGTTTTTATCTTCTTCTTCAATCTTTTCTCTTGAATTTTGTTAGAAAGCTTCTCGATCTAATTCCATTGGTTAGTTGTCTTGGGAAAGAAACTATCCATAATTGGAATCCTTCGGAACCTTGGGAAAGGAATGGAGGATTCATGCTAGAGAAGCTTTCTCACAGTGAATTGAATTGGGGTTTGGATGGATATTGTGACATGTAATCCTACCAAATTGTGGTTCATGAAACTGTGTGGTATAATCAGTGATCGAGCATCATCTCTTCTTATGAACATTTAAACCAAGGGATTGGGAATTTGTTTGTTTTTAGAGAGAAGTGGTGAGCCAAGGCCTTTTAATTTCAGCAATTTAGCTTCTAGCTCTTTAATTCATTCAATTTAAGATTCCGCACTTTCAATTCCGTGCCATTTACGTTTCCAGCCAATTTTACATTCCGCAATTCTCATCTAAATCTTGATTCCGCTCAACTAGAACACACTTCTAATTCGAATTTCTCACTCAACCAATCCTTGTGGGATTCGACCTCACTCTATTGTGAGTTTTTACTTGACGATAACCGGTGCACTTGCCGGAAGGAATTTTTGCCGATCGTGTAATTTCCTAAAATCGTAGCTATCATGTTTATAGCAACATCAGTCATTCAATCATTGAATCCTACTCAGAATACCACAGACAAGGTTTAGACCTTCCGGATTCTCTTGAATGCCGCCATCAATTCTAGCTTATACCACGAAGATTCTGGTTGAAGAATCCAAGAGATATCTACTCAATCTAAAGTAGAACGGAGGTGGTTGTCAAGCACGCGTTCATAGTTGAGAATATGATGAGTGTCACGGGTCATCACATTCATCCGGGTTAAGAACAAGTGATATCTTAGAACGGAAGCAAGCATGATTGAATAAGAAACAGTAGTAATTGCATTAATCTTTCAAGACACAGCAGAGCTCCTCACCCCCAACCATGGGGTTTAGAGACTCATGCTGTAAGAAGTACACAAAGAAACGTGTAAAGTGTCATGAGGTACAGATAAAATGTCAAAAGGTCCTATTAATAGTGAACTAGTAACCTAGGGTATACAGAAATGAGTAAATGACGTAAAAATCCACTTCTGGGTCTACTTTAGTCTGTGTTTGGGCTGAGCATTGAAGCTTTCATGTGTAGAGACCTTTTCTGGAGTTAAACGCCAGCTTTCATGCCAGTTTGGGCGTTTAACTCCAAGTTATATGCCAGTTCCGGCGTTTAACGCTGGAATTTCTGAGGGTGACTTTGAGCGCCGGTTTGGGCCATCAAATCTCGGGCAAAGTATAGACTATTATA
>NC_029775.3:21986414-21986959 GCF_000817695.3 Arachis duranensis
GTTTGGGCCATCAAATCTTGGGCAAAGTATGGACTATCATATATTTCTGGAAAGTCCAGGATGTCTACTTTCCAACGCCGTTGAGAGCGCGCCAATTGGGCTTCTGTAGCTCCAGAAAATCCATTTCGAGTACAGGGAGGTCAAAATCCAACAGCATCTGCAGTCATTTTCAGCCTCTAAATCAGATTTTTGCTCAGATCCCTCAATTTCAGCCAGAAAATACCTGAAATCACAGAAAAACACACAAACTCATAGTAAAGTCCAGAAAAGTGAATTATAACTAAAAACTAATAAAAATATACTAAAAACTAGATAAATCATACTAAAAACATACTAAAAACAATGCCAAAAAGCGTATAAATTATCCGCTCATCACAACACCAGACTTAAATTGTTGCTTGTCCCCAAGCAACTGAAAATCAAAATAGAATAAAAAGAAGAGAATATACTATAGACTCCAAAATATCAAAGAAACATAGTTCCAATTAGATGAGCGGGACCAGTAGCTTTTTGCTTCCGAACAGTTTTGGCATCTCACTCTATCC
>NC_029775.3:21990635-21991346 GCF_000817695.3 Arachis duranensis
GGTCGTCCAAGTAATAAACCTTACGTGAGTAAGGGTCGATCCCACAGAGATTGTTGGTATGAAGCAAGCTATGGTCACCTTGTGAATCTCAGTTAGGCAGATTAAATCTGTTTTATGGTTTTAAAAATAGAAATAAAGATTAGAAATAATAAAAGGGATAGAATACTTATGTAGATTCGTGCATAGGAATTTCAGTTAAGTATGTGAAGATGCTGTATGGCTCAAGGACGCTTGCTCTCCTACTGCTTCTACTCAATCCTTCTTACTCCTTTCCATGGCAAGCTTTGTATAGGGGTTCACCATCAGCTGTGGCTACTGGTGGACGAAATTGTGATTCAAGGATTATTTGTGATCAATGTTCTAATTATTTTGTATGAGTTCAGAGCTGGTCCAAAATATGCCCAGTAGGCTTTATGTTCCAGTTCCACGGGCAGATGACAGGCCTTCCCATACACCAGTTAGTATGGAGAGGTTCCTATGGGAGTCTTGAATGCTATTCTGTATGCCCACAGAGCATCATCCAAACTCTTTGCCCAATCCTTTCTTCGGGCTATCACAGTCTGTTTTAGGATTCTTTTTAGTTCTCTGTTAGAGACTTCAGCTTGCCCATTTGTCTGTGGATGATACGGGGTTGCCACTTTGTGGCTAATTCCATATCTGACCATAGCAGAGTATAGCTGTCTATTGCAGAAATGAGTGCCCCCGTCACTG
>NC_029775.3:21995883-21997008 GCF_000817695.3 Arachis duranensis
ATGACAATTTCTTATCATGCCATCTTTTTGCTTTCTCTTTGTAAATTTTTGCATTTTCGAAAGCATTGAGTCTAAATTCCTTTAGCTCATTTAACTGGAGCAATCGTCTTTCTCCAGCTGACTTGGCATCAAGGTTTAGGAATCTGGTTGCCCAATAGGCCTTGTGTTCCAGTTCCACTGGCAAGTGACATGCCTTTCCATATACAAGTTGGTATGGAGAGGTCCCTATAGGGGTCTTGAATGCTGTTTTGTATGCCCACAGAGCATCATCCAAGCTTCTTGCCCAATCCTTTCTACGGTTAATTACAGTCCGTTCTAGGATTCTTTTGAGTTCTCTATTTGAGACTTCAGCTTGCCCATTAGTTTGTGGATGATATGGAGTAGCTACCCTGTGGTTAACTCCATAACGTACCAGAGCAGAGTAGAGCTGTTTATTGCAGAAATGAGTGCCCCCATCACTGATTAACACTCTAGGGATACCAAATCTGCTGAAGATATGTTTCTGGAGGAATTTCAACACTGTTTTAGTGTCATTAGTGGGTGTTGCAATAGCCTCCACCCATTTGGATACATAATCCACTGCCACCAGAATATAAGTGTTTGAGTATGATGGTGGGAAAGGCCCCATGAAGTCAATTCCACATACATCAAACAACTCAATCTCCAAGATTTCTTGTTGAGGCATGGCATAACTGTGGGGTAGATTGCCTGATCTTTGGCAACTGTCACAATTAAGCACAAATGCTCGGGAATCTTTATAGAGAGTAGGCCAGTAGAAGCCACTTTGGAGGACTCTTGTGGCTGTTCGCTCACTTCCAAAATGTCCTCCATATTGTGATCCATGGCAATGCCAAAGGATCTTTTGTGCTTCCTCTTTAGGCACACATCTGCGGATTACTCCGTCTGCACATCTCTTGAAGAGATATGGCTCATCCCAAAGATAGTACTTTGCATCTGTGATTAATTTCTTTGATTGCACCCTACTGTACTCTTTGGGTATGAATCTCACTGCCTTGTAGTTTGCAATGTCTGCAAACCATGGCGCTTCCTGGATGGCAAACAGTTGCTCATCCGGGAAGGTTTCAGAGATCTCAGTGAGAGGGAGGGACGCCCCTTCTACTGGTT
>NC_029775.3:21998156-21998621 GCF_000817695.3 Arachis duranensis
AGCGTCACCCTCCAGTAAGATCTTGTGCATGCATCTAGCTGGGCTAATGCCCTTAAGATCACTGATGGACCACCCAAGAGCTGTCTTGTGTGTCCTTAGCACTTGAATTAGTGCTTCCTCTTCCTGTGGCTCTAAGGTAGAGCTTATGATTACAGGAAAGGTATCTCCTTCTCCCAAGAATGCATATTTTAGGGAAGGTGGTAATGGCTTGAGCTCGGGTTTAGGAGGTTTCTCCTCTTCCTGAGGGATTTTCAGAGGTTCCACTATTTTCTCTGACTCCTCCAGATCAGGCTGGACGTCTTTAAAGATGTCTTCTAGCTCTGATTCGGGACTCTCAGCCATATTGACCTCTCTTACCAGAGAGTCAATAATATCAACACTCATGCAATCATTTGGGGTGTCTGGATGTTGCATAGCTTTGACAACATTCAACTTAAACTCCTCCTCATTGACTCTCAAGGTTAC
>NC_029775.3:22000223-22001294 GCF_000817695.3 Arachis duranensis
AGTCCTCTTGGACTGTTCATTCCTACTTGCTTCCATAATGGAATACAAGAAGAGAATTTATAGTTGTGGAATAAATAAAAATGGGATATATAAAAATATATTTTGAAAATATTTTGTGAAAAAAAATTTTTTTTTTGAAAAATTTGAAATTAAAATTTGAAATTTATATTAAAAATTTCGAAAATGTAGTTTTAAAGTTAGTTAGAAAATAAATATTTTTTTTGAATTTTGAATTTTATGATGAAAGAGAAAAACACACAAAAGACACAAGACTTAAAATATTTAGATCCAATGCTCCTTATTTTCGAAAATTTTTGGAGGGAAAACACCAAGGAACACCAAATTTAAAAATTTTAAGATCAAGACACAAGAAAAACTCAAGAACACCTTGAAGATTCACAAGAACACCAAGAACAAAAGGAAGAACACCAAACTTAAAATTTTTAGAAAACTTTAATAAAATTTTCGAAAATTATGAAAAGATTAACAAGAAAACACCAAACTTAAAGTTTGGCACAAGATTAAATCAAGAAAAATTATTTTTGAAAAAGGATTTTAAAAAGAAGGTGCCCAATTGCTAAGAACATAAATCCCCGCTATAATTAACTGAGCTAAAAATGTAACGTGTTTTAAAGATGTATTATTTTTATGGATAAAAGTATAATTTTTAAAAGATAAGGTTTTGAAAAAGCACAAGAAAAACAAGAAAAGACACAAAACAAGAAAAATTCAAGATCTAACAAGAAAAATAAACAAGAACAACTTGAAGATCAATGAAGAACCAAGAACACAAGTTCGAAAATTTAAAGAAAAATATAGAAGATGCAATTGACACCAAACTTAGAACAAGACACTAAATTCACGAAAAATTAACAATTAATAAAGAAAATAATATTTTTGAAAAGAATTTTTTTTTCTTTTTTTTTTTGAAAAAGGAACTATCCTATTAGAATTTGATGACTCTATAACAATAAAAATAATAAAAGTAAAATATTCCTAATCTAAGAAATAAAATAAGCCTTCAATTGTCCAAACTCAATAATCCCCGGCAACGGCGCCAAAAACTTGGTG
>NC_029775.3:22002589-22002825 GCF_000817695.3 Arachis duranensis
TTCATAGTAAAGTCCAGAAATATGATTTTTGCCTAAAAACTAATAATATTTAACTAAAAACTAATTAAAACATGCTAAAATCTACATGAAATTACCCCCAAAAAGCGTATAAAATATCCGCTCATCAGCTACTTTCAATCCTCTCGGGAAAATGATCCTATGTGGTTGTCAGTCGCACGGCTAATCGTCTGGAGGCATCACCCATGGCTGATGGCTACATCCCATCCTCGCAGTGA
>NC_029775.3:22003061-22003949 GCF_000817695.3 Arachis duranensis
GAATCCTACTCGGAACACCACAGACAAGGTTGGACTTTCTGGATCCTCATAAATGCCGCCATCCATCTAGCTTATACCACGAAGATTCTGTTGGGGAATCTAAGAGATACACATTCAAGCTCTTGTTGCATGTAGAACGGAAGTGGTTGTCAATCACGCGCGTTCATGAGTGAGAATGATAATGAGGGTTATTTACTCATCACATTCATCATGTTCTTAGGTGTGAATGAATATCTTGGAATAAGAATAAAAGAGGATTTGAATAAAAGAAAATAGAACTTCATTAATACTTGAGGTACAGCAGAGCTCCACACCCTTAATCTATGGTGTGCAGAAACTCCACTGTTGAAAATACATAAGTAAGAGGTCCAGGCATGGCCGAATGGCCAGCCCCCTAAAATGTGATCAATAGTCTCTTAGGATGAAGAATAAAACAAAACTGAGACCAAAGATGTCTAATACAATAGATAAATGTCCTATATATACTAGACTAGCTACTAGGGTTTACATGAGTAAGTATTTGATGCATAAATCCACTTCCGGGGCCCACTTGGTGTATGCTTGGGCTGAGCTTGATCAATCCACGAGCTGAGGCTTCTCTTAGAGTTGAACTTTGAGTTATGACGTGTTTTGGGCGTTCAACTCCGGATCATGACGTTTTTCTAGCGTTTAACTCCAGAAAGCAGCATGTACTTGGCGTTCAACGCCAAGTTACGTCGTCATTCTTCGAATAAAGTATGAACTATTATATATTGCTGGAAAGCCCTGGATGTCTACTTTCCAACGCCGTTGAGAGCGCGCCTTTTAGAGTTCTGTAGCTCCAAAAAATCCATTTCGAGTGCAGGGAGGTCAGAATCCAACAGCATCAGCAGTCCTTTTGTCAGCCTT
>NC_029775.3:22004245-22005336 GCF_000817695.3 Arachis duranensis
TTTGTCTTCCAGTATTACCACCGGATACACAAATGCCACAGACACATAACTGGGTGAACCTTTTCAGATTGTGACTCAGCTTTGCTAAAGTCCCCAGTTAGTGGTGTCCAGAGCTCTTAAGCACACTCTTTTGCTTTGGATCACGACTTTAACCATTCAGTCTCAAGCTTTTCACTTGGACCTTCATAACACAAGCACATGGTTAGGGACAGCTTGATTTAGCCGCTTAGGCCTGGATTTAATTTCCTGGGGCCCTCCTATCCATTAATGCTCAAAGCCTTGGATCCTTGCTTCTTAAAATTTTCGCCCCTTTTTTTTTTGCTGCTTTTTCTTGCTTCAAGAATCAATTTCATGGTGTTTTTCAGATCATCAATAACATTTCTCTTTGTTCATCATTCTTTCAAGAACCAACAATTTTAACACTCATAAACAACAAGATCAAAAGACATATGCACTGTTCATTCATTCATTCAGAAAACATAAAGCATTGTCACCACATCAATATAATTAAATTAGATTCAATAATAATTTCGAAAATTATGTACTTCTTGTTCTTTTGAATTAAAACATTTTTCTTTTAAGAGAGGTGAAGGACTAATGGATTTTATTCATAGCTTTAAGGCATGGTTACATACTAATGATCATGAAGTAGAGACACAAAAACATAGATAAACACAGTAATTAAAAACCGAAAACAGAAAGAAATAAAGAACAAGGAGTGAATCCACCTTTAGTGGCGTCTTCTTCTTGAAGGACCAATGATGTTCTTCAACTCTTCTATGTCCCTTCCTTGCCTTTGTTGCTCCTCCCTCATTGCTCTTTGATCTTGTCTTATTTCTTGGAGAATGATGGAGTGCTCATGATGTTCCACCCTTAATTGTTCAACATTATGGCTCAAATCTTCTAAGGAGGTGTTGAGTTGCTCCCAATAGTTGTTGGGAGGAAAGTGCATTCCTTGAGGCATTTGTTGATGATGAATTTCCTCATGTTCTTCTTGAGGGCCGTGAGGAACTTCCCTTGTTTGCTCCATCCTTTTCTTGGTGATGGGCTTGTCTTCTTCAATGGAGACATCTCCATCTATGATAACTCCA
>NC_029775.3:22005521-22005731 GCF_000817695.3 Arachis duranensis
TACAGTAACTTCAGATCGGTTGCTTGTAGGGATGATGGATCTTTGGATGAATTCCAACCATCCCCTAGCCACAGGCTTGAGGTCCAGTCTTCTTAGTTGGACTGGCTTGCCTTTGGAGTCTATTCTCCATTGGGCGCCTTCCACACATATGTCCATTAGGACTTGGTCCAACCTTTGATTAAAGTTGACCCTTCTAGTGTAGGGGCGTTC
>NC_029775.3:22011543-22012789 GCF_000817695.3 Arachis duranensis
TCCTTCTTACTCCTTTCCATGGCAAGCTTTGTATAGGGGTTCACCATCAGCGGTGGCTACTTTCAATCCTCTCGGGAAAATGATCCTATGCGGTTGTCAGTCGCACGGCTAATCGTCTGGAGGCATCACCCATGGCTGATGGCTACATCCCATCCTCGCAGTGAAAACTAATGCTCACGCACTCTGTCACAGTACGGCTAATCACTGGTTGGTTCCCGCTTCTACTGGAATAGAATCCCTTGATTCTTTTGCGTCTGTCACTAACGCCCAGCACTTGCAAGTTTGAAGCACGTCATAGTCATTCATTACCGGAATCCTACTCGGAATACCACAGACAAGGTTAGACTTTCCGGATTCCCAGGATCCTACTCGGAACACCACAGACAAGGTTGGACTTTCCGGATCCTCATAAATGCCGCCATCCATCTAGCTTATACCATGAAGATTCTGTTGGGGAATCTAAGAGATACACATTCAAGCTCTTGTTGCATGTAGAACGGAAGTGGTTGTCAATCACGCGCGTTCATAAGTGAGAATGATAATGAGGGTTACTTATCATCACATTCATCATTTTCTTGGGTACGAATGAATATCTTGGAATAAGAATAAAAGAGGATTTGAATAAAAGAAAATAGAACTTCATTAATACTTGAGGTACAGCAGAGCTCCACACCCTTAATCTATGGTGTGCAGAAACTCCACTGTTGAAAATACATAAGTAAGACGTCCAGGCATGGCCGAATGGCCAGCCCCTAAAACGTGATCAATAGTCTCTTAGGATGAAGAATAAAACAAAACTGAGACCAAAGATGTCTAATACAATAGATAAATGTCCTATATATACTAGACTAGCTACTATGGTTTGCATGAGTAAGTATTTGATGCATAAATCCACTTCCGGGGCCCACTTGGTGTATGCTTGGGCTGAGCTTGATCAATCCACGAGCTGAGGCTTCTCTTGGAGTTGAACTTTGAGTTATGACATGTTTTGGGCGTTCAACTCCGGATCATGACGTTTTTCTGGCGTTTAACTCCAGAAAGCAACATGTACTTGGCGTTCAACGCCAAGTTACGTCGTCATTCTTCGAATAAAGTATGGACTATTATATATTGCTGGAAAACCCTGGATGTCTACTTTCCAACGCCGTTGAGAGCGCGCCATTTCGAGTTCTGTAGCTCCAAAAAATCCATTTCGAGTGCAGGGAGGTCAGAATCCAACAGCATCAGCAGTCCTTTTGTCAGCCTT
>NC_029775.3:22012876-22013879 GCF_000817695.3 Arachis duranensis
ATTTACCTGAAATCACAGAAAAACACACAAACTCATAGTAAAGTCCAGAAATGTGAATTTAGCATAAAAACTAAGGAAAACATCCCTAAAAGTAGCTTAAACTTACTAAAAACTATATAAAAAGAATGCCAAAAAGCGTATAAATTATCCGCTCATCAACATCTCTTAAAGAGATATGGCTCATCCCATAGGTAGTACTTGGCATCTGAAATTAATTTCTTTCTTTGCACTCTGCTGTACTCCTGGGGTATGAACCTCACAGCTTTATAGTTTGCAATATCTGCAAACCATGGAGCTTCCTGAATACCAAACAATTGCTCATCTGGGAAGATTTCAGAGATCTCAGTAAAAGGGAGTGACGCCCCTTCTACTTGTTGTATCTGGGACAGGTGATTGGTGCACGAAATTGCAATCACACTTTTGCAATCCGCACAACTAACCAGCAAGTGCACTGGGTCGTCCAAGTAATACCTTACGTGAGTAAGGGTCGATCCCACGGAGATTGTTGGTATAAAGCCATGGTCAGTGTACACAATCACTTTTGATCCCACTAGATAGGATCTAAACTTGTCAATGGCATAGACCACTGCAAGTAACTCTTTTTCTGTTGTTGTGTAATTCTTCTGTGCATCATTTAGAACACGGCTGGCATAATAAATGACGTTGGTGCACGAAATTGCAATCACACTTTTGCAATCCCGCACAACTAACCAGCAAGTGCACTGGGTCGTCCAAGTAATACCTTGCGTGAGCAAGGGTCGATCCCACGGAGATTGTCGGCTTGAAGCAAGCTATGATTATCTTGTAAATCTTAGTCAGGATATCAAAAATTATCAGGATTGATTGTGAAAAGCAAAAGAACATGAAATAAGTACTTGTTTTGCAGTAATGGAGAATAGGTTGAGGCTTTGGAGATGCTCCATCTTCCGAATCTCTGCTTTCCTACTGTCTTCTTCATCAAACACGCAAGGCTCCTTCCATGGCAAGCTATATGTAGGGTTTC
>NC_029775.3:22016467-22017737 GCF_000817695.3 Arachis duranensis
GTGACCTCAGAACGGTTGCTAGTGGGCAATATGGAATGTCCAATAAAGTCTAGCCAACCTCTTGCAATTGGTTTGAGGTCTCCCCTCTTGAGTTGGTTTGGGACACCCTTAGAATTGGTTATCCACTTAGTTCCAGGGAGGCATATGTCCTCTAGAACTTGATCCAACCCTTTATCTGCTCTCACCATCCTCCTATTAAAGGAGTCAGGATCATCTTGCAGTTGAGGTAACTTGAAGATTTCTCTTATTTTGTCCAGATGAAAGTACATAACTTTCCCTCTGACCATGGTTCTGTAGGTATGGTAAGCGGTTCCAGTCATTCTCTGCTTATCTGTTAGCCACAGATTTGAGTAGAATTCCTGAACCATGTTCCTTCCAACCTTTACCTCAGGATTGGTTAGAACTTCCCATCCTCTGTTTCGAATTTGCTCTTGGATCCCCAGATATTCATCTTCTTTCAGATCAAATTTAACTTCCGGGATCACTGACCTCAGACCCATTATTTTGTGATAACGGTCTTCATGTTCTTTGGTTAAGAACTTCTCTTGATTCCAAAGATTCTTTGGATTATTCTCTTTCTTGCCTCTTAAATTGGTTTGTTTTCCCTTAGGAGCCATGATCTTGATGAATCTTGGCTTAGTGATCACGGAAAAGCACACCAAACTTAGAGGTTTGCTTGTCCTCAAGCAAAAGAAAGGAAAGAAGAGAGAAGGAGGAAGAGGAAATTCAAATGGTGTGGTGGAAGGAGGGAGCCAAACGTGTATTTATAAAGTGGGGAGGGGAGTTTTCGAAAAAAGAGAGAAATTTGAAAGGAGATTTGAGAAGATATGGAAAGAAATTGAGAAAAGGGTGAAAAATTTTTTGAACAAAATATGGGAATGATTTGAAAGATTTGAAGAGTGATTTTTTTTTTAAATTTGAAAGTGAATGATGAGAGATTGAAATGAATTTTTGTAGAAAAATATGGGTAAGAAAAGGAAAGTTTGAAAAAATCTGATTTGAAAACAAAATTGTGGTCCCCCCACCTTTCTGGCGTTAAACGCCAAGAATGGCACCCATTCTGGCGTTTAACGCCCATTTGTTGCCCTTTTTGGGCGTTTAACGCCCAGCCAGGTGCCCTGGCTGGCGTTAAACGCCAGAAATCCTTTATCACTGGGCATTTTTCTGAACGCCCAGGATGCTGCACACCTGGCGTTAAACGCCCAGAATGGTGCCCATTCTGGCGTTTAACGCCCAAAATGCCCCTTACTGGCGTTTTTTCGCCAGTAAG
>NC_029775.3:22017939-22019377 GCF_000817695.3 Arachis duranensis
TGTCCATTAACAATGAACTTTTTGTCAGAATCAATATCCTGAAGCTCAACATATCCATATGGTGACACTCCTGTAATCACATACGGATCCCTCCACCGGGATTTGAGTTTTCCTGGAAACAGTCTGAGCCTAGAGTTGAAGAGCAGAACTTTTTGTCCTGGCTCCAAGACTCTGGTTGACAACTTCTTGTCATGCCATTTCTTTGCCATTTCCTTATAAATTTTTGCATTTTCAAAGGCATTGAGTCTGAACTCCTCTAGCTCATTTAGCTGAAGCAGTCTCTTTTCACCAGCTAACTGTGCATCCATGTTTAGGAATCTGGTTGCCCAGTAGGCTTTATGTTCCAGTTCCACGGGCAAATGACAGGCCTTCCCATACACCAGTTGGTATGGAGAGGTTCCTATAGGAGTCTTGAATGCTGTTCTGTATGCCCACAGAGCATCATCCAAGCTCTTTGCCCAATCCTTTCTTTGGGCTATCACAGTCCGTTCTAGGATTCTTTTTAGCTCTCTGTTAGAGACTTCAGCTTGCCCATTTGTCTGTGGATGATACGGAGTTGCCACTTTATGGCTAATTCCATATCTGACCATAGCAGAGTATAGCTGTTTATTGCAGAAATGAGTGCCCTCGTCACTGATTAGCACTCTGGGAACACCAAACCTGCTGAAGATGTGTTTCTGGAGGAATTTCAGCACGGTTTTGGTATCATTAGTGGGTGTGGCAATTGCTTCTACCCACTTAGATACATAGTCCACTGCCACCAGAATGTAAGTGTTTGAGTATGATGGTGGGAATGGCCCCATGAAGTCAATGCCCCATACATCAAACAATTCTATCTCTAATATCCCTTGTTGAGGCATGGCATATCCGTGAGGCAAGTTACCAGCTCTTTGGCAACTGTCACAGTTACGCACAAACTCTCGGGAATCTTTGTAGAGAGTAGGCCAGTAGAAGCCACACTGGAGGACTTTAGTGGCTGTTCGCTCACTTCTAAAGTGTCCTCCATACTGTGATCCATGGCAATGCCATAGGATCCTTTGTGCTTCTTCTCTGGGTACACATCTGCGGATCACTCCATCAGCACATCTCTTAAAGAGATATGGTTCATCCCAGAGGTAGTACTTGGCATCTGAAATTAATTTCTTTCTTTGCACACTGCTGTACTCCTTGGGTATGAACCTCACAGCTTTATAATTTGCAATATCTGTAAACCATGGAGCTTCCTGAATGGCAAAGAGTTGCTCATCTGGGAAAGTCTCAGAGATCTCAGTAGAAGGGAGGGACGCCCCAGCTACTGGTTCTATTCGGGATAGATGATCAACTACTTGGTTCTATGTCCCTTTTCTGTCTCTTATTTCTATATCAAACTCTTGCAGAAGCAGCACCCACCTTATGAGCCTGGGTTTTGAATCCTGCTTTGTGAGTAAGTATTTAAGAG
>NC_029775.3:22022046-22024099 GCF_000817695.3 Arachis duranensis
CCCTCCCTTGGCGTTTGAACGCCAGGATTGGGTGGGAAATGGGCGTTTAACGCCAGCTTTTCCCCCTTTTCTGGCGTTTGAACGCCAGAATTGGGCATGGAATGGGCGTTTAACGCCAGCTTTCCTTCCCTTTCTGGCGTTTGAACGCCAATAACATTCCTCTCTGGGCTCTTATTGTCCTCAGAGGGATTTTGAACAGTGGTTTGGTTATCCCCTGTCAATTGTTCCTTGTTTGACTTTTTGCTACTTTGAGCAGTGTTATTCAGTGTCTTCCCACTCCTCAGTTGAACTGCTTGACATTCCTCTGTTATCTGTTTAAATATTTGCTGTTTTGCTTGATTCAACTGCAGTTCTATGTTCTTGTTAGCAACTTTAGTATCATGGAGCATTTCTTTAAATTCTGCTAACTGTTCTGTCATCAGGAGCAATTGTTGATTAAGCTCGATTATCTATTCTTGAGGATTAGGGTCATTGACTACTGCCATGACTTCCTCTTTTGGAGAGAACTCATTGCTAGAGTATAAATATTGGTTCCTAGCAACAGTGTCTATAAGCTCTTGAGCTTCTTCAATTGTCTTCCTCATGTGTATAGATCCGCCAGCTGAGTGGTCTAAAGACATCTGAGCTTTTTCTGAAAGCCCATAGTAGAAGATGTCTAACTGTACCCACTCTGAAAACATTTCAGAGGGGCATTTTCTAAGCATACCTCTATACCTCTCCCAGGCATTATAAAGGGATTCATTATCCTCTTGTTTAAAGCCTTGGATGTCCAGCCTTAGCTGTGTCATCCTTTTTGGAGGGTAAAATTGATTCAGGAATTTGTCTGATAACTGTCTCCATGTTTTTATGCTTGCTGTAGGTTGGTTATTCAACCACCTTTTAGCTTGATCTGTTACAGCAAATGGAAACAGTAATAGTCTGTAGACATCCTGATCTACCTCTTTATCATGTACTGTGTCAGCAATTTGTAAGAATTGTGCCAGAAACTCAGTGGGTTCTTCCTGTGGAAGACCGGAATACTGGCAATTTTGCTGCACTATGATAATGAGTTGAGGGTTTAGCTCAAAGCTGCTTGCTTTGATGGGAGGTGTACAGATGCTACTCCCATATGCAGCTGTAATGGGGTTAGCATATGACCCCAGAGTCTTTTTGGACTGATTGATCCCACTTAAGTCCATGATGGACAAAAGGGAAATGATAATGATTGCAAATAAATAAATTTTGTTTTTTTTTTTTTTTGAATAACCGAAAAAAATAAAATAAAACGAAAAGAAAATAAAAAAATAAAAATTCGAAAATAAAAAATAAAAAAAAGAATAAGATCAAAGCAAATTGAGAACTGAATCAATTAGTTAATTAAAAAGATTTTGAAAACAGCAATTAAGAAGATATGATTGAAAAATTTTTATGAAAAAGATTTGATTTTGAAAAGAGGAAAGAGAAAAACAACAAAATGACACCAAACTTAAAATTTTTAGAAAATCAAACACTAATTTTTTCGAAAATTTTAAAGAGAAAAACACAAAGAGGACACCAAACTTAGAACTTTTATGAATCAAAAATGGACTAAGAACATGCAAAATCGAAAATTAAAAGAAAAATAAAGGCATGCAATTGACACCAAACTTAAAATATGAAACTAGACTCAACTAAAAGACTCTAAACCAACCAAAAATAAAATAGTCTTAATCTAAGCAACAAGACAAGCCGTCAGTTGTCCAAACTCGAACAATCCCCGGCAACGGCGCCAAAAACTTGGTGCACGAAATTGCAATCACACTTTTGCAATCCCGCACAACTAACCAGCAAGTGAACTGGGTCGTCCAAGTAATACCTTGCGTGAGCAAGGGTCGATCCCACGGAGATTGTCGGCTTGAAGCAAGCTATGGTTATCTTGTAAATCTTAGTCAGGATATCAGAAATTATCAAGATTGATTGTGAAAAGCAAAAGAACATGAAATAGGTACTTGTTTTGCAGTAATGGAGAATAGGTTGAGGCTTTGGAGATGCTCCATCTTCCGAATCTCTGCTTTCCTACTGTCTTCTTCTTCAA
>NC_029775.3:22024708-22025749 GCF_000817695.3 Arachis duranensis
GAAGCATTTTCATGTAGAGACCTTTTCTGGAGTTAAACGCCAGCTTTCATGCCAGTTTGGGCGTTTAACTCCAAGTTTTATGCCAGTTCCGGCGTTTAACGCTGGAATTTCTGAGGCCGAATTGCTACGCCGGTTTGGGCCATCAAATCTTGGGGAAAGTATGGACTATCATATATTGCTGGAAAGCCCAGGATGTCTACTTTCCAACGCCATTGAGAGCGCGCCACATGGGCTTCTGTAGCTCCAGAAAATCCACTTTGAGTGCAGGGAGGTCAGAATCCAACAGCATCTGCAGTCCTTTTCAGTCTCTGAATCAGATTTTTGCTCAGATCCCTCAATTTCAGCCAGAAAATACCTGAAATCACAGAAAAACACACAAACTCATAGTAAAGTCCAGAAAAGTGAATTTTAACTAAAAACTAATAAAAATATACTAAAAACTAACTAGATCATACCAAAAACACACTAAAAATAATGCCAAAAAGCGTATAAATTATCCGCTCATCAGACGTGCAGAAGCTTGTTATGCCTCTGTCCCAACACTGCACCAATGGCATGGTCACTGGCATCACACATTAATTCAAATGGCAATGTCCAATCTGGTGCAGAGATGACTGGTGCTGTGACCAGCTTAGCTTTCAGGGTCTCAAACGCCTGCTGACACTGTGTGTCAAACACAAATGGCGTGTCAGCAGCTAGCAGGTTACTCAAAGGTTTTGCAATTTTCGAAAAATCCTTTATGAACCTTCTGTAGAATCCTGCATGCCTCAGAAAGCTTCTGATTGCCTTAACATTGGCAGGTGGTGGTAATTTTTCAATTACCTCTACCTTTGCCTTATCCACCTCTATTCCCCTGCTTGAAATTTTGTGCCCAAGGACAATTCCCTCAGTCACCATAAAGTGACATTTCTCCCAGTTCAAAACCAGGTTAGTCTCTTGGCAACTCTTTAGAACAAGAGTCAGGTGATCAAGACAGGAGCTGAATGAGTCTCCATATACTGAGAAGTCATCCATGAAGACTTCAAGAAATTTCTCCACCAT
>NC_029775.3:22026792-22028760 GCF_000817695.3 Arachis duranensis
TCTTTCATGAACTTAGCATAAGAAGGTATTTGCTCAAGTGCCTCTGCAAACGGAATCTTTATTTCAAGAGTCCTTAGATAATCTGCAAAGCGGGCAAATTGCTTATCCTGCTCCGCTTGGCGGAGTTTCTGAGGATAAGGCATCTTGGCTTTATATTCTTCAACCTTAGTTGCTGCAGGCTTGTTCCTTACAGAAGTGGTTGAAGAATCCTTTTTAGAGGGATTACTGTCAGCACTCTCAGGTGTCTGATCCGCCCTTGGCGTCTGAACGCCAGGATTGGGTGGAAAATGGGCGTTAAACGCCAACTTTTCCCCCTTTTCTGGCGTTTGAACGCCAGAACTGGGCAGCGAATGGGCGTTTAACGCCAGCTTTCCTTCCCTTTCTGGCGTTTGAACGCCACTAGCATTCCTCTCTGGGCTCTTACTGTCCTCAGAGGGATTTTGAACAGTGGTTTGGTTATCCTCTGTCAATTGTTCCTTATTTGCCTTTTTGCTCTTTCGAGTGGTGTTGTTCAGTGTCTTCCCACTCCTCAGTTGAACTGCTTGACACTCTCCTGTTATCTGTTTAGATATCTGCTGTTTTGCTTGATTCAATTGCAGTTCTATGTTCTTGTTAGCAACTTTAGTTTCATGGAGCATTTCTTTAAATTCTGCTAACTGTTCTGTCATCAGGAGCATTTGTTGATTAAGCTCAAGCATCTGTTCTTGAGGATTAGGATCAGTGACTACTGCCATGACTTCCTCTTTTGGAGAGAACTCATTGCTAGAGTATAAGTATTGGTTTCTAGCAACAGTGTCTATAAGCTCTTGAGCCTCTTCAATCGTCTTCCTCATGTGTATAGATCCACCAGCTGAGTGGTCTAGACACATCTGAGCTTTTTCTGTAAGCCCATAGTAGAAGATGTCTAACTGTACCCACTCTGAAAACATTTCAGAGGGGCATTTTCTTAGCATACCTCTATACTCTCCCAGGCATTATAAAGGGATTCATTATCCTCTTGTTTAAAGCCTTGGATGTCCAGCCTTAGCTGTGTCATCCTCTTTGGAGGGTAAAAATAATTCAGGAATTTGTCTGATAACTGTTTCCATGTCTTTATACTTGCTGTAGGTTGGTTATTCAACCACTTTTTAGCTTTATCTTTCACAGCAAATGGAAACAGTAATAGTCTGTAGACATCCTGATCCACCTCTTTATCATGTACTGTGTCAGCAATTTGTAAGAACTGTGCCAGAAACTCAGTAGGTTCTTCCTGTGGAAGACCGGAATATTGGCAATTTTGCTGCACTATGATAATGAGTTGAGGATTTAGCTCAAAGCTGCTTGCTTTGATGGGAGGTGTACGGATGCTACTCCCATATGCAGCTGTAATGGGGTTGGCATATGACCCCAGAGTCCTTCTGGACTGATCAGTCCCACTTAGGTCCATAATGGATAAAGGGAAATGGTATGGATTGCAAATAGATAAATTTTGTTTTTTTTTTCTTTTTTTTTTGAATTATCCGAAAAAGATAAAATAAAATAAAACAAAAGAAAAATAAAATAAAAATTCGAAAATTAAAAGAGAATAAGATCAAAGCAAATTGAAAACTAAATCAATTAATTAGTAATAAAAAAAAGAAAATAAAAGAAAATGTCGAAAACTAAAATAAAATAAGATCAAAGAAAATTGAAAACTAAATCAATTGAAAATATATGATTGAAAGTTATTTTGAAAAAGATTTGATTTTTGAAATGAAGAAAGAGAAAAACAACAAAATGGCACCAAACTTAAAATTTTTAAAAAATCAAACACAATTTTTCGAAAATTTTAACAGAAAAACACAAAGAGGACACCAAACTTAGAATTTTTACGGATCAAAAAGGGACTAAAGACATGCAAATTCGAAAATTAGAAGAAAAACAAAAGCATGCAATTGACACCAAACTTAAAATATGAAACTAGACTCAACTAAAAGACTCTAAACCAAC
>NC_029775.3:22029849-22031903 GCF_000817695.3 Arachis duranensis
AGTCCTTTTCAGTCTCTGAATCAGATTTTTGCTTAGATCCCTCAATTTCAGCCAGAAAATACCTGAAATCACAGAAAAACACACAAACTCATAGTAAAGTCTAGAAAAGTGAATTATAACTAAAAACTAATAAAAATATACTAAAAACTAGCTAAATCATACTAAAAACATACTAAAAACAATGCCAAAAAGCGTATAAATTATCCGCTCATCACAACACCAAACTTAAATTGTTGCTTGTCCCCAAGCAACTGAAAATCAAAATAGGATAAAAAGAAGAGAATATACTATAGACTCCAAAATATCAGGGAAACATAGCTCCAATTAGATGAGTGGGACCAGTAGCTTTTTGCTTCCGAACAGTTTTGGCATCTCACTTTATCCTTTGAAGTTCAGAATGATTGGCATCTATAGGAACTCAGAACTCAGATAGTGTTATTGATTCTCCTACTTAAGTATAATGATTCTTGCACATAGCTAGTGTATGAGTCTTGGCTGTGGCCCAAAGCACTCTGTCTTCCAGTATTACCACCGGATACATACATGCCACAGACACATAACTGGGTGAACCTTTTCAGATTGTGACTCAGCTTTGCTAAAAGTCCCCAATTAGAGGTGTCCAGGGTTCTTAAGCACACTCTTGTTGCCTTGGATCACAACTTTATTTCTTTCTTTTTCTTTTTTTTCTTTTTTTTTCTTTCTTTTTTTTCAAAAAAATTTTTTTTTTGTATTCATTGCTTTTTCTTGCTTCAAGAATCAATCTGATGATTTTTTTAGATCCTCAATAACAGTTCTCTTTTTCCTCATTCTTTCAAGAGCCAACAATTTTAACATTCTCAAAACAACAAATTTAAAAGACATATGCACTGTTCAAGCATTCATTCAAAAAACAAAAAGTATTGTCACCACATCAAACTAATTCAACTAGTTTCAAGGATTAATTCGAAATCTTGTACTTCTTGTTCTTTTGTGATTAAAGCATTTTTCATTTAAGAGAGGTGATGGATTCATAGGACATTCATAGCTTTAAGGCATGAATTTTAAATTTTATTAATTATGAATTAAGAACAAGACTCAAAAATAGATATAAGATGAGACTAAAAATAGAAAACAAAAATTTAAACAGGCTCCTAATGATAGAGGTTTTTCACAGAGTTAGGACTCAACAACCTTGATTTTGAGAAGTGGATGCTCCCTCAAATTGAGGGGAGAACTTTTGGCGCTTCAATTCTTGAAGCTCACGCCCCTGCTTCTCTTGTTCCTTCAGCAATTTGCAAAGCATGCAGTTCTGATTCTGCTGTTCTTCCTTAAGTTGCTCCATAGTCTCTTGCAACTTGGTCATAGATGCTTCTAGGCTGGCCCAGTAGCCAATTTCATAGGCTGGTCCAGTAGTCAATTCTTGGGAATTCAGGGAGGAATTCTTGCGCCCTCCTCTTGATAGAGTTGTTTTGCATTTGTCCTTCCATTGACTTCTTGGTGATTGGGTGTTCAATGGGTATGAACTCATCTACTCCCATCTTCACCCCAGCCTCTTTACAGAGCAAGGAGATCAAGCTTGGATAAGCCAGTTTGGCTTCAGTGGAATTCTTATTTGCAATTGTGTAGATCTCACAAGCAATCACATGATGAACCTCCACTTCTTTTCCAAGCATAATGCAAAGAATCATCACTGCTCTCTTGATAGTGACCTCAGAACGGTTGCTAGTGGGCAGTATGGAACGCCCAATAAAGTCTAGCCAACCTCTTGCAATTGGTTTCAGGTCTCCCCTCTTGAGTTGGTTTGGGACACCCTTTGAATTGGTTATCCACTTAGTTCCAGGGAGGCATATGTCCTCTAGAACTTGATCCAACCCTTTGTCTACTCTCACCATCCTCCTATTGAAGGAATCAGGATCATCTTGTAGTTGAGGTAGTTTGAAGATTTCTCTTATTTTGTCCAGATGGAAGTACATAACTTTCCCTCTGACCATGGTTCTGTAGGTATGGTAAGCAGTTCCAGTCATTCTCTGCTTATCTGTTAACCACAGATTTGAGTAGAATTCCTGAACCATATT
>NC_029775.3:22032118-22033298 GCF_000817695.3 Arachis duranensis
GTGGTCCCCCCACCTTTCTGACGTTAAACGCCCAGAATGGCACCCATTCTGGAGTTTAACGCCCATTTGTTGCCCATTGTGGGCGTTTAACGCCCAGCCAGGTGCCCTGGCTGGCGTTAAACACCATAATTCCCTTTATCACTGGGCGTTTTGCTAAACGCCCAGGATACTGCACACCTGGCGTTAAACGCCCAGAATGGTGCCCATTCTGCGTTTAACGCCCAAAATGGCACCTTTACTGGCGTTAAACGCCCAGAATGGGCACCATTCTGGGCGTTTAACGCCAAAAATGCCCCTTACTGGCGTTTTTTTGCCAGTAAGCTCTTTTCTCTGCTTTTTGTGCTGAATCCTTCTGTACTCTGTGAATTCCTTCATTTTTTATACTTGCCTTTGTAAAAACAAAACATACAACTTGCTAATGACTGGGTTGCCTCCCAGCAAGCGCTTCTTTACTGTCTTTAGCTGGACCTTTACTGAGAATCACTCAAGTCTCAGTTTTGAGCATTCCTACTCAAAATTGCCTTCAAGATAATGCTTGATTCTCTGTCCATTGACAATGAACTTTTTGTCAGAATCAATATCCTGAAGCTCAACATATCCATATGGTGACACTCCTGTAATCACATACGGACCCCTCCACCGGGATTTAAGTTTTCCTGGAAACAATCTGAGCCTAGAGTTGAAGAGCAGAACTTTTTGTCCTGGCTCAAAGACTCTGGATGACAACTTCTTGTCATGCCACTTCTTTGCCTTTTCCTTATAAATTTTTGCATTTTCAAAGGCATTGAGTCTGAACTCCTCTAGCTCATTTAGCTGGAGCAATCTTTTTTCACCAGCTAACTGAGCATCCATGTTTAGGAATCTGGTTGCCCAGTAGGCTTTATGTTCCAGTTCCACGGGCAGATGACAGGCCTTCCTATACACCAGTTAGTATGGAGAGGTTCCTATGGGAGTCTTGAATGCTGTTCTGTATGCCCACAGAGCATCATCCAAACTCTTTGCCCAATCCTTTCTTCGGGCTATCTCAGTCCGTTCTAGGATTCTTTTTAGTTCTCTGTTAGAGACTTCAGCTTGCCCATTTGTCTGTGGATGATACGGGGTTGCCACTTTGTGGCTAATTCCATATCTGACCATAGCAGAGTATAGCTGTCTATTGCAGAAATGAGTGCCCCCATCACTG
>NC_029775.3:22034445-22034954 GCF_000817695.3 Arachis duranensis
TTGTGCATCATTTAGAACACGGCTGGCATAATAAATGACGTGCAGAAGCTTGTTATGCCTCTATCCCAACACTGCACCAATGGCATGGTCACTGGCATCACACATTAATTCAAATGGCAATGTCCAATCTGGTGCAGAGATGACTGGTGTTGTGACCAGCTTAGCTTTCAGGGTCTCAAACGCCTGCTGACACTGTGTGTCAAACACAAATGGCGTATCAGCAGCTAGCAGGTTACTCAAAGGTTTTGCAATTTTCGAAAAATCCTTTATGAACCTTCTGTAGAATCCTGCATGCCCCAGAAAGCTTCTGATTGCCTTAACATTGGCAGGTGGTGGAAATTTTTCAATTACCTATACCTTTGCTTTATCCACCTCTATTCCCTTGCTTGAAATTTTGTGCCCAAGGACAATCCCTTCAGTCACCATAAAGTGACATTTCTCCCAGTTTAAAACAGGTTAGTCTCTTGGCACCTTTTCAAGACAAGTGCTAGGTGATTAAGACAGGAGCT
>NC_029775.3:22035070-22035655 GCF_000817695.3 Arachis duranensis
TGAGAAGATAGAGAGCATGCACCTCTAAAAGGTTGCAGGTGCGTTGCACAGACCAAAAGGCATCCTCCTGTAGACAAACACGCCAGAAGGGCAAGTAAATGCTGTTTTCTCTTGGTCTTGAGGATCTACTACAATTTGGTTGTAAATTGAATAGCCATCCAAAAAGCAGTAATAATCATGACCAGCTAGTCTTTCTAGCATTTGGTCTATGAATGGTAAAGGAAAATGATCCTTTCTGGTGGCTGTATTGAGCCTTCTGTAGTCAATACACATGCGCCACCCTGTGACTATCCTTGTAGGAACCAGTTCATTTTTTTCATTATGAACCACTGTCATGCCTCCCTTTTTGGGGACAACTTGGACAGGGCTCACCCAGGGGCTATCAGAAATAGGATAAATAATCCCATCTTCTAGTAACTTAGTGACCTCTTTCTGCACCACCTCCTTCATGGCTGGATTTAGCCTCCTCTGTGGTTGGACCACTGGTTTGGCATTATCCTCCAACAGGATCTTGTGCATGCATCTAGCTGGGCTAATGCCCTTAAGATCACTTATGAACCACCCAAGAGCTGTCTTGTGTGTCCT
>NC_029775.3:22035903-22037688 GCF_000817695.3 Arachis duranensis
ATCCTTGAAGATGTCTTCAAGCTCTGATTCTAGGCTTTCAGTCATATTGATCTCTTCTACCAGAGAGTCAATAATGTCAGCGCTCATGCAGTCATTTGGTGTGTCTGGATGCTGCATACCTTTTACAGCATTCAACTTGAACTCATCCTCATTGACTCTCAGGGTTACTTCCCCTTTTTATACATCAATGAGAGTTCGTCCAGTTGCTAGGAAAGGTCTTCCTATAATGAGAGTTGCACTTTTGTGCTCCTTCATTTCCAGCACCACAAAGTCAGTTGGAAAGGCAAATGGCCCAACCTTGACAATCATATCCTCTATTATGCCTGATGGATGTTTAATGGAGCCATCAGCAAGTTGGAGGCATATCCGGGTTGGTTTGACTTCTCCAGTCAACCCAAGCTTTCTGATAGTGGATGCAGGTATTAGATTGATGCTTGCTCCAAGATCACATAGGGCTTTCTTGGTGCAAGCGCCTTCTAATGTGCATGGTATCATAAAGCTTCCTGGATCTTGAAGCTTTTCTGGTAAGCTTTTCAGAATGACTGCACTGTATTCTTCAGTGAGAAATACTTTTTCAGTTTCTCTCCAATCCTTCTTATGACTTAAGATCTCTTTCATGAACTTAGCATAAGAAGGTATTTGCTCAAGTGCCTCTGCAAACGGAATCTTTATTTCAAGAGTCCTGAGATAATCTGCAAAGCGGGCAAACTGTTTATCTTTTTCCGCTTGACGGAGTTTCTGAGGTAATGGCATCTTAGCCTTAGAGTTTCTGAGGATAAGGCATCTTGGCTTTATATTCTTCAACCTTAGTTGCTGCAGGCTTGTTCCTTACAGAAGTGGTTGAAGAATCCTTTTTAGAGGGATTACTGTCAGCACTCTCAGGTGTCTGATCCTCCCTTGGCGTCTGAACGCCAGGATTGGGTGGAAAATGGGCGTTAAACGCCAACTTTTCCCCCTTTTCTGGCGTTTGAACGCCAGAACTGGGCAGGGAATGGGCGTTTAACGCCAGCTTTCCTTCCCTTTCTGGCGTTTGAACGCCACTAGCATTCCTCTCTGGGCTCTTACTGTCCTCAGAGGGATTTTGAACAGTGGTTTGGTTATCCTCTGTCAATTGTTCCTTATTTGACTTTTTGCTCTTTTGAGTGGTGTTGTTCAGTGTCTTCCCACTCATCAGTTGAACTGCTTGATACTCTCCTGTTATCTGTTTAGATATCTGCTGTTTTGTTTGATTCAATTGCAGTTTTATGTTCTTGTTAGCAACTTTAGTTTCATGGAGCATTTCTTTAAATTCTGCTAACTGTTCTGTCATCAGGAGCATTTGTTGATTAAGCTCAATCATCTGTTCCTGAGGATTAGGGTCAGTGACTACTGTCATGACTTCTTCTTCTGGAGAGAACTCATTGCTAGAGTACAAATATTGGTTTCTAGCAACAGTGTCTATAAGCTCTTGAGCCTCTTCAATTGTCTTCCTCATGTGTATAGATCCACCAGCTGAGTGGTCTAAAGACATCTGAGCTTTTTCTGTAAGCCCATAGTAGAAGATGTCTAACTGTACCCACTCTGAAAACATTTCAGAGGGGCATTTTCTTAGCATACCTCTATACCTCTCCCAGGCATTATAAAGGGATTCATTATCCTCTTGTTTAAAGCCTTGGATGTCCAGCCTTAGCTGTGTCATCCTCTTTGGAGGGTAAAAGTGATTCAGGAATTTGTCTGATAACTGTTTCCATGTCTTTATGCTTGCTGTAGGTTGGTTATTCAACCACCTTTTAGCTTGATCTTTTA
>NC_029775.3:22037789-22038453 GCF_000817695.3 Arachis duranensis
TTTTATGAAAAAGATTTGATTTTTGAAATGAGGAAAGAGAAAAACAAGAAAATGACACCAAACTTAAAATTTTTAGAAAATCAAACACAATTTTTCGAAAATTTTAACAGAAAAACACAAAGAGGACACCAAACTTAGAATTTTTACGGATCAAAACGGGACTAAAGACATGCAAATTCGAAAATTAGAAGAAAAACAAAAGCATGCAATTGACACCAAACTTAAAATATGAAACTAGACTCAACTAAAAGACTCTAAACCAACAAAAATAAAACAGTCCTAATCTAAGCAACAAGATAACCCGTCAGTTGTCCAAACTCGAACAATCCCCGGCAACGGCGCCAAAAACATGGTGCACGAAATTGCAATCACACTTTTGCAATCCCGCACAACTAACCAGCAAGTGCACTGGGTCGTCCAAGTAATACCTTACGTGAGTAAGGGTCGATCCCACAGAGATTGTCAGCTTGAAGCAATCTATGGTTATCTTGTAAATCTTAGTCAGGATATCAAAGATTATCAGGGTTGATTGTGAAAAGTAGAAGAACATGAATTAAGTACTTGTTTTGCAGTAATGGGGAACAGGTTGAGGTTTTGGAGATGCTCCATCTTCTGAATCTCTGCTTTCCTACTGTCTTCTTCATCAAACACGCAAGGCTCCTTC
>NC_029775.3:22039199-22045247 GCF_000817695.3 Arachis duranensis
CAGATCCCTCAATTTCAGCCAGAAAATACCTGAAATCACAGAAAAACACACAAACTCATAGTAAAGTCCAGAAAAGTGAATTATAACTAAAAACTAATAAAAATATACTAAAAACTAGCTAAATCATACTAAAAACATACTAAAAACAATGCCAAAAAGCGTATAAATTATCCGCTCATCAGCGTCGTTGCCGGGGATTGATAGTGATTAACAACTATCAGTTGTTTGATTGCTTAGATTAGGCATTTTATTTTTAATTTTATTAAAATATATATAAAAAAGAAAAAAATTTTAATAAATAAATAGCACCAATATTTTTCTTAATTTCTGAAATTAAGTTTGGTGTTACCTATTTATTATTTATTTTATTTAGTATTTTTATTTTATTATTTTACACAGATTATCTCACTGAGAATTTTCTACACTCTGACATAGAGATTCCCATCTTTTCTTGTTTTCTGGTTGTTTATGCGCAGGAACAGAGACAAAGAACATCTTTTAGACCTTGATCCTGAACCTGAAAGGACTTTCAGGCGGTGTTTACAACAAGCAAGACTCTACAAGGCTGCAGAATCCACAATGGATCCAACTAATACTGAGAATGCCAATGTGGCAAACCCGAATGGGAATGAGTAACCAAGGAGAGTGCTTGGCTCTTACTCTTCTCCTACTGCAGATCTTTAAGGAAAAAGCATCGTGGTGCCTCCTATTGCTGCAAACAACTTTGAGTTGAAGCCTCAACTGGTCACTCTGGTGCAACAAAACTGCCAGTATCATGGTCTTCCCCACGAAGACCCAAATCAGTTTATTTCTAGTTTTCTGTAAATTTTTGATACTGTGAAAACAAATGGAGTAAACCCAGATGTGTACAAACTCATGCTCTTCCCGTTTGTTCTGAGGGATGGAGCAAAGCTATGGCTGGATTCCCAACCCAAGGAGAGTTTGGATACTTGGAACAAGGTGGTTATTGAGTTTCTCACAAAATTTTTCCCACCAAAGAAGCTGACTAAGCTTAGGATGGAGGTTCAGACCTTCAGGCAGAAGGATGGTGAGACTTTGTATGAAGCTTGGGAGAGATACAAGCTACTGACTAGGCAATGCCTTCCGGACATGTTCTCCAAATGGACTCAACTAGACATCTTTTATGAAGGCTTGGGTAAAATGTCCAAGATGTGCTTAGAAAATTCTGCAGGAGGTTCATTGCACAAGAAGAAGACACCGGAGGAGACTATTGAGCTTATTGAATTGGTTGCTAGCAACCAATGTTTATACTCATCTAACAGGAATCATGTGAACTCTGAGGCTTCTCAGAAGAAGAGTGTTATGGAAGTGGAAGCTTTCAATGCTATTCTTGCTTAGAACAAGCTTATGTCTCAGCAAATAAATCTACTTACTCAACATATGGGTGGCGTGCAAGTCTCAGCTTTCAACACCCAAAATCCACCTCAAGAGATCTCTTATGACATGGCAGGACATTTGGTGCAGAATGACAACTATGATTATGCTCAATCCTCATCTGAATAGGTTAATTACATGGGGAGCAGTTCTAGAAATCCTAATAATGACCCCTATTCTCAGACATACAATCAAGGATAGAGAAATCACCCAAATTTTGGGTGGAGGGACCAATCCCAAAGACCTCAGAATTTCAACAATAACTCTTAGGGCAGTTTCCAACAGAATAGTTACAGTAACAGCCAATCTCAGCCTCAGTAGGCTAACTCTAAATCCAAGAAAGATTCTAATTGGGAAATGATGAGGAGTTTTATGCAGGAAATCAGAGCCTCCATTAGAAACTTGGAAGTGCAAATGGGCTAACTGAGCAAGCAAATACCTGAGAGGTCTGCAAGTACATTTCCAAGTGATACAGTGGTGAACCCAAGAGAAGACTGCAAGGTTATTCAATTGAGAAGTGGTAAAACAGCTGGCTCTGAGACAAGGGCCAGTGAAGAGCTAGTTGAAAAGAAAGCTTCAGAGGAGAAAAAGGAAGAAGTAGAGCACGCCCCTCCAAAGCGTGCAAACAACCCATTCTCTGACTCTCTAGATACGTATCCTACATTGCCAAAGGCTCCTAAATACAAGCCAAAAATGCCATATCCTCAGAGACTTCAAAAGGCTTCAAAAGAAAAAGCAGTTCTCTAAATTTCTAGATGTCTTCAAGAAGCTACATATCAACATTCCCTTTGCAGAGGCTCTGGAGCAAATGCCTCTCTATGCTAAATTTATGAAGAATTGTTGACCCACAAGAGGAACTGGAAGGAACAAGAAACAGTGGTGTTAACCAAGGAATGCAGTGCCATTATTCAACACAACCTTCCTGAGAAGATGCCAGACCCAGGGAGCTTTGTAATTCCTTGAACCATTGGGGATGTCACCATTCAGAGAGCTTTATGTGACCTTAGAGCTAGCATCAATCTCATGCCACTTTCAGTGATGAAAAAGCTTCAAATTGAGGAGGTAAAACCAACCCATATTTCTCTTCAACTAACTGATCTTTCTATTAAATTACCTGTGGGTGTTGTTGAGGATTTACTTGTTAAAGTAGGACCATTCATCTTTCCTGTTGATTTTATTATATTAGACATGGAAGAGGAGGTAAAATCCTCTATTATACTTGGTAGACCCTTTTTAGCTACAAGTAGAGCTCTGATTGATGTACAAAATGGTGAATTAACCCTGAGGGTCAATGAAGAACAGGTGGTCCTTCATGTTTTTGAAGCTCTCAAGCATCCTAATGATTCTAAAGGGTGTATGAAAATAGATGTTATTGAACCACTTGTTCAAGAGATACTGAAGGCTGAGGTGCTTGATAACATTCTGGATCCTATCTCTGAATATGAATTAGTTGAAATTGATAATTCACCACCCTAGAAAGTTATAGTTCACACGCCCAAAGCAGAGGAAGAAGCCCCCAAGGTTGAGCTCAAATCCCTACCCCCTTCTCTGAAATATGTGTTCTTGGGTGAGAATGACTCATATCCAGTGATTATTAGCTTTTCCCTGAAGCCTGAAGAGGAAGAGGCGCTTATTTCAGTGCTCAAAAGTCATAAAACAGCTCTTGGGTGGACCATTAGTGACTTGAAAGGGATTAGTCCAACCAAGTGTATGCACAAGATCCTACTTGAAGATGATGCTAAACCAGTTGTACAACCACAAAGGAGACTCAATCCAACCATGAAAGAGGTGGTTCATAAAGAGGTAATGAAACTATGGGAAGCAGGAATTATTTATCCTATTTCTGACAGTCCTTGGGTAAGTCCTGTGCAGGTAGTTCCCAAGAAAGGAGGGATGACAGTGATCAAGAACGAAAAGAATGAGCTTATCCCCACAAGAACAGTCACAGGATGGAGAATGTGTATAGACTACAGGAGGCTCGACACTGCTACAAGAAAGGATCATTTTCCCTGCCTTTCATTGATCAGATGCTTGAGAGGTTAGCTGTTCATGCATTTTACTGTTTTCTAGATGGATATTCTGGATATAATCAAATTGTAGTGGACCCTCAAGATCAGGAGAAGACAGCATTCACATGCCCCTTTGGAGTATTTGCCTACAGAATAATGCATTTTGGACTTTGCAATGCTCCAGCAACTTTTCAAAGGTGTATGCTTTCAAACTTTTCCGATATTGTTGAAAAGTTTATTGAGGTATTTATGGATGACTTTTCTGTTTTTGGTAATTCTTTTGAATCTTGCCTTAAGCAGTTATCTCTTGTCTTGAAACGGTGTCAAGAATCAAACCTTGTTTTAAATTGGGAAAAATGTCATTTTTTGGTTATAGAAGGTATTGTTCTTGGACACCGAATTTCAAGTAAGGGGATTTTGGGCCGCATTTTGACTCAGTTTTTAGCCCAGAAAATACATATTAGAAGCTGCAGAATGGACAATTCAGGTGGTCTCCACCTATCAACGGAAGACTTGTTAATTAATTTGAATTTAAATTCGAATCATATTTTTAGGAAAAGATATTAGTTTTAGATAATTAGATTTTAAAATTTATGAGAAATAGATATAATAGGAACTCTGTATATTTAGACAGGGACACATTGTTACCAGAATCCTTATTTTTCTTCTCTGAACTATGAGCAACTAATCCTCCATTGTTAAGGTTAAGAGCTCTGTCTATTTTCATGGATTGATTCGTTTGACCTTTTTAATTTAATTCATGTCTTGATTTATATTTCAATAATTGTTTTCGTTCTTTATTCTATGAACATTGGGTGGAACGGAAGTATGACCCACGTTCTAATTGAGTTCTCGTAAAACTTGGAAAAGCTCTTTACTTGAACAACAACTTGAAAACATATTATACTGAATTTTTAATTGTTTGTATTTAAAGGGATACGTGACATATAATCCCCTTATTTGTGGATAATTAGGATTCTTTTGGCATATAAACTAGAAATTGATCATCACCCTCTAATTGGAATTAATTGACCAAGGAATTGGCAATTAATGAATTTTAGAGGAGACTAGGAAGGTCTAAGGAATTAAGGTCTAGTCACATATAGTTTGCCATGAAATTAAATCTTGCATGATTAAATTAATTAGTAATAAAAGTTAATCCGGAAATTAGATAACTCTGAAACCTTAACTGCTTTCTCAAATATTTTATTCCCAACTCATTGCTGCTTACTTTCTGAAATTTTTAAAGTACTGTTTAATGCTCTTAGAATATCTCAAAACCATTTTCTACTTGCCTAACTAATCCTATCAAACGCTATTGTTGCTTGATCCATCAATCTTCGTGGGATCGACCCTTACTCACGTAAGGTATTACTTGGTACGACCCGGTGCACTTGCCGGTTAGTTTGTGGGTTGTAAAATACCGCATCAGCATCCGCCACAGATAAACTACCCACCCCGCAATGTCCCCCGGTTGTTAGCTAATTCAGTTATTCCAAATAAAAACTTTTTAAGGGTGGTTCTTAAATCACTTATTATAGTATTTAAAATATAATTTAATTCGATTATGGAATTGTTATTTATATATAATGTATTTTGAAAATTTTTGTATCAGCATTCCCCATGCAATCCTAGTGCGATCCTCATCCATCTCACGGATCACTCACTAGTATTTACACTAAAGTATCCCCGTTTCTAGCTCTGTTCTCCATCCCATCCTCAATTACTACAGCAACCGATACACCTGTAAACATGGGCGCCACCGTCCTTTTATCATTGCCAGTGCCGTTGCCATCACCATAGCTCTTTTGACGATTGGCTTCGCCGCAGACATCAGCTACACCTTTGAAGACAACCTCTTTGAAAAAACTTGGCCACGCACCATCACCATTTTGGGATCGAGTTCTGGATGTTGGACACGTCGATCAACATGATCGAGGCTCCCTGCAAAGCCTTCCTTGATGACCTTGTCGCCAGCGACCAACGGAAGATCAAACTGGCATATCCATTCTTCCCATTCTTCATGGCAGTGGGAAGCGTGCTGGGTTACTTCGCCGCATTTCTTAGGTGATTCGAGGACATATTTCCATTCACGGTGACAAAAGCATGTGATCGGCTCTACACGTTGGGGAGGAACGCGCAACCCACTGGGAGAGAAGTGTTATTGATTGCTCGTTAGCCTAACTCTTAAGTTTGAAAGAAGAAAGCCATTTTCTTTCATTTTAGATTATGAAGGTGATTATAACTGGAAAGCTGCTTTATGCACTACGCTTCCTTCTAAGGAATTGTGAAATGCTCTGGGGAAGGAGGAGAACAAAGTAATTTCCATCCTCCATCCCTCAAAAGTTCGAAAGCTCTCTCTCTAAACCCTGTGTGTTTTTTCATTATTTTTATTTTTTATTTTCCATCCTCCATCCCTCAGAAGTTCGAAAGCTCTCTCTTTCAATCCTGTGTCTTTAATTATTATTTTTCTTATTTCCAGGCTATTTGCAATAATCTCTGTTATCAGTTACCACTTTCTCTCTCTTTCCACCACCCCCAACACCAATTCTTCTTGTTTTGTATTCTTGTACCTTCTCTTTCTCTATTTTCTCCAAAGATTAAACCTATACCTTCCACACAACAACCCCTTTTCTGCAAACTC
>NC_029775.3:22045265-22066327 GCF_000817695.3 Arachis duranensis
ACCTCAAAAAGGATTGCCTAGATGGAGGGAGGATTGAATTTGATAAAAAAAAATCCTCTAATAATAAGTGGTGGTGCATTAAGTGTGATGATCATGGATTGAGCTAAAAGGTTGATGATCTTGTATGAAAATGAAGGATGAATCTTTATGAGCATGAAGTTTAGAAAAATATTATAAGAGCTGTAACCAAACCAAAAGTGTCCTTGAACTTGAATTGAAAAAGAAAAAGAAGAAGAAAGAGAAAAAAAACAGCTAAGAAAAATCAAGATAAAGATCAAAGGTTGCAAAGCTCTGAGCATCAATAGTTAGAGAACCCAAATATGCGTCTATGGTGTGATTGTCCAAGGATAGGTCTCGGGAGACTAGATCCGAAGGGTGCTTCATCACCCGATAACTTGGACCAACTAGTCCAAGATTATCGATCGAAAACCCACCACCAAGAGCTCCCTTGAGACAAAGCATTTAGAAGCCCAAAGAGGCACTGGACATCGATGGCTAGGAACTTAACAATCTTTAACTATATGCTTGTGGTGCGAAAGTATCGAGGAGGGGCTTGGGTAAGTAGATCCGAGGGTTGCTTCATCACCCAATAATTTGGGCCAACTGGCCCGGGATTATCAATCGAAAGCACACTATCAAGAGTTGCCTTGAATACGGAGCATTTAGTGTTGCTAACCCAGAAAAGAAGCTCTTTATTACAAAGTAATGATTCAATGATCAATCAAAGAAAGTTTAAAAAGAAGGGTCTCATAATACCATCCGAGCTTTAACTCTTAAGGATACTTCATTCCTAAGAATTCAATATTCATCAAGAAAGAAGAGAATCAGTGACACTCACATTGTTTGCGAAACCCCACTCCTAAGAGAGACAAGAGCATGAATGATTCGATCCCTTTCATCTAAAACAATTATTTCTTTTCTTCTCTTTTGCTTGAGGACAAGCAAAGCATTAAGTTTGGTGTTGTGATACGTCTGCATCTTTGGTGTTTTTTCTTCTTTATTTCAATCGATTTACTAGCAATTTACTAAAAATTCATGTCGAATAAATAATGATTTTTAGGATTTTAAGAACATTGCTTTGATTAGTTGAATTCATTGACTACAGGAAACTTTAGAAGGAAAACAACAAAAAATCGAGAAGAAAGGGAGCCTTGCCATGACCACGTGCATTCCGATTAGGCGCGCAATTTTCAAACGAATCCATTTAGGAATCGAAGCACTGCAGCATCTCCTCGACCTCATCCTTGATCTCAATTTTCATCCTCGATCTCGACTCTCCTGAGCTCGATGGCACCATTTTTCACCGATCTTGATTTGGGCCATCAAAGAGGCTTCACGTACAATGCGGATGGTTGGACACCTTTTAGAATCTCGATTCAAGCCACTAAACTCTAACCTTTCATTATTCACTTGGTCAATCAAAAGCCCAGTAATGATGACATTAATTGAAGATTGCAAGCAGATAAGAACGAGATCTATGCGTGGAAGAATATAGTTATAAAAGAGATTTGATTTTGATTTATTTTTTATTCAATTTCAAAATTTGAATTTGAATTTATTTTTAGGTTTGTATTTAAGAGAAAGGATAGACTCTTCTCGAGGCATCATCTTTAATCTTAGGCAGTTTTTACTTTTGAATTGAGGATTTCTCTAAAGAACATGAGCAACTAATTTTTCTTGGTTAAGGTTAGGAGCTCTGTTGATTCCTATGGTTTAATGTTTTAGTTTTTCATACTTGATTTATGCATTGATATATTCTCGAGAAAAGGATTTTATTCTTCATCTTAAAGGGTTTGAATGTGTTGAAAAATAATTTTTCTCTGACATGAATCCTTTTAACCTCATGGAAAAGTTGATTAATTGAATTAAATTTGAAAACCGATTCTCACAATTCTTAAGTCTTGAAACTAGACTTGATAAGTGACATCAAATCAAATAGAAAAGATTCTAATGAATTGTGTGGCTTTATAAATCAATGAACATTCTTCAACTCTTTTCTTAAGTAATTGACTAAGGGATTAGTGATTAATTAGGATAAAGGAAAATTGAATCACCAAGGGATTGAGTTTCGATTACTAATGATTTGCCATCGAGGTATCTTTGCATGATCAAGGTGAAAGGTAAAAAGTATTGATCCGAAAGTTTTAACAACTCCAAAATCTTAACTCCTTTTAATCATATTATCTTTCAACACTTATTGTTTATTTTGTTTAATTCATCGTTATCGATAAAGTTTTCTGAAACCCAGATTTGATTGCTGACTAGATTAATCGATTGACCATTGCTTGCTTAATCCGTTAGTTCTCGTGGAATCGATACTCACTTACCTGAGTTTATTACTTGATACGGCTCGATACACTTACCGGTTAGTTTGTGGTATTCGAAATTCCGCGATTAGTAAGCCCATCCGAAGTGGTGGATCTGACCCTAAGTTTAAACCACGAGATAGCTCACGTGATGGAGAGCGGCTCTGATATTGATCGTGCAAAAGCTACACTATGAAGGTTTGAATAGCATCATACTTGAAATTAGTGGCTTCAGAGACTCTGGCGCGCTCTGCTTTATGCTCCTCCATAATCAATTCTAGCATTTGGAATAGGCGTTTAATATCCACCTCCATGCCTTTCATCCGCGTATTGTCAGCTACGACCATGACAATGAAAGCACCAAATTAGAAGGTTAAAGATAATGAATTTTATTAAATTGAGATAAGAGAGGTTCACTAATGTGAATTCATGATAAAACAAGAAAAATAGAATAGAACAGTGGATTAACATCAACAAATGATACTCTATGAAAAAGTAATTAAATCATATGATGTGATGGAGAAGAGGAAGTTGTCGGCCAGAAATTCTACAGCAAGCCAGAAGTACCTGGTTCAAAGAAGAATATTTAGAATTAAAAACAAAGAGAGAAGACTAAAGAAGAAAAAGGTGAAGGAGAGAAGAAAGAATAACAAAAAGTCAAAGAGAGAATTGTACCACTAATCACGGTTAAGTATAGTCTTCCAATCTCCTATTAGTAATTCTCTCTCTAGCACTTCTCCTTGAGCCTTTAGGAAATGGATTGCACGCCAGCTATCCTCTTTGCATAACAAACTCTCCTTCTAATGTTTCATAATCATTCTCTTCGTGTCTAGGTTTATTTATGTTCCTTACTTAGAATTGGTAAATTTAAAAGATTTGTCAATATGTCCAAATTCTTTTTTGTATATATATTTGTACCAACATAAATTTTAGAGCGATGAATATACACACCATATTTTTTCTCTTTTTGTCTCTATCCAAAAAATTTGTTATTAATAAAAAATAAAAATTATTCTTTTATAATAAAAAAATTTTTTAAACATTTATCACGTGCACATTTTTTACAAATTTAGTAAAAAAAATATCTAATTCTACATTTTACTAAAAAATATTTTTTTTGGAATACCTCATCAACCAATAAAATCTTAAATTTTAAATAAATATATTTTTTGTATTAACATCTGAATAAATATTTGTACAAATTGCAATGGAAACTAGGAGATCATATATCAATATTAGTGGCCCTGAGAGTTGTAGCTGTAGCCAAATATAACTAATGAATGCAATATCTAGTTGCAATTGATTAAAAAAAATTTCTAGTTGTTGCTGCAACATGTGACAAGTGTGTGAGAAATGTGTGGATGTGTTATGTGATATTTAGGATTGGGTTTGTCTAATTTTATTTGACAAAAAATATCCTAATTTTTATATGTTACTATTTATGATACACAGATACTGACACAGACACAGGAACACAGGACACGTGAATATACGAATTTGAAATTCTTATAAGATACAAAGACACAATCTATAATTATAATGATATTTTAGTATTTTAGTGATATTAAAATATAAATTAATTTTATAATTATTTTTAATATTTATTTTTAATTATATAAAATATTTACAATATTTTTTATTTTAATAATTAATAATATATAATATTTCTAAACTCATTTCAAAAATATATACTAAGAATAAGGCTAGACATGCTGAAACGTCATAGAATTTAGGTGTGTCCAAATGCGCCCAGAAAAAAATTTTTTATTTTTTATTAAAATACGATTGGATACAGAAAACACGCGTGTCAAATGAGTGTCGATAAGTGTCGTATCTAAAATGTGTCCGACATTCGGATACAACAAATCAAAAAAAGTGTCCATACTTCATAGGTTACTATTTATCAATTTGAAATGAAACATGAAAAATATTTATTTTTTCAAAAATTTAAGAAAACAACAAATAATATACAGTTAAATTATGTTTAATAAGTCTGTTAGTTCCATTAATTTTATTAAATTTACAATTAAGTTCCTATACTTTTTTTTCTTTCAATTGAATTCCTACACTACTTTTAATTTTATAATTAAGTCTTTTTCTTGTTAAAAACTAAGGGTGACAAACGGGCCGAAACTCGCCATGCCGGTCCGCGTAACCCACCCAAAAAGACGAACTAAGTTAGAAATTTGAGACCGTGGGCTTTGGCGGGGCAGGACAGGGCAGGCTTCTCCATTTTGCCAGGCATTTTTTTTTGTCAGGGCCTTTTTAATAAATTTTTATGATGTTATTGATCTACAAAAGGATGAAGATGACAATTGAATATATTCTAAGTTATATTTTGGATTATGTTCTATGTTTGATTGATTATAAATTTGAAGATGTTTAATTATATGTTTTGAAAATGTTTATTTTGCTTTGGACAATATTGGTTTTATTATTTTGTTTCAAAAAACTTGGTTTATAATTATGTTTATTACATATTTATAATTATAAAGACTTTAATGTCTGTGAATTTAAAAATTATAATTTTTTTATATCTTTAAAAATTATAAATTTATTGAAATGGTTGTGAAATTATATATATTGTTTAATACTTACTGGTTTATAAAATAAAATTTTGACGGGATTGATCCGCCAACCCACCGTTAGGTTGGACAGGGAAGAAATTCAGGACCGCCTCACTAGGTGGAACGGGGTGGAGTGAGCTTTTGGCAGGCGAAACGATCTTTTCTATTTACCACTTCTATCAAAAACATTAACATTAATGGAATATTTCTCTCAAAAATATGTGATCAAATATCTAATTAAGTTTTTAATTGTAGTTATTTTTAATTTATGAAAAAAGAATTCTGTTAACTCTAATATTTATTATACTAACAAAGATCTAATTATAAAATTAGATGTAATATTGGAATTTAATTATAAATTTGATTAAATCAATTATATTTTTTAATTTTGATAAATCAATAATTAATTTATTACAAATCGTAGCACTATTTAAAAAGTTTATTACTATCTAATAGTTATTAAATATATAAAACTACATTTAAATTTTCGAACATTTGCTTAAATAAACGAATAAATTAACTACATGAACAAATTAAATTGGTTCATGTGAAAAATTTTAAATTCATGGATGAAAGGTTTCTTGAAAGTTAACAAAGCCAATGAACGTGTTAATTACAGTCTTGTTTTGGACCAGAGGTGTATATGATCTAGTTTGGTCCAAAATTTTAGTTTAAATTCGAATATTTTAGATTTAATTTGGCGTAATTTTATCGATTTTATAGTCGAATAAGAGTCTCAAAAATAGACTCGATTATTATTTAAGATTGAATTTGGATTAAGACGAATTTGGTTTTATCCGGTTCATGTATATCTAAGAAGATTGAAAAAAGTATACATGTATTAAATTACAACAAACAACAACAACAACAAAGCCTTGTCCCACTAAGTGGGGTCGGCAACATGAATCAAACGACGTCATTGTGCTCTGTCATGTATCATGTCTCCAGAGAGACTGTTTACATGTAGATCTCGTTTGACCACCTCATGGATAGTCTTCTTAGGTCTTCCTCTGCCTTTCGCCCTTTGACCATCTTCCATCTCATCCACCCTCCTGACTGGATATTCTATCGGTCTTCTTCTTACATGTCCAAACCACCTGAGACGCGATTCAACCATCTTTTCCACAATGGGTGCTACTCCAACTCTCTCCCTTATATCTTCATTCCTTATTTTATCCAATCGCGTATGACCACTCATCCATCTCAACATCTTCATCTTTGCCACACTCAGCTTATGTTCGTGCTCTCCTTCAGCCGCCTAATATTCCGTACCATACAGCATAGCCTGTCTTATAGCGGTGCGATAGAATTTACCCTTAAGTTTTAGAGGCACTTTTTTGTCGCATATAAAACCAGATGCACTCCGCCATTTTGACCAACCTGCTTGGATCCTATCATTTACATCCTGTTCAATCTCTCCATTATCCTGTATGATGCACCCAAGATACTTAAAACTTTTAACTTTTCGTAGGATGTTTTCTCCAATCTTCACCTCTATATTGGGGTTTTCCCTTCTCAGACTGAACTTATATTCCATATATTCTGTCTTGCTACGGCTTATGCACAGACCATACACTTCTAAAGCTTCTCTTCATAACTCCAACTTCTTATTTAGGTCTTCCCTTAACTCTCCCATAAGGACGATATCATCAGCAAAAAGCATGCACCATGGCACAGGCTCTTGGATGTGCTCTGTGAGTACTTCCAAGACTAATGTGAAAAGGTATGGACTTAAGGATGATCCCTGGTGCAATCCTATACCAATAGGGAATTCCTCTGTCACACCACCTTGAGTCTTCACACTAGTTGTGGCCCTATCATACATGTCTTTAATTGTCTGAATATATGCGATCCTTACTCTCCTCTTTTCTAAAACCTTCCATAAGACCTCCATTGGTACCATATCATACGTTTTTTCCAAATCAATAAACACAATATGTAGATCCCTTTTATTACTACGATACCTCTCCATCATCCTTCTTAATAGGTATATCGCTTCAGTGGTATATCTGCTTGGCATAAACCCAAATTGGTTCTCTGTTACTTGTGTCTCTTTTCTCAACCTCCGTTCTATCACCCTTTTCCATAACTTCATAGTATGACTCATAAGCTTAATCCCTCTATAATTTCCGCAACTTTGTATATCCCCCTTATTCTTGTAGATAGGTACCAAGGTGCTCTTTCTCCACTCATCAGCATCTTCTTTGACCTTAAAATCTCATTAAAAAGCTTGGTTAACCAGTTGATGCCTTTTTCTCTAAGACCCTTCCAAACCTTAATCAGGATATTATCAGGTCCTACTGCCCTGCCATTTTTCATCTGCTTTAGAGCCTCTTTTACCTCGAAGTCTCGAATCCTTCGATAGTAGTCAAAGTTTTGCAGTCAAAGTTTTGATCTTCTTCCCTTGTGCATAATCGACCAAGGCTCGGAAGAGTCTTCTGTCCCTCATTAAATAACTCGTAGAAGTATTCACATCCACCCTGACAAAATCAGGGAGATCTTTAAGCTACCTCAGCTGAAAGATGACCCAGACTCCTTGAAGAACTGAAGATTGATGGTTTAGAAGTTATAATAAATTCTCGTTGCAAGTATAGTTTCTAAACCAAGCAATCAACCTTTCTTACAAACGTTTGGTTGTCACAAGTAACAAACCCAATAAAATTTATAAACCGAAGTATTCAAACCTTGGGTCGTCTTCTCAAGGAATTGTAGCGAAGTATGAATTATTATTGGTTATGCAAAACTGGTTTTTGGGTTTTGAAAAGGTTTTGAACAAGAGGAATAAATTGCAGGAATTAATAAATTAATAACTAATAAAATCTCTTGGCAAGGTATGAAAACTGGAAGTCCTATCCTAGTTATCCTTATCAATGGTGATGAGAATTATATTTTTTCCACCACTAAGTCAACCTCTAACTATGAAGGTAAGTTAAGTGGATAAATTAATTTAACACCTAAAGTCCTAGTCAACTCCTTAAGGAAAGACTAGAGTTATAGGAATCTAAATTAATCAGCAAGGATATTAATTATCAATCACGATGAGTTTGATAACTCAAGAGTTACCAATTAATCAACCAGAACCAAAAATATGGAAAACTATATTAAAATCATAAATATCTGGAATACCTCAAGTTATATTGAATGGAGATGTCAATTCTAACATGGAAAAGTTCATAAGCCAATTGGGCAACATAAATCAAATACAAATAAAAGCTTCAGAGTAAACAAAAATAGAAGAGAAACATAAATTATTGAACCTGGTACGAAGAAACAATCCTAAGGACTAAAGGAGATCCTAATCCTAAAACCTAAGAGAGAGGAGAGAACCTCTTTCTCTAAAAACTACATCTAAATTATGAAAAGTGAAAATAACTGGAGATCTCCCTGAATGAATGGATTCCCCCACTTCATAAACTCTAATCTGTGCCTCTTGGACTTGGATCTGGGCCAAAAGGGCTTCAGAAACCGCTGGGAGCATTTTCTATAATTTTTGGTGCGTGGCGTCTATCACGCGTCCGCGTGGGTCACGCGGTCGCGTCATTTGGAGTTTTCCTTGTCACGCGTTCGCTTCGATCATGCGTCCGCGTCATCTGTGTTCTGCTTAAGGCGCACGGCCGCGTCAGTCACGCGTTCGCGTCGCTCTCTTTTTGCGCTGGGCATGCGGCCGTGTCGTCCATGCATTCGCATCGCTGCCAGTTTCTTCGAAAACTCCATTTTGTGCTTTCCTTCTATTTTTGTATGTTTTCTTTCCATCCTTTAAGTCATTCCTGTCTTAGAAGCTCTGCAACTACTCAACACACAAATCACGGCATCGAATGGTAATAAAGGGTAATTAAAATAATTATTTTTAAAGCATAGGAAACATGTATTTCACATATATCACATAATAAGGAAGGGAAAGTAAAACCATGCAATTTACATGAATAAGTAGGTGAAGGGTTGAATAAATCACTTAAATTGAGCACAATATATATCATAAAATATGAGTTTATCAACCTCCCCACACTTAAACAATAGCATGTCCTCATGCTAAATCCAAGATAAAGAGTAAGGTAAAGTGGTGGAATCTCATGCAATGCAATCTATCCTAGATGCAACTACCTGAATGAATCATGCAATTCTAATTTGTTATTCACTTGTATATAAAACTTACATGTAGTTAAATTAATTCACATTCTCAAGGACTCATATATGCATAGCCAACCTTAGATAATGTTAAAGCACTTTTACAATTGAGATGGGTAAAAATATTTTTCAAACTTGCAAGACAATTAACAATTGAGGCAGAGATATATGGTGATGAGCTATTGAACCCTCACTGGATTTTGTGTTTACTCTCTAGTCACTCAGTTTTTATTGGGTTAATCACTCTATTCTTCTTTTTATCCTTACTTTCTATAACTTTGTTCTTCATCTAACCAATCGACAATTATAGAATACAGACATACAAAAATCATGAGGTCTTTTCCAAGGTTGTAATGGGGCCAAGGTAGAGGTAAGGATATATGTATAAGGTTAAGTGAGCCAATAAGTAAATCCTTGATTAGTCTAAGATCTCACCTAACACACATATTTTGTAATTTAAAGCTTCTCAACCTATTTGCCCAAATTTTTCCACTTTGTATAGCAAACTCATGCATTAAATTTAACTTTGCCCCATGTGTATTAATTTTTCTTATTTTGCGTTTGGAGAATTTTTGTATCCCCTTATTGAAAATAAAAAATTTTTTTGATGCACATGGTAATTTAATTAATTTGATTTCATATGAGCATGCTTCCCAAATTCTCAAATAATTTATTCAATTTAAATTCCTACTTTTTCTATCATCCCATGTTCCCATAAAATTTCCCACACTTAAATTTTACACAATATCTATCTTAAGCTAACCAAGGATTCAACTTGGGATTTTTATTTTATTTTTCTGCTTAAGGCTAGTAATGTGATTATAAAACAGAAGGGGATTAAAAAGCTCAAGGCGGCTAACAAGGATGGCATAAAAGGTAGGCTTTGTTTGGGATAAGTGAGTTAATAATCAAATATGGCCTCAATCCTATCTTGGTATGTATCTATATTCTATATTAGACATATAGATTAAAGCAAAGTAAAGTACACCAGAATGAAAAAGAAGGGTAAAACACACAGGAATGAAATTTATGGTTTGAATGCAACCATACAATTAAGCTCAAAAATCACGAGCTGTGTGTTCTCAAGCTCATAAATCATATATCAGTTATGCATGTGATGCAGGTAGAAATTAAGAGTTCCCATTATTCTCAATGTAAAATTTATTTGGGTGGCTTTAAAGTTTTAGTGTTCTTTCTTGATGAAATGTTGTTAACTAACCAACATGTAATGCTATATATACAAGGGGTGTAAATTGTTTTGATTCTGTTAAAATCTCTAGCTTACTTCCTTTTTATTTTCAATTTAAACCAAACTTATCATATGCTAAAAGTGTAAACTACACTAATTAATCCACTTAATATATAACTAGTAAACTAAGGTGCAACTTAAGCTAAAATATCCAAGATATATACAACCCAAAGTGCGGAATGCAAAAGTACAACAAAAACAAAAGAGAGAAAAATGTGCAAATAAAATACAGAAAATGAACAAAATAAGATAAGAGTCTATAGTGGTTCACCAAAAGAAATATATGCCAGAGATGGTGACCTTTCCACACTTAAAATAAAGCATCGTCCTCGATGCTCACTCAAGTCGGGTGTGAAGGAGTGTCACCACTGGAAGGATGGGCAGCCAGAGTCTCGGTGGTGGTCTGAGAATCTGCAGACTGGAGGAAGGTAGGAGGATCTGTCTGCTGTAGAGGAGGCTCTGACTGGATAGGAATCTCGGGATCTACGGCCTGTATCTGGTGTGGCTCCTTAGGATGTGGCGCAGCCTGCTCTGGGCCTGCCTGCTCAGCCTGGGTGGGTGTCTCCTCCTCATAAGCGCTCGCCTCTGCCTCAGATGTGTCAGAAGGGGTGTCAGGCTCGGAGGGAATGTCTCTGCCGGACCGGATCATCAACTTGAGGTGCTCATAGCGTCACTTGTTGCGATGCTCTATACGATCCAAGCGGGCGAAGAGTCGATGCACTAAATGGTAGATAGGCTCAGGAGCAGCTGGAGGTGTAATGGGCGGGGTAGGTACAGTAGTGGAAGAAGAGGGGGCAGCTGAAGGTGTGGCTGTCTCATCAGAAGCAGTAAGGAATGAAGGTCTGTAGCCTAAAGCCAGAAAGTTCCTACTGTGAGGAATGATCTTCTTGCAGTCCGCAGCAGGTGGCTTTTCATCAGCATCCTCCCAAGGCACGTCAGCTCGATGGCCTAGCTGGGTGACCAGATAAGGGAAGGGGAGGGTGCCTCTGATATGGACCCTGGCCATATAGTGCCGGATGAATCGTGGCAGGTACAGGTCCTTACCCTCCATCACACACCAGAGGAGGGTGATCATAGCAGCAGGCAGCTCTGTCTCATGAGTGCTCGGCATAATAAAGTTACTCAAGATCTGGTGCTAGAGCTGAGCCTCATCATTCAAGTATATCCGCTTGATTCCTTTAGGCATAGTGGTGGTCTTACCCATGACCCATGGGACAGTAGGGTCAAGGGCTATCCTCTCCTTGATAGCATCCCAGTCAAATCTCAGAAAGCGCATGTCCTCTTCAGCCTTTTGGTAACCGTCAAGCTGATCTGACGTAGGCTGAAGGCACAGAATATCCTCAATGGCCTCTTCAGTGACCAGTATCTGTTTCCCTCTGAGGTGCACTGCATCCAAAGAAGTCTTGAAATAATTGCAGTAAAACTCTCTTACCCAGGAAGCATTTACCTCAGTCAAGTTTCTCTCCAAGAAGAACCAGCCTCTTTGTTTGATCTGATCGGAGGTGTACTGCTGTAGTTCTTCTGGAATTTTCAAAGTCCTTTCCAGGTATAGATTTCTGGAGGTAGCAAACACTGGAAACTCCATCTCACAGTATCGGTTTGCAAACTTAATTGGATCATTGGCAGGGAGGAGCTGGTCAGCCTTCTCCTGCGCGGTAAAGTGCTTTTGCCGCCAGGATTCATCATGCATAAGCTCCAAGAGAGACATAGAGGATTCACCTCTTTTCTGTTTGCCAGTTGTTGCCTTTCCTTTTCCCTTTCGCTGAGGGTCATACATTCTGAAAAAAAAACAAAAATCTAAGATATAATAAAAGCAGGAAAACAAGTAGGAAAATAACAAAATAAGCACGAAGTGGCAAAGGAGCAGTAGAAAAATGAAATGAGTTAAATAAATGTATATTTTGGATTGTTTTGGAGTTGAAAAGCTGAGATGAAAAATCACATTCCAAAATATGTTAGAAGTGAAAAGCCTGTTAATTAGGAAAAACAATAATCATGCCATGAGTGAAATTAATTGAAAGCAGTAGTGAAAAGGCAAAGGGGAAAGTTAGAAAGTTAAAAGTGGGTAAAATTGAAAAAGAGGTTAGAAAGCGAAAATCAGTGAGTTAGTAAAAAGGAAGTCAGAGTAAATGGCATGATGATTGGTTTTTAAGTAACAAGAATTTCACAATTTTAAGCAACAGTCAACTCATATTCAAGCAGGGGAATCAAGTTATTGATGATTCATATAGATATAGAAATAGCGAAAAGTGAAATCTAATCAACAACAATGTGATTTATTAACCAGGGAATCGAAGAGAATAAGAATGCTGGCCTGTGCATTCATGAATTGGTATGGGAAAAGCGAAGGAATGCCAAATTCACATTGCTAAAACCAAAACATGAATGAATATCAAAACAATTTACAAAAAATTTGGGCAGCATTCCGGCTAAATTTGGATGTTCCCGAAAAATAAATAGGAAGCAAAATAGTTCATATAAATTAAGATAAACTGCAAATGGATATAAATAATATGACATGAAAGAGCAGTCGCAATAGCAGCATGAACAGTAAGAACATCATATGAACAATACTAACATCACAGTAACAGCAGAATTGTAAAAATTATAAAACAAGTAGCAAGAACAGCGCAATGAATCAGGCCTAAATCCACTAACCACATCCTAGCTACCTAACAACCTATAATCTACTACAAACATGCATCTCTAACTAGCCTAATGTGAAACAGAAACTGAAAAATATGTAAATAACTATAAATGAAAGAAAGGTGGCGTTTGACAGAACCTAATAGGCGTATGAAATAGGCTAGGGAACTGAGAGATGGCGGGGGTGTGGTTGCGGTGGTGCTGGGAGGGGCACGGTGGTGCGGTGGCGGAACTAGGCTGCGCGGTGGTGGTGTTCCGAGCGTGGTGGGGGCTGGCCGCGAAGGGGGCAGTGGTGGTGGAGAGAAGAAGAAAAGAGAGAGAGAGAAGAAAGAGAGGGAAGGAAGAAGGGGGTGGCGTCGTGGTTGGGGCTGGGTGGGCGAGGGTGGTGCGGTGGTGGGGTTCCGGTCGTGATGGGGGCTGGCCGCGAAGGGGGCAGTGGTGGTGGAGATGGTTGGGGGTGGGTTGCAGAGAAGAAAGGAAGAAGAAGGGGAATTGGGGCGCGACGGGTAAGGTTTCGCGTCACTGTAGGTTAGTAAAGTTGAATCCACGCGATCGCGTGGGGGACGCGGTCGCGTGGCTAGGGTGGATGGGGGGGTTGATGCGATCGCGTGAGTGACGCAATCGCATGGAATGGTTAAAAGGGTGAATGATGCAGTCGCATGAGGCATGCGGCCGCGTCGCTGGAAATTGTGCTAAACGCACAATTCCAGCATCGTTTCAGCGCAACTCTCTGTCTCCTTTGGGGTGTTGTGCAATCCACGCGATGCGAACGTGTCGCTCACGCTTTCGTGTGGGATGGGTGTTTTGCTAATGACGCATTCGCGTGATGGACGCGAACGCGTGGGCCGTTTTGCGCGAAATGCACGACAGCTGCACGATTCCAGCCCAAATTTCTCGGCGTTGGATTTTTACGCCGATTTCTGGATCACGCGGTCACGTGAATGACGCAGACGCGTGGGCGGAGGTTTTCGCGACTGACGCGATCGCTTTAGCGATGCGGTCGCATCGCACGCCTTTCTCTCTCTCTTTTTTTTATGTAGTATGCAGAATACAAAATGCAATGAATGTCATGCAAAAATTTTAGGTTCAAAAAAAATTCAAAAACAGAGTAGAATGGAGAAGGAACGATCATACCACGGTGGGTTGTCTCCCACCTAGCACTTTTAGTTAAAGTCCTTAAGTTGGACATTGGATGAGCTTCCTGCTATGGTGGCTTATGCTTGAATTCGTCCAATAATCTCCACTAGTGTTTGGAATGCCAGCATCCTCCGGGGTCCCAAACAAAGTACGTAAACCCTTTGAGCAGTTTCAAATAGGTTTCCAGGCTCCCGGGGTGTTAAATGTCGGAATAGATTCCAATATCCCAAACTCTACTTTTACATCCGTCCTTGTCTTGATCTGCATTTTTACAGTCGGGTGGTGAGTAATCTGAATTCTCACTGCAGTGACCAAACAGCTTCCGAGATCCTTTCAATTGAGCTTGACACCAGTCCTTGCACCTCAAATTGAAGTGTGAAACCTCATTGAATCTTGCACACCAGCTCTGAATGCGAGTCATTTCCCTTTTACTCTTAAAGCTGCAAAGAGCTCTAAGCTGGCCATCTGTTTCAAGCAAACCATATTCAAGTGGAAAAGTAAAGATAAAATCAAGGATTTTACCCACTTGAAGTCTGTATTGGGTGGTAATGGCCTTGGGATAGGTGTTTCCAGTGGTTCTGCAAGTTTTACTCCCTTGTGGTCTTCTGTGAATTCTGCCACTTCTTTGCAAACTTATGCAACTTCAACTATGTCTTGATCAAAGTCTTCGATATCTTCCTCATCACTTGAGTCATAATTGGGAGGTTGAGAAAAGTCAACCTCTGCATCATCTTCGTATTCACTTGGGAAAGATTCTTCTGTCTCAAAGAATTCACTTGCAGATGCCAGTTCATTGCTAAGAGAACTCGACTTGTGATTATCATCATCAAGAAAACTTGCGTCTTGGGTTATTCCGTCCAGTTCTTCATAAGATATCTGCATTGGAGGTTGTGCACTATCCTCCTTAGCGTCAATTGTAACATCCTTGATGGAGTCTTCCATAACTTTGGGTTCCCGTGGAGGTTCAGCATCTCTTAAATCTTCAACCAACTCTTCTTCTTCTAGAATGACAGCTTCCTCTACTTGTTCTAGTACGAAGTTATGCTCTATACTGTCCACCAGAGTTTCTAGTGTCTCCTTCATGCTACGTTCTTCATTAGATTCTCCACATGAAGCCATGGGGGTTTGTTGAGTGTCCAAACGTCTGGAAGATAATTAATTTATTGCTTGCTCCAATTGATGAAGGGTTGTATGAAATTGGTCTACTGATTCTTCGAAGCGAACCTGTGATTCTTGGCTTGATGGGTATGAACATAGTGCATAGGGGAGTGGTGGTTCTTGGGAGTAATTGGATTAGCGTTGGGGCGGATAAAGATCATACGGTGGAGAATGGTGAAAGAAGCTTGTGAGTATGATGGTTCGAAGCTATGTTGAGAGGATGGTCTCTAGGCATAAGGTGGAGCTTGTTGGTAGCTACAAGGGGGTCCACCATATCTATCAGTTTGGTATGCATTGTAGAATGGTCTCTGTCCGTGATATCTTGGAGGGTGTTGTTGCCTCAAGGGGTGATCAGATCCTCTTAGCTCCATCCATCTTTGATTGCTTAGACCTTGATGCATAATTCTGTTATAGCTTCCATTCCTTTCAACAAAATTAGAACCAAACTCAAAGCGAGAAGGGTGAAAATTCATAGTAGCTAATAGAAATAAGAAGAGAAAACAAAAACAAATAAACAAGTAAAAGAAAAATATTTACAATAACCAACAATAAGGCACACGTTTGCAATTCCCCGGCAACGGCGCCATTTTAAAGAACTGAAGATTGATGATTTAGAAGTTATAATAAATTCTCGTTGCAAGTATAGTTTCTAAACCAAGCAATCAACCTTTCTTACAAACGTTTGGTTGTCACAAGTAACAAACCCAATAAAATTTATAAACCGAAGTATTCAAACCTTGGGTCGTCTTCTCAAGGAATTGCAGCGAAGTATGAATTATTATTGGTTATGCAAAATAGTGTTTTTGGGTTTTGAAAAGGTTTTGAACAAGAGGAATAAATTGCAGGAATTAATAAATTAATAACTAATAAAATCTCTTGGCAAGGTATGAAAACTGGAAGTCCTATCCTAGTTATCCTTATCAATGGTGATGAGAATTATATTTTTTTCACCACTAAGTCAACCTCTAACTATGAAGGTAAGTTAAGTGGATAAATTAATTTAACACCTAAAGTCCTAGTCAACTCCTTAAGGAAAGACTAGAGTTATAGGAATCTAAATTAATCAGCAAGGATATTAATTATCAATCACGATGAGTTTGATAACTCAAGAGTTACCAATTAATCAACCAGAACCAAGAATATGGAAAACTAAATTAAAATCATAAATATCTGGAATACCTCAAGTTATATTGAATGGAGATGTCAATTCTAACATGGAAAAGTTCATAAGCCAATTGGGCAACATAAATCAAATACAAATAAAAGCTTCAGAGTAAACAAAAATAGAAGAGAAACATAAATTATTGAACCTTGTACGAAGAAACAATCCTAATGACTAAAGGAGATCCTAATCCTAAAACCTAAGAGAGGGGAGAGAACCTCTCTCTCTAAAAACTACATCTAAATTATGAAAAGTGAAAATAACTGGAGATCTCCCTGAATGAAGGATTCCCCCACTTCATAACTTCTAATATGTGCCTCTTGGACTTGGATTTGGGCCAAAAAGGGCTTCAGAAACCGCTAGGAGCATTTTCTGTAATTTTTGGTGCATGGCGTCTGTCACGCGTCTACGTGGGTCACGCGGTCGCATCATCTGGAGTTTTCCTTGTCACGCGTTCGCTTCAATCATGCGTCCGCGTCATCTGTGTTCTGCTTAAGGCGCACGGCCGCGTCAGTCACGCGTTCGCGTCGCTCTCTTTTCACGCTGGGCATGCGGCCGCGTCGTCCATGCGTTCGCATCGCTGCCAGTTTCTTCGAAAACTCTATTTTGTGCTTTCCTTCCATTTTTGTATGTTTTCTTTCCATCCTTTAAGTCATTCCTGCCATAGAAGCTCTGCAACTACTCAACACACAAATCATGGCATCGAATGGTAATAAAGGGTAATTAAAATAATTATTTTTAAAGCATAGGAAACATGTATTTCACATATATCACATAATAAGGAAGGGAAAGTAAAACCATACAATTTACATGAATAAATAGGTGAAGGGTTGAATAAATCACTCAAATTGAGCACAATATATATCATAAAATATGAGTTTATCAACCTCTCTACACTTAAACAATAGCATGTCCTCATGCTAAATCCAAGATAAAGAGTAAGGTAAAGTGGTGGAATCTCATGCAATGCAATCTATCCTAGATGCAACTACCTAAATGAATCATGCAATTCTAATTTGTTATACACTTGTATATAAAACTTACATGTAGTTAAATTAATTCACATTCTCAAGGACTCATATATGCATAGCCAACCTTAGATAATGTTAAACCACTTTTACAATTGAGATGGGTAAAAATATTTTTCAAACTTGCAAGACAATTAATAATTGAGGCAGAGATATATGGTGATGAGCTATTGAACCCTCACTGAATTTTGTGTTTACTCTCTAGTCACTCAGTGTTTATTGGGTTAATCACTCTATTTTTCTTTTTATCCTTACTTTCTATAACTTTAAATCTTTGTAACTTTTGATCCGAAGCTCCGATCGTCGTACCGTTTACGACCACGCGACCACGGTGTCGAACTCTACAAAACTCATAACATCATTCAAGAGGTAAGACACGCTTTTTTTTTTCAGATTTTCATCCCTTGATTTCGAAAATATTGAGTGAAAATATTGAGATTTTGAACTCTTTGATGTTATAGGATCCAATTAGTTTGAAGAAAAGGCTTAATCTCACTCCTTTGATCCTTGGGTATGATAAGATTCTTAACCCTAAGTGAAATACTTGAATTGTTGTGATTACTTATTGAGTTTGTATGTGTGGGTGTATATTATGTGTATTAGGCAATATATGTATGTAAGTGGATTGAAACTTGATGGAGATTTTGGGAGTTTGAAGTGAATTGCAAGCTAGAAATCTATTTTTTAGAGGTGTTGGAGTCTTGAAAATTGAGAAAAAATTGAATTGGAGGTGTTCCGGGTTGATCGGAGAATCGGCCAAGGTATGGTTTCAGTTTTCTGTATCTAAAATATAATGTATTGTGAAAACTTAGGTTAGAGATCCGAAGATAGGAATTGAATTGTTGATGTAGTTGATTGCATGATATGGATTGTGTTGATTATGTGTGATAATGGTCTTGGGTGGTTGTAGTTGATGTTAATTGTTGATAAGGCATGTAAAATTGTAAGTGACATGGTGTTGGTATGCATGATTATTGATGAATTGAGATTTTATTAAAGTTGATATGAAAATTATCACAAGTAATTGATAATGTATATTGTGAATTGTTGAACTTGGATTATTGAGTCAAGATTGATGAAAATAGAGAATTGATGTGTTGTGGATTGAATAAGGAAGTTGGAATGTGGTTGAGGCTGAATTGGTAAGATTTTGGTTGAATTAAAAGGGGTTTGGAAAGTGTATGTTTTAAAAATTGAGGTTTGTTTGGTTTCGTGAAAATTGTGATTTTGGCCCAATTTTGGCAGAGCATAACTTGGTTTTTGGACCTCCAATTTGTGTCAAACTTATTTAGAAATAAAATTTGGTTCGAAATGTTTATGCCATTCGAAGAATAGAGGAAAAATGCTTTAAAATGAGAAAGTTATGCTCGATCAAAGTTTGGTGTGCAAACTGAAAATTCTGGACTTAGCAACTTTTTGGAGCTGCTGCTTTATATGCGTACACTACATTCCATACGCAGACATGTGCTTCTATTTGGTGCGCATGTGTATGCGAAAAGAGTAATGCGTACTCGACATGGTCCAAACGCGCACCCACGCCTACGGGTGGCCCATGCGTACGCGTGACCCTATTTTCAACAAATGTGAGTTTTGTGTTTTTAAAACCAAATTTTCAAACCTCTAGGTCTCTATTTTCATCCTTTTAGCCCTAAATCCTCATAGAATGCCTAGTAATGAGAAGAAGTTAGGGAAAGTGGTAACTTGTGGATGAAGTAAAAGGAGAATTAATGATGAACCATGATTAGTGATGATTGTATGAGTTGCTGAGGATGTTGGTGGAAGTGCTATGTATGATATGAGCCGAATGGCTGTATATGATAATGAGTTATGGCTGGTTGTGGATTTTGTTATGAGATGAGTGGCTGTATTAATACTGAATTATGGTTGAGTATGAATGCATATATGCTTGATGAATGATAATGTGATTGTTGCACTTCCAAACATCTGAGATACGAGTTTTTCTAGGTGAAAGCAGTGGCTAGCCACCACGTGTTCCAGGTTGAGACTCGATACTCTACTGACTCTATGTCGTAAGTGTGATCGGACACTGTGAAAGTTCTGGATGAACTCGCCCTTGTGGATAAACACAAGTGTGGGTGTTATATGATTATGATTGTGAATTACTCTAGTTGAGGATGCACGATAGAGGGACATTCCAATGATTATCTACTAGGACTTGTCAGGTTGGTTTTATAACCAACAGATGAGACTCATCGGCCACTAGGACAGGCATGTATCAATGCATCTATACGATTGTTTGGTGTGTTTTGTTTGGAATGCCTAATTGACTGCATAACTACTTGTTAATTGTTTATCTGCTGTATATGCTTTCTACCTGTGATTTTCTTGTCTGTAATAAATGTGTTTGTAACAACTGGTTTTGGTGGCGGTTGAGAGGTTCGGAGGAGTTAGAAAGGGGAGTTTTAGATAGACCGAAGACTCTTAACTAGTTGCCTATTACTTTCTCATGGATTAGTTATGTTTATAAGTTTCAATTATCTATTGGAAGTTCTAGGATTGCCTTCGACTTTTCCAAGACATTATATGTTAGATATGTGGGTACTATTACCATGTTGAGAACCTCCGGTTCTCACCCATGTGGATTTTTTAGTTTTCAGATGCAGTACGTGAGGCTCCTCGCTGAGGCATGCTGGAAGCTTCTGATTTAGCGAAGATCTTTATCTTTTGGGCTTTATTTTGGTTATATGTATTATATAGATACTTATTATCTCCATTATTTATATATATCATGTATTAACTCTTCTTAGAGATTATTTTGGAGAAACAGATTTTGTAACTATGTACTTTGGATTTTTTTTTTTTGGTTCTCCTGTGTGTGCTCGGGCCGATTACCTTTGCAAACTGAGTCTTGAGCTTTGTTATCTGTATTTTGGCACTCTTCAGTATATATATCCGTGTTAGCTTATCTTTGATCTTGATTCGCTTACGTTATCGAATTTGTGAGTTTTGCGCTTTTCAATTTTAACGATTTTGCTTTACCCTTTTTTTTCCAAAAGCTCCTAGTTACAAATCTTTTTCACTATTACTATATATATAATTTTACTTTTAGAGGTCGTAATACCTCACCATCTCTATCTTATGACTTAAGTATAAGACTCTGTGTGGTAGAGTGTTACATAATCAATTAAACCATGTTATTTTTGTCAAAATTAGGCTAAACAAATTAATTTGATTGAAAAAATAGTGAATCAAACCTTGAATTGGACTAAATTAATATTATTTTTTATAAAAAAATTACTACAATACTCTTATTATAGAAAATTATTAAAATATTCCTATTATATATATTAATTTTGAGAATCTTAAATTTTAACCCTTTACTTCTTTGCATAAGGGTATTGTATCAATTTTTCAAAAAAAATATTAATTTAAATTGGTTTAATATTTGATTCACCATTTTTCAGTCAAATTAATTTGTCTGACCTAATTTTAACAAAAATAATATGGTTTAATCAATTATATGTGTTAAATTTTAATTGCTAGAAAACATCTTTAAAAAAAGACGTTTTAGACTATCTAAGTGACTCTCATAAAAAAGACACTCGACTAAATCTCTATTTTTGTCCCTAAGATTCACGCGATTACCCATTTTGGTCCTCGAAATTCAAAATTACCTATACTGGTCCGCCAAATTCAAATTCGGGCACCAATATAGTGCCTCGA
>NC_029775.3:22066419-22074262 GCF_000817695.3 Arachis duranensis
AGATAACGAGTAAACAACGTCGTTTACTCTTGGTGCCTAAACAAGTTAGAAATGAAGAATAGTGGAGGTAGAGAAGAATAATACTTTATTTTGGGTCTCCATTGTTTCTTCTCCCTTCATATACAAAGCAACCACGTTTCTTACTTATTTGGGTGCCAAATATAAACGACGTCATTTACTCGTCATCTAGTGTGACAGGGAGGGTACCATCTCAGCACTCCATTTACTTAATCATCACCAGAAAAAGTCGAAGGATCACATTGGTGCTTAGACTTGAATCTAAAAACTAGTATAAGTAATTTTAAATTTTTAGGAACCAAAATAGATAATCTCTCTGGAGATTTAGTCAAGACATTCTACCTTTAAATCTAAACCAAATTAGTTTGGCGGGATTGTTAGAAGGCAAACACAGTGACAATTAGTTATAGTTAGTTATGCCAGCTGGCAGTACTGGTAGCTAACTACTTACAGAAACGGTTGTTAGTATTCATTCTTAGTTCACGCGTAAAACAAACATGGTAATTTTGTGTAAAATGGATTTTAATTCATTCAATTTTCACAATATTAATTTATCATGCTTCCACGACCATAAGCTTATTTAAGAGCTATTAATGCAATTAATATGCCCTCAAATCACTACCAAAGTTTGGTATACAAAGGCAAAACTTATATATGGTCAGCATCGGATTCTTTGGTTAATAATCAAGATTTACAAAACATGAATACACAATTCCTTTGGCTTCTAATTAAGTATGTAAGATCCCTTGCATTAGTTTAAAGAATGTTCTCTACCTGAAACACTGCCATATGCAAAAATTTACCAAATGTCAGCAGCACTAAGACGAATTTGGAAAATTGAAAAATGGGTACACGCCTCCCAAAATTAGTACACAGCAACACCCAACACTACAATTGGGTGTTTTGAGTCATTCAATAAAATACAATATTATTATTACTTTAGCATCTCAATGAAATTAAATGAATAAATATACTAAAATAATTCGATGATTAAAAAATAATTTGGTGGGAACAGACCAAACATGATGCTAGTGTTTTGGATAGATACAAATGAGGGAGATTTTGGTCATATCACGAGCCTAGAAACCGAGGAAGAGTTGCAAAAAGAGACAAAACACAACACTACCCTCATAACGTGATTTTGATTTATATCTTGATTGCAAAGATGAGAAATTATGTGAATTATATACGATTTTGGCTGGATGATCGGTTGAATTTGTAAATACTTTAATAGTTTGATAAGGTGTATATAAATTTTTTTAGTATCAACAAAAATTTATACATTCGAGACAAGGAGAAAATTAGTTATCATTCCTACAGAAAAATAAATAAATTATATTGATTTATTTTGAAATTAGGAAGAAAGATATTATCGGTTACTTTTTTTAGATATTAAATAATTTTTTATATAACATTTAATTATCAAATTTTATGATATTTTTAAATTTTAAAGGCAGTATAATTCTCAAAAAATATATTATACTTTTAAATATATAATATGTAGAAAAATAGCATGCAAGAAAACGTATTGTCTCATTTTTTAAATTTTAAAAATACTATAAAATTTAATAATTAAATATTACATTAAAATTGGATTAATATCTACAAAAATTTACTGATATTGTTGGAGTATTATTTAATTTGACATATTTAAACTGATATTCCTAATGTTATAATAAAAGAATTTCGATCCTCTAAATTGTTTAATATCTACAAAGGTTCAGATCTTGTTTTTTTCTTTTTTTTTCTTTTTTTCCTTAAGAGAAGTCATTTTCACATTGATCGTGTCCCCTGATGTCTTCTCACTTCTGGAGGAATTTCGTAGTTGGTGTAATGCAATTAATAGAGTAGCATTAATTTGGTTTCCTATGTTGGCTTGGCTATCCTAAATTGTTAAGGGTATGCTTGGTTTGAAAACATAATATTTTATTTTAATATTTTAACTCTTGTTTGCATTTTACCTTTTTTCTATTCAAATTTCTAACTATTTCTGATTCTAATAAAAATACTTATATATTAAATATAAGTAATGTTAGATAGTTAAAATATTATAGATAATAAATAAAAATATATAAATAATAATATTTGTATTTATAAGAGAATCTGAATCACTAGTTCTCTGGAATTAATTGATACAAATAATTTTTTTATAATTATCTTCTCTCATTTAATTATATTAAAAATTAATTTTAAATTTAATGTGAATTAAATCTGATATGAAAAAAAGATTAACAAACTGACATGAATTGAAATTGAATAAGAAAGATACATTCAAATTGAAATAGAAATAAAAAAAATATGTTAAAATTGAATATAAAGACAATTATTCTACTTTCTATCCAATTTCTTGATGTAACAAGAAATAGACTCCTTAACCTAACTTGTCTATATCATAGTTTGCAAATTGATCGAAAGAACTTCTCAACTTTTTATCCAATTTTTCGTGTAACAAGAGAATGACTGAGGTGTGTTTGGCGTAAACACGTTACAGAGAATAAAAATGCATTTAACTACTTTAAAAGTTGTTCTTTGATATTTGGTAACTTTTTTTTCTCTAAAAGGAGACATGATATTGCATCCCAAAAGTGCGTTCACTTGAAATAAGAAATTGTAACTTCTGTGTTCACTTAACTGCATTTACTTTTATCGCTGGTTATTATTGCTTTTCTCCATAACTTTTTGAAAAAATTATCCATTTTTATATGTTATTTTTAATTTAATAAATAAATATTAATTTGTATTATAATAATAAAAAATTATAACATACTAAAAAAAGAGTACTATAAAAAATACTATATAAAAAATATACTAAAAGAAATATATAATTAACTAATTATTTATCTAAAAGTGATTTTAACTAGTATTATCCAAACAATATTCATTTTATCAAAATCAATTTTAGTATAGAATTGTCAAATATAAATAATGTTGGCATAAACTCACTTCTATCTAAAATCATATCAATTCTACAAAATCACTTTCATTTAAACTTCAGTTTAACAAACATCAATCCTTAAACTTCAGTTTAACAAACGTCAATCCAAATACGACTATAATAGTTAAAGATGTATTTATAACCTCTTATTAGGTTAAAACAAAGAAAATCCTAAAACCCACAAACATAAAGGTCAATTTAAAAACTAAATAAATAAAAATCAAAATAAAATAATAACTTTTAAATAATATTTGATCTCTTCGTATCACAAACTTTTGAAGTACGTATCATTCTCCTCCTTTTCAAAAAAGATTCATTATTGAATCTTGTAGTTGGAAAATAGTATATGAAAAGAGACAAATATAAAGAAGATAATTTATTTTTTATATTTTTCTTTTTTTTTTGCAATGTATGTTTTTTATTTTTTTTAATATAAAATCAATAAGAACGACAAGATAATAATAAAATACAAACAAAAAAAACAAGAACATAAAAAAAGATGTGAAAGATACTTAACTTTTTTTTAGATACAAGAAGAACAGATATAGATTAATAAGGATTAATCTAATACTTGAGTTCTGATACTAAATGATATGAATAAAAAAAGATAAATAAAATGACATGAATTGAAATTAAATAAGAATGATACATTAAAATTGAAGTAGAAATAAAAAAAATAGGTTAAAATTGAATACAGAGATAATCTCTCTACTTTCTATCCAATTTCTTGATGCAATAAGAAATGGACTCCTCAACCTAACTTATCCACATTATAGTTTAGAAATTGACTCGAAGAGACTCCCCAATCTTCTACCCAATTCTTCGTGCAATAAGAGAAGCACTTACTCAACTTCACTTGTCTACACTATTGTTTCATTACGAAACCAAAAGTGCTTTGACACCTCTAATCACTCAATAGTCAATACCACGACTACAATAGTTAATGAAATATTTATAACTTCTTACTAGATTAAAACAAAGAAAATTCTAAAGCCTACAAACATAAAACCCAGTCTAGAAACTAAATAAATAAAAATCAAAATACATCAAAATAAACTATTAATTTTTAAATAATATTTGATCTCTTCATATTACGAACATCTGAAACACGTATCAAAATCTCAAAAAATATTCTTTCATTATTGTAAACCCCGAGAAAATAATAAATAGTTAGCGAATAAATTAATTATTAATCAAAGTGGTTAGAAAATGAAATTATTATAGTTTAATGAGATAGAGAAAATTAAAACAAGAATTTTAACACCAATTTTAAAGGATTTGGCCCAAGATTGAATTGAACAGAGCGAACCAGATGAACCGGGCCCGTATTGGGCCCAAGGCCCAATCCACCATACTAAATCAATAAGCTTCAGCTCCTCCTTCCCCTTACCACAATGAAACACGCTGAAAAACTGAATTGGGGGAAGGGAAGGATGGTTCCATGAAACCTAACCCTTGCTCATAATTCAACCCACCATAACTCTCCACTCCGAGCTCCGATCGCCGCACCATTTACGACCACGCGTCCGTCGCGTTGAGCTCTACGATTTTATCGGAACAATTTCATAGGTAAACCTCATCTCTCATCTCAGCCTCTCCTTCTCTTAGAAATTCAAAAATTGGGTATTTGGTTATTGAAAATTCGATGTCTTGATGTTTAGGCTCAAATTAACTTGAGGAATTTGAGGGCCTTTGCTCAATCAAGATATACATAAGGTGAAGATTCTCAAATTCTACAAATTCTAGCTTATATGAGTTTGGGTATTGAAATTTGAGTGTGATGCATGTGAATTAGGCTTGTATATGTATATGTTGAAGTTGATTGAGCACATTAGAGGCTTGTTGAAAGATTGGTGCTAAAGCTTTATTGAATTTGGACTTGTGGGGACTGTGTGTGTGACCTTGGTGAGTTGCCTCGGGAAATACGTCAAAATCGGTCAAGGTATGGTTTAGGTTTCTCGTATTTAATATTTAATGTCCTGTGAAAACTTAGGCTAGACGACCTTAAGATAAGAATGAATGTATGAGTATGAGAATTGTTTAGTGCTTTAATGAGTCATGATGAATAAGGTTGAGTTTTGGTTATTGTTGATGTTGGTGACAAAATGTTGAATGATAAATTTTTTATGTTTGATAAGGTATGAGAATGAAGATGTGTTTGTGATGAATTTTGTTGATTTAAAGGATGAATTCTAATTATGAGATTGTGCATATAGGAGTATAATTGATTGAGATAAGATGTGGAAGTTTGGTATTTGAAATGGTATGTTGTTGTGCTGAAGATGAGCATAGAAAGTGTGATTTGAGTTTGGTTTTTAAAGGAAATAGAGGTTTTGAGTTTTGTGTGAAATTGATTTTTAGCCAAACTTCGGCGAGCCATCTTGACTTCTGGACTCCCAAATGGTTTCAAACTTGTGTTGTACTAAAAATTGGGTTCGTGAAATTTACGCCGTTCGATGAACGGAGGAAAAATAATTTAAAACGGAAAAGTTATATGCATCGAAAGTTTGGTGTTTAATATAGCAAATCTGCAGATTTCAAACTTAGCCAAAATTTTGATAAAATTCACGCCGACGCGTACGCGTGGCAGGGTAATTTTCGTACATGAAACCTTCATATGCATAAGGTAGCTACTGCCTCGCGTGTATGCGTGTGCAAGCGAGCCTATGCATACGCGTAATGGGCTAAGTTTGCACGCCCACGCGTACACGTGACTACCCTATTTTCAGCAAAAGTATTTTGTGTTTTAAAGCTCAATTTTGAACATCCAAACCTCTGTTTTTACCCTTTTAGCCCTAGAACATAATGATAAGCCTAGTTATAAGTCGGAGCTAGGAAATAGAGATAACTTGGGAACAAAGTAAAGGTTAAAAATGAGAAACTGTATAAGATGGAGGTGCACGTATGAGTGAGTTCTGATGCTAAGGATTGGATGATTGATTTTCTACAAGTAATATGAAATGTATGTGGCAAGTAAGAGAGTAATGCGAGAAATTGAGAATTGATGATATTAATTAATCAAGGATAATAAAATGTATAATCAATGAGTAAAGTGAAATTGAGAATGATGAGAAGAGACATGAATTAGTATCGAGAATGAAAATGATAAATTGTAAGAAATAATTGAATAACTTGAGTTTGGGGCGTTGCCCCATGTCAGACGGGATTTTTTTCGTGGTTATTATTGAGTTTGGGATGTTGTTTCCCCATGTCAGCTTGAGATTCATCCCATGGATAACATTGAGTTTGGGGTATTATTTTTTCCATATCAGCTTGGGGTGTTGTCTCTTTTCTCTATGTCATCTTGGGATTCGTTCCATGAATATTATTGAGCTTGGGGCGTTCTTTTCCCCATGTCAGCTTGAGGATTCTCCTCATGGTGTATTTTTGAGCTTGAGAACATGTCGGGATGGCTACATAACCGACAGTTGATATCAATGGCCATAGGACAGGTATTCATCATATGCATCTGTATGACTTGTTTAGATTTTAATTTCTTGGGTTTGCCTATTTGAATATCTATGCTTACTTGCTATATGATTTTCTTGCTATAATTGTTCTTTAACTGTGTTTGTCTTGAATTTGTTTGTGTGTGTGAGTGATTCTATTTTGGGTTTGGGCTTTGATGATGTATTGTTGTGATTTGGGACAAAGGCCAAGGTAATCTATTTAGGGTCGGAGGCCGGGTTGAGTTTATTTGGGTCAGAGGTCGTGATTGGTTGGACCAATGGTAAGTATTTGTTAACAATGATTTATGAGTAAATGGTGAAATATATAGAATGTTGTGTGGCATGAAAGTGAATGCAAAGGGTAAAGTTTAATGCGATAGAAAGTAACTGCAAAGTTAGAGTTATTTTGTGACTTGGATACCTTAGAGAGTTATAACCAAATTTATGGTTTAGTTTATTCTTTTAAGATTATATCATATCTGAGTGTCGGCGTTTTAGGATTGTCTCTGGTATTTCCAAGACCTTATATATTATGTGCGAGGCACCTTTACCATGCTGAGAACCTCCGGTTCTCACCCCATACTATGTTGTTATTTTCAAATGCAGGTCGAGAGGCTCCTTGCAAGGCGTCTGGACTCCTGAAGCAGAGTAGTCTCTAGGTTTTACTTTGATGTACAATTTTATATATATGTACTTAACTTTCTCTCCGAATAACTTGTTTATTTGTTCCTCTTAGAGGCTTAAGGAGAGTTAGGGTTTTATCTATGTATTTTGGAGTTTTTGGGATACGTATATATGTATGTAAATATTCTCCGGCCAGCCTTGGCTTCACAGGCTGAGTTAGGAGCTTGTTATTTTGTATTTTTGATCCTCTATTCCCAATTTTGTTATCTTTTACTTGTTAACTATAGCTTTTTTGGCACACAAGTTATCTCGTTTGTTGAACATTGCGCTTTTATTTTGCGATTTTGTTTTACCCGTTTTTCAAGGCTCCTAGTTAAATATCTCTTTCACTATTATTATATATATATTTTTATTTTTAGAGGTCGTAATACCTTACTATCTCAGTCTTATGACTTAAGCATAAGATTAAGTATGGTAGGGTGTTACAAACTGTCTCATCATAAATCATTCGTGTGGTAGGATGTTACAATTATTACTACATTCATAATTCTATAAACTTTTTTCCAAACAAAAATTTTAAATTTTGATATTTTTAATCCTAAAATATCTTAAATCACCTCAATACATTTTATAAAATAAATATCTTATATTTAATTAGTCTCTATTTATTAAAAATATTCAAAATTATTAATTTCTAACCTATAAAATAAAATAATAAATAATAAATTAATACTAATTCATTAATTATAAATATTATGTGTTTAAAATTATAGATGTCATACATATAAATTAATAGATTTTAAATTAAAATCGTTTA
>NC_029775.3:22074319-22078018 GCF_000817695.3 Arachis duranensis
CTTATATTTTACATATAATAGACTATTAAAAATAAAAAATAAAAGATAAAATATAAACAAAAATTAGAAATAAATTTTTAAAAATAATTATTAACTCATTATATTAAAATTAATAAATAAAAATACATACGAATATTAAATAAAAATATCAAAATAATTAAAATTATGATCCATTAGTGCACAAATAAGATAATAATTTAAAAAATACAATAAGCACATAATTTAAAATTTGATAATATTAATTGTAAAAATTTATTAATATGAACATTATATATATGAAATTATGGATGTTATTAATATGAAATTATGGATGTTATGTGTATAAACTTATAGATATTATATGTAAATTTGTCAATTGAATAAATTAATTTAAGTATTTGATATTTTTTTAAATCCAATTATGATAAAATTTGAAAATATTTGTGTTAAAAATTAGAATAAATTATTATTTTACTTTGAAAAATATGAAATAAATATTACGTAAGTAAGACAATAAATTAATGATTACAAAAAAAATTTATTAAAATTAATGACAATAAAATTTAGATTATTTCAACCTTTATAATATTACATAGGTGCAGTGAAATAATAAAAAAAGTAAATTAATGGTTATAAAAAAATTAATTAATATTAATAACATTCAAAGTATATTATTATGATTAATTTTAATGATTATATAAAAAAAGTTAAATTAAAAAATATTTGACTAGTTATGGCTGAATTATTTTGATTCCAAACATAATAAAAAAATTCCATATCATTTTTTTTAAAAGTTAAGAGTAAAACTTGAACCTGTAACCTTTAAATAAATATGAAAAGATTATACTCTTTAAACTATAGCTCATCCTCTTAGAGTCCCACATAATTGATGGTTTATAATGTTTTAAACCTTTATTAATCAAATAACTAATAGTTAATAACTTTTTCTTCCATTTGCATTTACAGTTTATAACTTCTTATAAAATGATCCTTTTTGCTCTTTATTAAAAGAAGATTTCAAGACACTAACTTTTCAAATACTCAAAATAAACACTTTTATTTGGCTTTATTACACATTTAAACAAAAAAAAAATCCTAGTTCCTTTTGTTTCAATTAAGTGTTCATTTGTTAATTTTTTAATTGATTATAAATAAATATTTATTTGTAAATTTTATTAGATAACAATCTTATTTTTTTCCTACTAGTAACTATATAAAATGAAGAAAAACAAATGGAAGAGAAAACATAATAATAAAAAATAACTAAGAAATTAAATATGATTTCATATAATTGATTTAACTAATTATCTAAAATTAATTTCTTATTCTATAAGCATACTTATAACTGAATATTTATTTTAGACTGAAGATGGTATTTTGTAAATAAAATTATTGAATAAACCATTTATGTTAATTATGAACTTACTATTTGAAAGTTTATAAATTTAAATGTATTTTAAATAAATAATATGGGATTTTATTATTTTATAAATTTAAAAATATTATAACTTATTCTCGAGAGATAATGCATGTAATTTATTATTGTTATATATTACATATTATTAATTTTACAACTAAAATGTGTCATATATCACTCTCACATTATAATTAAAATTAAATATATATTTTTAAAATTAAAGAGTTATCTCATTTTCTCTCTCTTTTTTATGTCTCTTATTATTTCATTTATTTTATCTCTCTTATATATCATTATCAATGATTAATTACAAAATTAACAATTAAAATGTACAACATACATGATATTCTATAATTACAATCGAAATTAAATTAAAATTAAAATATAATTATATTATATTACTAATTTAACAATCAAAATATATCACTCTTTCTTATTAGTCATCAATACAATTAAAATAAAATATTTTTTTCAAAATTATTAAACTCTCTTTTTTCATCTTTTTATCTACTTTTCTCCCCTTCTCTGTTTCTGTCTGTCCTTCTCACTACATATAACTTATAATTTATATTTTACATTACTAATTTGACAAACTAAATTGTGTCACGAGATACTCTTTCGTTATAATTAAAGTATATTTTTTTTTGGTGTCTATATAATTTTTTATATTAATATCTAATTATATTTTTATATAAGATAAAATAATGTTTTGGTCTCTAATACTTGAAATAAATTCTATTTTTGTTCCTAACATTTTAATTATCTTATTTTATCTCAAAACGTTTAAAATAGCATCATTGTTATTTTACCGTCAAATCCCTCATTAACAATTAACATAATTGATGTATTATTAATAATATTTTTATTAAAATTACATTTGTTTAACTCCTTTCTCCTATCTTCACCTTCTCAACAATCTCAAATCTCATTTTTTTATTTTCTTTTTTCTCTTACTATCTTTTGTACTATTAATTCTTCAAAAGAGAAAGAAAAGAAATAAGAGAATGAAATTTGAGTTTGTTGAGAGTGTAAAAGTAGAAGAGAAAAGTTTAGCATACGTAATTTTAACAAAAATATCATGAACTGTACATCAATGCCGTTAAGTTTTAAAGAAGGATTTGACTATGAGATAATATTAATACTATTTTAAACATTAAAAACTAAAATACGATTCACATCAAACATTGAGAACCAAAAGAGTACTTTACCCTTATATACAGAGAGAGAAACATATTATTTTTAAATAACAAGTATGAAAATTAATTATTTTTATTTGTCCAAATAAATTTAACACTTAATCAAATATAAAAATATATATATTAAATTCTTTTAAATTTTAAATAATTAATGTTAAAATTAATTATTAATAAAAAATTAGACTTTTTCATATAAAAATAATAACTAAAAATCTTATCATTTAATTTTTTATCTGCGGATATCTTGGTTTTCTTAGTCAGAAATTTTTGTCAACTTATGACTTTTTTGTAAAAGGCGTTATTATTAATTTAATTTTGTAATCCAGTGTCTTGATAATTTTAAATGATGGATGGATGCATGATACCTTCCCAGGGAGAATGTGAACTTTTGAAGGCATTGAATAAATATGATTTACAATTTGACCAGCATGATTGATTGGACAGTACAGGCCATATTTTGCCAAGATCTCTTGAAAGATCAAACTCAATTTACTGTACATTGGTAAAAAAGAAACTGTACTTGTTTCTTTTTATTTTTCTAAATTAAAAAACTCTAATTGGAACTTCTAAAGCCAATCATTACAACACTGCTCAACAAGGTTTTTACTGTTCGGTTTGGCCTAGCTAGTTTCAATTGAGCGATTAACTGTATAAAATGTATTATTTTTCGGTTCCTAAACAGGCTATTTTTTTATATTGAAATGTTATCTGATTTTGATTAATATTACGATATAATATAATAATACAAGAAACACGTAAAATAAAAACAAATATAATGATTTTAAATAAAATTAAAAATTAAAAAATAATTAAAAATAATAAATTATGATTTTAAATAAAATAAAAAAATAATTAAAAATCATAAATCATAATTTAAATTTTTTAATTTAAAAAATTATAATTTATAAAATCATATAAATATTATAAATAAAATAATAAATAAATATTATAAATAAAATATTTTTAACTCAAAATTAATGAGTTGTCCTAGTCTGAAGTTTGATATTTTTGTATCTTAATTTATTTTTATATAATTCGTTGCAAGCTAATACGAAATGAATTTTTAAACTTAATTTGTTGAATCTTATATTATATTATTTAAATTAA
>NC_029775.3:22078162-22081047 GCF_000817695.3 Arachis duranensis
CTATAATTTTTTTTACTTTTAATTAACTAACTTGAGAAGGGGTTATATTAATTCATCTAATCTTATATTGAACTAATAAAAGGAGAGAGTTTTAAGTTTGTAGTTCTTAACGACGAACTACTATTTCAAGTAAAAGAAGGATCTTAAATAAAATAGATTGTCTTTCTTAACTAGACGATTTCGTCTATTTTAATAGACACATTAATAAGGAGGTTAATTCATTCATTTTTACTTAATTTAAAAATTTTATGTTAGATTAAAAATGAAAGTATTATTATTGTTTATTATTAGATTTTGAATAATAATATTATTTGTTAGAAATAAACTTTAAATAATAATAATATTCTTAATTAATATCGATGAATATAATTTAAAGTAAAATGATAGAAATAATAATGATTAAAATTAGGTAAAGATAGATTAAGATATATGATGAACTGAATTAGAATAACATTTAAAATAACGAGTGTACGTGAATTACAACAAAATTTACTTGGATTTTTAGAATTTATATTTAATTATTATTTTTCTTTTGATTATATTTTTTATTAATTCTATTATTATTTAATTTATATCTATATTTTGTTATGTTTTAAATGTATCAACTCTTTTCTTTTGTGATATAATCAGCTCACTGTATTACTAGTACCAGGAGATAATAGATAGAATATATCTTGACATTATAGTATTATTTTGTATCTAAAGGTCACCAATTTATACCATTTAGCTAAGTTAAATAATATTAGTTTAAATTGAATGAACCTCTTATTAGCATATTTATTAAAAGGTGATAACAGAAAAAATATACCTTTTATATGTTATTTAGTGAGTACAGTACTGTTATAGTACTGTTATGCTGCAAAGCATAACTTACCAATTGGATTTGCCAATTAATGATAAGGTGTTTTTTAGCAATAAACTTTTTTATAAGAATTCAGTGTGGATTTATGGTAAACATAATCTAATGAATAATAATACATAAAAAAATTGTGTCTATAAAAGGAGTACACAATAAAATCTAACAAATAGGATATCTTATATCTTCAAATTTTACTGTGACCTAAGGTTTCATAAATGAAACAAAGAAATACAAATAGTACATATAAATAATTTTCAAAAAATAGTATTATATTTATAGGATAAAATATGAGAGTACAAATTTATAGATATAAATTTAAATTTGGTATAATATTTTAAAATTAGATAAAATATTAACCACCTGGCGAATGGTTATGTCACCTTATACATGTTATATTCAAATGTTCAATGCTTTATTTATATAAATTAAATAATTCTATTAATTATCGATTTACATAATTTTTAGCGTTTTTACCAAAATACATACCTGTAAACAAAATAATTTTGAACGTATTTTTATTTACACTGTAAATAAAATATGAAAAAAATTTTAAATATGTATTACGTGAAAAATATAAATAAGATATAAATTAATTAAAATAGATCTAAACCGTAATAAACATATATCAAATTTTATTTTTTAAATCGGTCAAAATTATATTTTTGAAACCGTTTTATTATTTTAAAAATGATATTTTTATATCTATAAAAATTAAATTTTTCATAATTACAGGTACTCTGTATTTCGTTTATATATTTTGTTTACAGTATAAATAAAATATATATTTATAAATACAAAAATATATTTTTTACAAATAATAAAAAATATTTATAACATCATTTAAATCGATTTATTCTTATTGTATTATTTCTTATAAAAGAATTATTACTGGCTTCATCAATCAACGTTTTGTTTACGCTAACATCACCACAACATTGTTAAAAAGCTTGAATAATTAGATTGTGTATGAACGCAACAAAAAGACTATGTAAAGCAATTGCTCTTGTATGCATTTTTATCTAGGCAATTCATGTTCATGATACCAAAATCATTTGAGATTTTAAATTGTTACAACCTTTATATGTAAAATTACTGTGTATAACTAGCTATGACAGTTATAATAATTACATATGTTGTACACAAAATATTTTTAAAATTCATGAATTATGCTCACATTTTTTCGCGCATAAGCACCGAAAAATATACCACACACAGCTTTTAGAACATAGTTATATAAAAAGGTTTAACATAGTAATATTAACTGAATTTAGAATCTTTGTGTGGAAACCACTGTACAGTAGATTAGAAATTCAACCAACCTTCCATAAAAAGAATACCAGTGTTCCACTACTTGATAAACTGCTCACACGTGAAGTCAATATGAAACTTGGCTGAACCTCAAGCTATGAAAAATTGAAAATGGTAGACAAAAACTAACCAAAAAACTGAAGCTGAAATATGAGGATAAAAGAAACATATCTATAATAGCAATGATTCTATATTTCTATGACACATCTAGAACTAGAATACAAGAAAGTTAAAGATTTTTAAAAGAAATGAGTTAACGACTCGGATGAAGTACTTTTTACTATTGTTTTTAACAAATTATGTGAAAAGTCCAAATAACTAATTAGTCTTTGTTTAAAGATCAATTGTATTCATTATTTGTAAAGAATAAAATATCGGTCTTTGATAAAAAAAATATTAACTAAATTTAATTTTAGTATATTAATGATATAATTTTTTTATATAAATATCTAATTATATAGTATTATAGTACCAACATTTAATTAATTTTTAAATTCAACACTTTAAAAACTATCTAAATCATAAAATTAAAAAATCCACATAAAATTCTTTATAATGTTAGTATGTCACTGTTAAACTTATATTAATTTAGCAACCGAATCTACTACATATATCATCAAATATTATTAATAGTTAAGACGGGGAACAATTCAAATTAAAACGTGAAGTTGTATATGTATAATATTATCTCAAAAAAAATAATATATTTTAGTTAAAT
>NC_029775.3:22081195-22098573 GCF_000817695.3 Arachis duranensis
ATAGAGTAATTTAACCTATATTTGAAGTTGTACTAATAGATATATAGTAGTACAAGGGAATCAAAATGAATAAAAGGTATCTAAAAAAAAGAAAAAAGAAAAAAGAAAAAAAAGCAGGAAAGGGAAAATGATTTGAGTAGTTGGTAAAGAGGGAGAAGGGGGTGGGGTAAAGACATTTGGTCAAATGTGAAGGTGGGAGACCTTAATAAATGAAGAGAGTGAGTGGGGTGCTCAGATCAGATGACTGATGACGCCAAAAATTGTTAGTATCCACAGACAGTACACATTGGTGGGCTGTCTTCCCCGCCATTAAACACCACCCCTAATTGCATTCCCACACTCTCTCTTCAAATACAATATCAATTTATTATTTATACCTTGTTTTATAAAATTATTTTATTATATATCTATAATCATCTGCACATTTCTCTCATTGTTATATAATTAACATATTAATTATCAAAGTTAATCGTAGGCTGAAGTACCCTTTTTTGGTATTTATAACATTGCGTTTGATTATGAGAACACAATAAAATAAAATATTAAAAATAAAATATAATAGAGATATAAAATTCTATATTTTTTTTGTTAAGATGGACACAACATACATTAATTCAGTATCTCTGGATATAATACCTCTGTCTATATCTTATCTGTCAAATATAATTTTGTGTCTTTGACTTAGTGTCCTGTCTCTGTAAACAAACGCAGCCTAAGGTATGATGTAACACCCTAACTTTTAGCATCTCATGATCGTACTAAAAGTCTGAGTGCTACTTACCTCTAAACCTTTTTATTATATACTATCTTTATTTAATATTGAGCCTTCGCGAATACGAACCGAAACTTTAATTAAGAAAACAAAAAGAGACTTTATTTTACGCCACTAAATCACAAAAGTATATATATTCACATAGTATTAAATACATAAACTTATTTCAAGATTCCAAAAACAAATCCTACCCCTCTAAAAACTCTAACTAACAGGGCGAGGGGAAAACAAATCCTAACAACTCAACTTATAAACATATTCCTCTGTGCTCCCGTAACTTGACAATGAGCCTTTGCACCTGTAGCTGAAAGGGGTGGAGATAGGGGGTAAGAACCGGGAAGTTCTTAGTAGGGTCGGGGTTAGAAGTTAAGTTCATTTTGCCATTATTAACCAACTGCAACTAACAACAAAACACTTATAAGCATGAATAATAAAAGAACACAGAAGTCAATCAGTCACGCAGCACACACACACAATCACAGAGTTACACAGCACAGAGATATGCGCAAACAAGCATGATGCATGCCTATTCCTATTGCAGGTAATGAGCTCATTTGTCGGTTTCGACCCACACCCGACGCAATCCGACCCGCAAGTCAGATAAGGCATTCCAGCGGCATAACCTCTGCAAGTTTCCACTTCTTGCAGGCGCTGATTCTCCAGCTGAAGTATGCCGAACATGACCTCTGCAAGTACTTGCAGGCGCTGATTCTCTAGCTGAAGCATGTGCCACTTTCTCCTGGAAGCCGTTCCATACACACGGGCGTCCCCGCACAATCATTCAAAAACAAAGCCCAAGACTTAACACTTTCACATTGGCACCATAACTATTTACTTTCCATCACCCTCTCGTGACCTTTCAATCATTCTCATAAGTACACGTGCCGATTTATCTTCTCTTTTTCTTTTAAAACTAAAACCACATCTTTATGCCATTCTCCAAAATCTTTAAAACAATTAAAAATACAACCGACTCCAGCAGCAAAAATATTTCTTTAATAATTCAAAATCAGTTAATATATTTCTTAAAGCTTTTGAAAATTCCATTTCTTATTCCCAAAATAATCAAAGCATCCCAGCTAGTTGTTCATACATAACTGAATCAAAATCTCAAGCAAACAACAATAATTCAACAATAATTTAACATAAACTCATTCAAATTCACGCAATAATCAGCTAAATCAACATTCACTTATCAAACTCACATTTAATTATTATAAAGTTACCAAACCCTACCTCCATACGAAATCAAACTAACGGGACCTCCGGAGAAGTTTTCTGACCGAACTGCTGAAGAAGAAAACGTTAAGAATCGTCTGTGCCTCCTAAAACTCCAATTGACCAAACTCAAGAGAAAGAGGAGTTATGTCACCGTCAATTTCCACCGATCAAAAGTAACACCAACATATAGAGATGAAGGATACAAATACTTTTATCGGATTAGATTTTTGTTGGAGTTACGGATTAAAAGAAAATCAAGCTCGAAGGCTCGGAGGTAGCCAATTCTTTTCCCTTGTGCCCTTATGAAAACTGAGTAATTACTAATGCTAATCATAAAGTTCATTGGCAATTTAATTGTTAAGTATCAAGGATAATGAATAAATGAAAGCATGTGTCATTATTAATATATGAATATATGCACGTTTCCCTTAATGGTTTTGACTATAATAAATAAATAAATAAATAACAATTCTTTTATTTTTTTAAATATCTTATTACAATAATAAAAATAATTTAAAAATTTTAATAGATTTTACACTTAAGGTATCATAAAATTTAATTTAATTACTTTTAGAAAAATAATTTTTCTTTAAATACAATAATAAATTATGTATAACTAATTATATAATTTTTCAAAAATTCGGGGTGTTATATCCCACCCACCTTATAAAAATTTTCGTCCTCGAAAATTGATATAAGATAGAAGAGATTCATACTATCTTTCTTTTTAAAGTTGTCAAAGAAAACAGAAAGATTTAATATGTTCAGTTTTCAAACATAAGGAAAATAATTTCGCATAAAAATGATTGAAAATGTGTAGTGTGGTGCAGAAGTTGTATGAGAGGTTTAATGCAAGTTAAACTTAGAATCCGAAGACTTACAATTTTAACAAAGAAATTCAAAATCCAGAAAGAAAATGGTTGAATATCACAGATGATGGTTACAAGAATTTGAAAGAATGAGTAGAATCAAAATCAAACATGAGTGCACAAAATAGAAAATCCGTCCGGAAGAGAGTTAAATTGTACCCTAAGGAGAAATCTGAGAAAAGAACTTGAACAGGAACAATGAAAGAAAAGGTAGTAGAATAAGTCGAAGCAAATTCAAGCTAAATTACCAGGTTCACAAAGATTTCAGCGATTCATTTTGATGCATCAAACAAGCTCAAAATTACATCAAAGAATATACGAGTTAAGAAGAGGAGTTTAAATAACACAAGGTAGATATCTATGAAATTGAAGAGGACATATGCAATTAGGATCAAATGAGAAAGCATATGAATAAGGAACAAGGTTGAAAAATAATTAGTTAACTTTTCAAGAAAGAAATCTCGAATAAGAAACTCTCGGCAAACCATGAAAGAATAGATACGTAACCGATTAGAATCAAGAAATTAACTCCTAACGTTCCCAAAATCCACGATTCACGTTACCTATTACTTCTATCTCGTCTATGATAATCCATTAGTGTTTCCATATACATGAATCATTAATATTAAGTTGGCCAGACCTAATACCCTGAGAGATGCAACGGTTGACTAACAGAATTAATCAATAGACAATCATGCATTTGAAATTCAAACTCTTGTCAGTGGGACAAGTCCTACTGCATGACAGACACTCAGAGTATGCAGTAAAGCATAGTCAGTCCATTCCCAAGGCTCTAACGGGAACGAACGGCTCTGATACCATAATGTAACACCCTAACTTTTAGCACCTCATGATCGTACTAAAAGTCCGAGTGCTACTTACCTCTAAACCTTTTTATTATATACTATCTTTATTTAATATTGAGCCTTCGCGAATACGAACCGAAACTTTAATTAAGAAAACGAAAAGAGACTTTGTTTTACGCCACTAAATCACAAAAGTATATATATTCACATAATATTAAATACATAAACTTATTTCAAGATTCCCAAAAATAAATCCTACCCCTCTAAAAACTCTAACTAACAGGGCGAGGGAAAAACAAATCCTAACAACTCAACTTATAAACATATTCCTCTGTGCTCCCGTAACTTGACAATGAGCCTTTGCACTTGTAGCTGAAAGGGGTGGAGATAGGGGGTAAGAACCGGGAAGTTTTTAGTAGGGTCGGGGTTAGAAGTTAAGTTCATTTTGCCATTATTAACCAACCGCAACTAACAACAAAACACTTATAAGAATGAATAATAAAAGAACTCAGAAGTCAATCAGTCACGCAGCACACACACACAATCACAGAGTTACACAGCACAGAGATATGCGCAAACAAGCATGATGCATGTCTATTCCTATCGCAGGTAATGAGCTCATTTGTTGGTTTTGACCCGCACCCGACGCAATCCGACCCGCAAGTCAGATAAGGCATTCCAGCGGCATAACCTCTGCAAGTTTCCACTTCTTGCAGGCGCTGATTCTCCAGCTGAAGTATGCCGAACATGACCTCTGCAAGTACTTGCAGGCGCTGATTCTCCAGCTGAAGCATGTGTCACTTTCTCTTAGAAGCCGTTCCATACACACGGGCGTCCCTGCACAATCATTCAAAAACAAAGCCCACGGCTTAACACTTTCACATCGACACCATAACTGTTTACTTTCCGTCACCCTCTCGTGACTTTTCAATCATTCTCATAAGTACACGTGCCGATTTATCTTCTCTTTTTCTTTTAAAACTAAAACCATATCTTTATGCCATTCTCCAAAATCTTTAAAACAATTAATAATCCAACTGACTCCAACAGCAAAAATATTTCTTTAATAATTTAAAATCAGTTAATATATTTCTTAAAGCTTTTGAAAATTCTATTTCTTATTCCCAAAATAATCAAAGCATCCCAACTAGTTGTTCATACATAACTGAATCAAAATCTCAAGCAAACAACAATAATTCAACAATAATTTAACATAAACTCATTCAAATTCACGCAATAATCAGCTAAATCAACATTCACTTATTAAACTCACATTTAATTATTATAAAGTTACCAAACCCTACCTCCATACGAAATCAAACTAACGGGACCTCCGGAGAAGTTTTCTGATCGAACTGCTGAAGAAGAAAACGTTAAGAATCGCCTGTGCCTCCTAAAACTCCAATTGACCGAACTCAAGGGAAAGAGGAGTTATGTCACCGTCAACTTCTACTGGATAAAAATAACACCAACGTGTAGAGATGAAAGATACGAACACTTTTATCGAATTAGATTTTTTGTTGGAATTACGGATTAAAAGAAAATCAAGCTCGAAGGCTCGGAGGTGCCATGGAATCACGGCTTCTTACTTACGACATTCTCTCTTTCTTTCGGCCAATTCTTTTCCCTTGTGCCCTTATGAAAACTGAGTAATTACTAATGCTAATCATAAAGTTCATTGGCAATTTAATTGTTAAGTATCAAGGATAATGAATAAATGAAAGCATGTGTCATTATTAATATATGCATATATGCACGTTCCCCTTAATGGTTTTGACTATAATAAATAAATAAATAAATAACGATTCTTTTATTTTTTTAAATATCTTATTACAATAATAAAAATAATTTAAAAATTTTAATAGATTTTAAACTCAAGGTATCATAAAATTTAATTTAATTATTTTTAGAAAAATAAGTTTTCTTTAAATACAATAATAAATTATGTATAACTAATTATATAATTTTTCAAAAATTCGGAGTGTTATATATGAGATCAAAATTAAAATAGTCTCCGACTTTTTTTTCGTATTAAAATCATCCTCAACGTTATAAAAACGTTATAAAATCGTCGTTTTGTCCATAAACAATATTTTTCGGACAATTTTGCCCTTAAACAAAAATAAAAAACCCTCTTCACCCTTACCACTAACTTCTACATCATCATCATCGCTACACATCTCTCTTCCTTTCCCTCTTCCTTTTCTCATCGACGTCACCACTGCCACCATAACCATCACACTTTTTCTCTCTCTATTACCCGTTCATATCCTAAATCACTATCACCCACCCACAAACTATCCTCAATCCTTTTCTTTCAGCAATAGCAAATTCAGTAACATCAACAACTATAAAATAAATCAACAGAAATTTTAAATTAAACAATAATTCAGCAATCATCAACTGCAACTTCATATCCAAAATCAACAACAGAAATAAAAAAATTAAAAAAATATGTTTATGTTTTTCAAAAATTAAAAAAATTAAAAAAAAACAAAAATAAACAGAAAACTCAAAGAGAGGGGTGGTATTGCTACCATCTGTTGTCGTCGCAGTTGAGGAAAAGAGCAGGTAAGTGACGATGCGGGAAGCTATTGTTGCTGGTGCTGTCGCAGCTGCGGCTAAGTATAGGAACAGATCGAGAGAAGAAAAAGAGTAGATCCCCTTACCACCAGAAACTCGACGATAGTGATAGAGCTTGACGCCGACAAAGTAACTCTCACCTTAATCACGACGTAATGGCGGTGGCCACACTGGAGTAAGAGACCCGAATCGGCGGCTTGAGATGAAACGACGTCGTTGAGGTCGATGCTGACATAATTGTCGTTGAGGGCTCAGGAGGGGTTGGGATCGTCGAGGGAGTGATTGTAGTGAGAGATGAGGAAGGTGAGGCCGATGCTAATAGAGGAAAAGTTGAAGTTGGTGATGCAGAGAGAGAGAAGAAGGTGGACAAAGAGGCAAGGGCAAAGATAGTAGAATGAAAGAAAGAGATAGAAGAAGAATTGAAGTTTTGGGGAAGGAAGAGAGTGAAGAGATATAGAGAATGGAAGTGTTTCGTTTTTGTTATTTAATATTATTTTTATTAATTGTTAAGGATAATTTGGTCAAAAAATTAAAATTAAGATAAAAAAGGATGATTTTATAATGTTAAAAATGATTTTAATACGAAAAAAAGTCAAAAATAATTATAATTTTTACCTCAAATCTTAAGAACAAAATAAATACTTAACTCTTAACTGTGTATACACAATCCTTTTTGCTTTTTTCACTTTCTTGTTTCCTAGTTACTTTTCGTTGTTATTGTTGTTGTTAAATTTTGTCACAACAAAAATATCTAAATTGTTATTTGAATTTTATTTTTTATTTGATAGTTTTCATAATTTTTGTCCAAGACTTTGGCAAAACTATAATATGAAAGTTATTTTTGAAGTACATGTAAAAATATACGTGAATTTGTCAACGAATTATAATTTAAATGGTATAATTTTTTTATTTTTATTTAGAGATCTCGAATTCAAATTTTACTTTTAACTTTAAAAAAATATATAAATTTATTTATATAAGATCACATTAGAAAATAATATAATTAAATAATAGTGTAATCTCTAAATTATATAGAATAAGACAAAAATATATAAATATGAAAAATTTTTATGTATATATAATTAGATATTGTTATATTAATAAAAATAATTATTTTTTATAAAAAATTTTTATATAAAAAAATAGAAATGTACAACCGGCAGTGAATAGAAATAAAACTCAAATAATAAATGAATAACTATAAGGATATTATTAAAAAGATGTATGTATGGATGTATGTATGTTAAAATTGTAATTATCAGGTTTGTACGGTCACCGCTAGCTTTACCACTTGAGCAAATAAATTTTTAAAGAGCATGTAAAAAATGAAGAATAGAATTAGAAAATAAAATAGTTTTGGTGCTGGAGTCTACTGTGTGTCTGGAAAGGTCCAATGTTCTATAAATAGAGAGGTGCAAAGTCCAAAGCTGTAGCTAGCTAGGGTTAGTTCTCATCATCATCAACAAGAACAGCAGAAGAAAAAGAAGAGTCCGTAAAGGAATAAAAATCAAGAACAGAAGAAGAAGAAGAAGATGATGGGGAGATACAGGTGGTCATCATGGGGAGAAGGAGGAGGAGAGGGGAAGGTCGGACCTGCATGGCTTGAAGGGCTGATGAGGGAGACATTCTTTGGTGGGTGTGGGGCCCACCAGAATCAACGCAAGAACGAGAAGAACGTCTTCTGCTTGCACTGTTGCCTTAGCATCTGCCCCCACTGCCTCCCCTTCCACCGCCTTCACCCTCTTCTCCAGGTACAATTCAACTTAATTAGGATCCTTTTACTTCCTTAAATTCATTCTCTCACTCCAAATTCACACAATCTAATTATTCTATTAGAGTTTCTTTCTATTCCAAAATTCACTCAAAAGGGTAATCTTTTAATTCCTTTCTTCCAGATTCTTTTCAGCTATTTTTATTTTGTTTTTTCCAAGACAATTACTAAAATTGAGATTTGAGAGTTCAATTCAATCTCAAAAGCTAGCTCAGGAGACGATGTTACAGACGAGAAATGCGGTACTCGTAATAAAAATTGAATTGAGTAGTTTTGTTATTGTTTTTGCATAATTAAAGAAGCATACATATAGTTGTTCTTGTTGAGTAAAATACTAAAATGTCCAATTGAACCCACCAAATATGAACACATATATTACTGTCTCATTGTATTTGGGTGTTTCCACATATCTATGTTTATGCATATTTATATATATTTTTTTCTTCAATTTTTTTCCTCATGGGTTAACCGTGTCTTCATGGATTCCCACTTTTGGTTTTGGTCTCTTTCCCATTAATGGAAGATCTCTTTTTTATCCATTTCTCCCTGCAAACGTTTTTCTCAGCTGTTCCTTTCATTGAAAGCGAAAGTTTGACCCATTGCTTCCAAATCCATGCTCTTGTCTCTTTATTTAATTGTTATTTGCATACCAACCCCACCACTTCTCCTAATTTATTCTCCCCTCCTTCCCTCTTCATTTAATTTCCTTCTTTGATTTGGTACAAAGGTACACACACCTAAGATTGGTATTCTCATGTCTAGCTGTCTATATGTTCATTATTTAATTTTTCCTCCTTTTCCTTTTATGTATTTATTTTTCTATATCTTAATTAATTAAACATATTTATTTAATAACATGCCAAAACATATTTTATATTTAAAAACTAATGTATTTTTAATGAATCTAAAAATATAACATGACAAATATTATAAAAGATAAAAAATTTGTTTACTACCTCAAGGATCAACTCAATTCGCCCTTAAAAAAAGTAATCACATTTCATTAATTATGGTAGTAAGTAGTACAGTTAAGTTTACCCCAGAAGGAGGGAAAAGATAAATCGTCTATACCATAATTTTGTTGATATATAAATGGAAAGTGGTAGCTTTTTTCACCTGTTTACTCTTAACCTCAATTTTTTTGGTGTCTACTCTTAACCTCAATTGTATAAATAAAAATGTTATCTACACAAAATAATAGTCATTAAATTCATTTTATTTATTTATATAAAAATATATATTATTTAATTTATTTTTAATATATTTTATATTAATATTTTATGTTAATAACTAATTTAATTACTAATTTTTAGTGTATACATGGATGTATAAAATCATATTAGAAATTAACCAATGGTAAGAGTATGTCATCACAGGTGCGAAGGTATGTTTACCACGATGTGGTTCGATTGGATGACTTGGAAAAGCTCATTGATTGTTCCAATATTCAGGTCAGACAAAAGTTCTCTACATAATAATAATATTAAGTGTGTGTTTGAATTACCCTTTGTAAACGGAGGTTTATATAAAATTAAGCGCAAAATTAATTTATGTTTGGTAATTTTCATTTAAAATAGATTATAAAAAACTAAATATGATTTGGATTACATTATTTAAAATTACTTTTAGATAAAAAATTATAAAAAATGACAAATTTAAATAATTATTTTATGTTATCTTATAATTTTATTTTAGATATTTAAATAAATTTTAATATTTTTTTAGTATTTTGAGTACTCTCTATTCTAATAGATTAATAGAATTATAATAGAAAGCAAAAAAATATTTCATACAAAAAAATAACAATAATAGTAAAAAAATTTATATAAATAGAAAATAATAATATGCATAAGAGAATATTAAAAAAATATATTATAAAACAAATAATAAATATATCAATAATCAAGGACATAACTGGTACATACAAATTTTTTTTGAGTTCAACGTAAAAAAAAAGTGAATGCAAAAGGAAGAATTTATAGTTTTTGATAAATATAGATTGAAGAGTAGAATCATTGCTGGTTCATATGATAAAAAAAGTTGTCAAACATATAAATGAAATATTGGGGTACATTTATTTTTTTTTTCTTGGCAAACTGAAATATATTTTTGTGTATGCATGAAAATACGTTATTAAATAAAAGAGGATGAGATCTGAGCTTGATTTTGGTTTTGGGTTTTTCTTGGTCACGTTATATATTCTTTAATTGATTAGTAGTAGTACTAGTTTAACGTACTAGTCATGTAATAAATATCTTATGAAACATCATAATAATGTTACTGGAAAAGATATACGCAATAGTACTTTCTCAATTATTTAGTTTGCCATAGATGTTGCTCTCGCAATTTAGCCAAATAGAACATTTTGGGACTCGATTTTCTGTCTCTTGTTATGAAGAATGCTAAAGAGCTTTTAAAATTTATTATTTTTATTATTAATTAGTTATTAATATTTGAAATTATAAACTAAAAGTATAATATTTCTCTCTCTCTGTATATTATATAGGAAATTAAGCCGCCTACCCATCACTTATGTTCCACCATCTTTGACCAGGTGTTATTTCGAAATAATAATAAGAAAAAATATAAAACAATCGACTTTTAATTAGTTAATATTAGTTAATTTTTTAATTTTTTTTTAAATTTAAGATTTATGATTTAATATTTAAACTAGACAAAATAATTTTAAACAATTGACCGATGTTAATAGAAAAAAGTTAAATTTTTAATGTTATTCTAATAATAAATAATAATAATAGATCAATTATAGGTTGCAATGGACCCCGACATTAATCTGCCAACTTACCAAGCCCTAGTGCAAATTATTATGAACGGTCTGTTTGGTGCCAAACAAAATGAGAAGTATAAACAATTATTTATGGTTATCATATCTTTACATCTTTATGTAAAGATAATATTGTATTGTAGACCTTTAAATAATTCAGTCAAATATATTTAGTTAAATTATCTAGCGATTTATAATACGATATTTACACTAAGATGTCTTGGTGAATCTATCTTGATGAATTGATGATGATGATAAGAGTGATGAAGTTGTGGTTATTATTATTGGATGTAATGGCAGCCTTACACTATAAACAGTGCGAAGGTGATATTCTTAAATCAGAGGCCACAATCAAGGTCATGCAAAGGCAGTGCCAATGCTTGCTTCACTTGTGATAGGATTCTTCAAGAGCCATTCCACTTTTGTTCTCTTTCATGCAAGGTAATTCTATTATTCATCCCACAAATTCTTACGTGCTACCTATTTTAGACCACAATTTTTGCATTTATTCGATTTTTATTTATATTAGTAAAAATTATCCAAAATATAAATATTAAAAAATTGGTTGTAGATGTTGTAAGATGTCAAAATACATAATGTGTTCTAACAATATGAAAATATTTAATTTGATGGGGATTTCTAACGTGTTGCGGTATCACTTAAGGTTTTTAACGTGTTCCGTTAATTTTTTGTGTTTTTTAAAATTATGGGAGTACACAGTCCGATTTGTGTTTAAAAAGTTGAAAAAAATTCAGAGTATTAAAAATTGAAAAGACTTAGAGTACACAACTCGGACCATGCGAGTTCTTTGGTAATGAAATTTTGCTTCACAAATCGCATGGTCCGATTTGCAGCTGATGGAATTTGAAATCTAAAACGTGGAATTCGGATCCTCCGTTTTTTCTTGTTCTGGGTAAATTTTTTTACATTTTGAGGGACACAACTAGCAGGGTCCGAGTTCTGCTTCCTCTGATCCCACAACGAGGTGAAGCACCCCTCCTCCTCATACGCGAGTCCAACACTTCCTTTGCTTCCATATTAAAATTAAATTTCCGTTCCGTCGTGCAAGTTTTTTTTGTGTATTTGTGTGAATTTTGTTAAGTTTTTTTTATTTTTTTTTTATTTTTATCAACAAGGATCAAATTTTTTAATTTTTAAATCATGTATTCATTTTTTTCAATAATAAAAAAAGTTACATGAATAATTATATTTTTAATCGTAATAAAAAAAATTTCTGAACAAGAAAAAACTCAACAGATCTTGCTAATTCACTTTGATATTATGCCATAATGCAACATCGTTTTTTTTTTCTTTTTTGGATTAATATTGAAGTGAGTTAAAAAGTTCTATTGAATCTATTTTTTTTTTTCAAATGATTTTTTAGTGCACTAAGAATTGGATAAAAGTAGACCAAAGTCTAACAATCAAACGGTCTAAATACCCTATCACATGTTGCACCCTATTCACAAAAACATATTTAAGTATTTAACCATAAACATGTTAGAAACTTGCTAATTTGATATATGATTAACCTATTATAAAAAAAGTGTAGCACCTAATATGAGTGAAGCACATGTCAAATAGTGAAAAAGTGATATATCGACGTACATGTAGTGATATAGTGCAATAATTGTTCTGTTAAAGTTAACAAACTTTCTTTATTTCACATTTTCTCTTCTACATTGCTTTGGCCTTGATTTACGCTATATAGGTAGCATAATACTGGTCAAGAGTCAAGACCCATGTTATACTGTTAGTAACAATCAAATTTAATTTTGAGAGTAAAAGTGAACTTATTTTGTTTCAATAATATCATTATCTATAGTTAAATTAAAGCGTGATAATAGGGAACATGATGTGTAAGAGCATCTCTTCTTGAGTTTATCGAGGCATTTCTAATTAATCTTTTGTTAATATAATTATCATAGGCAATATGTTTATTTAAAGTCACCAAAAAAATGATCATAGGCAATATGCAAAATGCTTCTCTTTTAGATGACAATAATTTATGTTTATATTAGTCGACACTATTAAACGTAAACGGGACAAAAATTTGGATTGTGTCAATTAAAGGGCATGTGTGACAAGACATACACATAAATTATTGGTCTTTCGGATATCATAATCAAGCTGAAAAGGAACTTCTTTTATTCTTTTATAGAAATAGTAATCTAGGGTAGTAGTGGAGAGTTAATATTCAATTTGATTTTTGAAATTCGAGGTTGAATTCAAATTAACTCTTAAAATTATAATCTAACTCAATTTGGTCCCAAAATTTACAATAGTAACTTATTATGTTAGGTCTTGAGCTGATTTCTGTAAATGACATATTGATTTTGCACGTTAACTTCTTGAGTTTTGGACTTTTTGACTTTTCGTTTAGATTTCATGTGTCTAACACCTAATAAATCTCTTAGAAGTTTGATTGGCTCATGAACATCCGTCATGAAGACGATAATAATAAGTTCAATTTAAAAATTTTGCGATTTTGAAAGCAACAATAAAGTTTCTGGAGTTCTAGATCCTAGGTGAAGAATCTAAATCACAAGTTAATGTACCAAATTAATACGTCGTCTACGGAGATTATTTCAAAGGTTAATGGTTATAAATTTTGGGGTTTAATTTGAGTCTATTGAAAATTTAAGGGTTAAATTGAATCCGACTCCAAATTTTATAAGCTAAATTGAATATTAAGACAGTAGTGTAGCGTTGCTTGATTTTTCCATTAAAAATTTTTATGAATTTATTGTTCTTTTGCACATCTTCAAGGTCGTTTTCAAGAACTTTGGTTCCTGAAATTAATTAGATATTCATTTTTTTATTTTAAATTTTAATTTATATAAAATTCTAAATTCTTCAAAAAAAATATTAAAAAATAATTTTACAATAGATAAAAAATTAATTAATATTAACTAATCAAAAATTAACTTTTAATACTTATTTTTTGTTAATTCCTTACCATTAGAAGAAACCAAACAGGATAATGTGAGCAACATAACAAAATTTGTTGTTAGCACTGCACAATTAATAATTTAGCAGATGAACATGGATGTTGTTGCAAATGAAAGATTCACAATTATTTAAAAAGTTTGCATATTGTTCTTAGTCAAAACTAAGTGACAGAAAGCAGATCTGAGTAGTAGGGGTGTCCGTAGAACAAATAATGCAACCCTTTATTGTCAGTGTGTAAACCCTAATTATCCATGGTATAACAGTGTAAAGGATTATGCATAGAATCTTATACTTACACATTCTATTGAGTGGTGAGTAAATCTGTTTATTAGACCCTTTTCAACAATACATTAATAGCATATGGAATTAATTTTTTTAATTGTTTTGTACTTAATTTACACATAAATAATTATTCATAGGTTCTCTGTCATAAAATTTATATTATATATAAAATTATTTGTTCTAAAATTTAAGTTAATAGAAAATAACATAATTATTATACATTTTACATCAAATATTTTAGTCATTTGTTATTGAATTATAATAAGATGCCTACATGAAAAATTATTATAAAATAACTTCTTTTACAAATTTAAATTGATAGAAATATTTAAGTTGTTAGAAGAAGATATTTAATAGTTATATTTTGAGTCCTGCTAATGAGCTAATAGAGTATTTGTATAATGTGTACAATAGACTGTTTAATTGGTCCAATATGAGGTAAAAATAAAATTTATTTGAGAAAGCATAGGGAGCCAATAGAATATTTGTACAATGTGTACAATGGAGGTTTAGGGAGTATTTGAGATACAACTATTAGTGTTATATTTTTCCATTAGCTGAAGTTTTTGGGATAAGTGGTATCATGACATGGTATTAGAACTTTAGATCCGAAAGGTTAAGAGTTCAGTTTAAATTTTTGGAATGAGTGGTTTCATGATCTGAGATGTTTATTATCTCTACGTATAGTGGCTCTCCATACTTTTTAATATTTTTAACATGTTTTTTATGTAATAGTGTTTTATTAGATTTTTGTAAATTTTTTGGGTAAATATTTTTTTATTTGTATTATGTCATTTTTTTTAAAGGTCAATAAATATCAAATTCTATATCTTTAGATTATAAAAATTCTAATCCAACATAACAAAATCATATTTTTTGAAAATTTAAACCGATAAGAAGAGATAATATTCTAACAATGATTATTATGTATCTGTAATGTATATAATCTGAGATAGTAATGTTGTGAAACACAGCTACTAATATTATTTGCAGGTGAACTACATGGTGTACGAGGGTGAAAGCTTGTCCACCATTTTACATCGATTCGATGAATCTGACTTCGCAATTTCGCAGTTCGAGGGTCTAAGAGTTGATGGCTCAGAGGTCATAGACGAAGATTCCCATTTTGCCCCTACTTCTTCCTACTCCAACACCACCGAGGCTACCAGCAATTCCGTAATTTCATGTGAAGCCAACAACACTTCGAAGAAGAACAAGGGCAAGGCCACTAGGTTCCTCCCTGGAATTGTTCTCTCTCTTGGCAATCGAAGAAAGGGTGCTCCTCATAGGGCACCTCTCTCCTAAGTCTTCAATCCAATATCATTATTATATATATAATATAATAATAATAATAAGGCTTTATTACATTCTTAATAATATCTTACTATTAATTAGACTAGAGTATGCCCAAATAAAAAAAGTTAAAAAAAAAAGAACGTAACATCTGCTATGATTGTTAATGTGATAATATTAATGTGTTTGGGGCTGGGGCAAATTTGTAATATGTGCTCTTGTATTATAAGTAGCAGCATTGTGCTTAGGATTTCTACGAGTAATTAAGGTAAGGTATGTGCGCATGCAAGGCTAGGATGTTTCCATCATCATCTTAGGTGGTTGTTGAAACCTACCAATTTTGTACAATGGATGCTATAGATGGAAAGCGTTGGAATTATGTAATATTTATTAATTATGTGCTTTTAGTGAGTAGAACGTACAATTTCTTCCTTCTCTTTATCTTCCTGCTTCTGATTTTTCATTTTTTGAATTTTTTTATCAATAATTTAATCTCTATAGATTGCTGTCGGTGATGCTGGATAATTATGGTAAGTCATTATTAAAAGTTGAAACTTGTTATAGCTGAATTTGACAATGGAAAGTGACAACTTCCTCTCCATTATTTAAGCTTTCTAATAAAAACAGGTAAATGTATGACCCATGGTTTAGGATTTGGTTTGATTCGATTAATCGGAAATTGATCATCAAATCAGTTTGGTTTATAATAAGTTGTTTAATAGTAAATCGATTAAAAATTAAAAAAAATGGTCAAAAATTGATCAATTGGTCGAACCATTATAATTTTTTCACTTATTAACCAGTTTAACATAATAAATTAATTTTTTTAAAATTTTATATTTTATATATAAATATATAATTTTATTATATTTAATTTAATTTCAGTAAATTTCGATTGAATATTCAAATTTTTAAATCTTTAACTCTATTGATTTAGTGACCCATTCGAGTTTTAAAATCTTAGTTTTATCTCACATGGAAAATAATTCTTTATCTGAAATATTTTTGAATTTTGAGGATGAGTCTTGTACCATCAATTATGTAATTCGAAGACAAGTAGATCAATAACATAATACAAAGAAAATAATATTATGAATGAACCATATGATAAGAGGTTGACCTAGCTAGAAAATCTAAATTTAGGTTACGGTGGCCGTCCCCCACAGTTGACCTATTTTTTATTATTATTTTTGAACTGATGACCTATTTATTTACCATAAAGATCATGGAGGAAATAAATAAATTGGATCTTTTGTTGGTCATAGTCACATAACTAAGCTCGTTTTTCATGGAGGGGCTGTGAAAAGCTATTGTAGAAATGAACAGGTCAACCAATAATTTTAGGTTTCGTTCGAATAAATGCATTATACTGTGGTTAAATGACATGATTAAATAAAATAGATTTTTTAAGTATATAAATGTAACATCAGATACTTGGTTATATTAAAATTAATTTTCATATTTATACAAATCATTTTCTGTTGTAAGATTTTAGCTTTTTTTATATAACTTGTCATAAATCGTTGCGGTTTATGAGTTGGAAAGCTATTGTAGAAATGAACAGGCCAACCAATAAATTTAGAGTTTTGCTCGGATAAACGCATTATACTGCGACTAAATGACATGATTAAATAAAATAAATTTTTAAAGTATATAAATGTAACATTAGAGATTTGATTATATTAAATTCAATTTTTATATTTATACAAATTGTCATCAGTTATAAGATTTTAACCATTTTTTTTATATAACCTGTCATAAATCGTCACGATTTATGAATAACATAATTCATACAAAACATAAATAGTCATAAATTATAGTAGTTTATGAAGATAAAATTATAAAATAAAAATTATTATAAACCATAGCGATTTATGAAAAAGAATAGAATAAAATTTAATATAATCAAATCTCAAATGTTACATTTATATAACTTAAAATCTCATTTTATTTAATCATGTCATTTTGCCTTATGTTGCAGAAACGAACAATGAAACACCAATACTGATGTGTTTGGACCTTTTCTCTTTTCTAATGTATAGTT
>NC_029775.3:22098631-22133005 GCF_000817695.3 Arachis duranensis
ATTTAAATTGTTAGAATATTTTTTTGGTGAACTTTAAATTGTTAGAACTAAACGTATAAATAATGATATTTTTAATAAATAAGTTTAATATTATATGAAATTAAATAAGCTCAAATTGATTCTAAATATTAGTTGATATTCTTGATAAACGTGATAGATACTGTATAGATGCAGATAAATAAGACGTCTACATCTAAATGATCTAATAGACCAAAGTCTAATTTTCTGAAGGGGGGCTTCACAAGTGACATGGACCCTTCATGACACAAATATCACAGCAGATATCCCATCGTAGCTAGACTTGTGTTGAAAAAAGGGCAATATAATAATAATGAATTCTCTTAGCTTGTTCATGGAATTTATTATTAGGGCAGCAAAAATTCGAACCCTATGCATCGTGGATTGTGACAAACTATACTATATTACATACATTACATTCATGTTTGGTGGTCTCGGAACTTGAGATATATAGTATAGTATAGGTGTAGTATTATTATTGTAGCATATTTAGGCATTTAGGCTTTTTATTGAAGGAGACTTAGTTTGTTACAACTCAGACACAATTCATGGTATCTTAAGGCGGCCTATAATATAATAATATTCACACTACTTGCTTTAGCTGCAAATTAGATTTTCTGCCTGCCTACCTATATATATTCTATTACGACATTAAAATTAAATAATAATTTTTTATTATTTAATAATATTTTTAAAAAATACTACTAAAAAATATATTTTTAATTATATATTCGGCGTATTGTTAACCAAATTTCATCCAAATTTGCTCGTAAATTTGTGATCTGTAGTGCAAATAGTAAGGTATAAATAATAGCAGAAATGATTTTAATTCAAATATGAATAGTAACATGAGTTCTAAGCTAAGGTCATTATGATCTTTGAAAAGCAACAACTTTTTGTTTCTGAGAATAGTAAATCTATGCTATTAGTAGGTAATAAATTTGTTATTGAAAAAAATAAACGTGGGATAATAATAATATCCCTACTTTGATAATGTCACCACTACAAAATTATATATATTTGTGGGTGTTTTTTAGTTAAAATTTTTAAAAATTTTCGTAATATATTTTATTTGTAGCATTTTGATAAACTCCCATAAGATAACTAACAATAAAATCCATTGTTACCACTTAAATTATCATATAATTAAAATTCTTTTCAAAATCTAAGAAAACACTTGAAGAGAAAGAACAGAGGATGAGAGCTTACTGAAATCCTAAGATTGCGATAGCCATCTTCGTCGTCGTTGTCGCCTCCTCTGCCATTATTACTGCCGTCGTCACTATTAAGATTCATCTCCTTTATGCTGTTGCCAAAAAGCTACTGAGATCGAGTTAAGACGTCTCCTTTATCAACGCGTTTTTAGATCTTGTCGCAATGCCCAAGCCTCTGAGACTAAGAGAAAGCACCTCTTCTGTCAACTCTCCTCTGCCAATGACTCTCGTGTTCTCCATTGGCATTCTCTCGCTTCTGCATGCTTCGTTCCACTAAATTCATTTTCAGATTCTAAATGTTTTGTTATATGATATAATATTCAATGAGTTTTATTATCTCTTAATTGATGAACATTGTTTCAAATTCGCAAACACTTCTAATGTTTGATGAATTGTTTATTTTCTTAATTGTTGTATTAATTCTTGTTCGATGAACCGATATTGTGTCTTATTTTCTTACTGTAAATTAAATCTGATCATATCATAAATTAGACTCTTCTGATAATAGCATTTTTCCTATTTCGTTTCATACTGCAAGTGGGGCAACTATACTATAAATTTGGCCACTATATATTTACAAGCAATGAATTTAGTACTTCATTGTAATGATTTTTTGTTTGATCTATTCAAGTTCAATTCCTTGAGTATATTGTGATCTTTTCAGGTTCTTGTAGTGTTATAATATATATAGGAAGTTTTGTTTGTTATTCTTGTTTATAATTTTGATTTAGTAGATTGAATATTACATCTTAAGAACTTTTTTTTTTACAACATTGTTGAATAGAAAGCTGATGTTATTGGAAAACATAGGTGGATCAGTGCTAACACTGAAGTCACATATTTTGGTTAATCTTTTGAGGTGGGTATTTTTGTTCTCAATATTATCATTGATACTAATTTTTTTGCTTTGGAAGATTTCAAGGTCTCCAATTATCAATGCATGTTAAGTACTATTATGTCATCTAAATAATCATTTCATTCCTTTCTTCCTGTTAATTCAATTTTCAGTTTGCTAATGGGTGGCATTCTCAGTTTTTTGCCAGAATTAGAATAAGTTATATAACGTCTGGAAGATTACTCCTAAGAGAGTCATCATTGCTTCTAAGAAATTAATTCACTCCATTATTTTCATTATCTTTGCAGTAAGTTTCTGTAATTGAGGCATAAATCATCTTTGCATCTCATCAAACATGATCATTTTAATCTTATATATTCATTGATTGTTTGTTTTCTTTCTTTTTTTTTGGCAAGATTTGGTGTTTTTATACATTGAAAAAGTTGAAGCAAGCTTGAATGTGAAAAATATTAGTCATTATACTTTCAAGGAGGAGGCCTTCCACTATATATTGGCACTTCATTCTTATTAGGGACTATCCTAATAGTATAAGAGAAGACCTTGTTAAGGGGTTTGTTAGGATCTGTTTGTTGATCAGGTACTTTTATGTTGCTTCCATTTTATTTTAATGCTGTATCTACTATTATTTTTTGCTCAGATACAAAATGTCCTGTCTTGGTTTCTTTCTTTAGGGAAGAGGGAAAGATATCACGCAAGCTTGTTGAGTGTATTAATACATATTTGTTAAATGATGGTCCAAATTTGGGGGGTTATTTGTTAGAGATTCGTGTTGGAATAAATTAATTTTAATAATCCAGATCATCCATATTGAATTACCAAAATATATCAAAATGTGGAAGCGTACCTTTACTCATAGAAATCAGAAATTGACAGAAGAATTTAGATCTTGTGGTTCTTTCGATCTTACTCAACCAAAGCCTTCTGTATCCCTAGGCTGCTAAATTGTGACTCTTCTAATGGGGAAAGAGCGACAAAGGCGGCTTTGGTATGTTGAGGGCCGAAACCCTGAAGGCACTATTTATATTTGAGCATGGCACCCATTAAACCCTAAAGCCCAAATAAAATAGTATCTAAAGTCCAAAAGATAATATATCTAAAATTCAAAAGATAATTATCTAAGGAACAAAAGATAATATCTGGTTTTATTCTCATTTAATTCCAAATCAAAAGTAATTATGACTTACTGAATTTAGCATTTATAACAATAAATGAGATCTTCATTATATAAGTCATTTAATTTGAAATAGCATAATTTGTAATTATAATTAATATATGTATTGCCCACAAATAAATTAGAAAATTAAAATAATTTCCTAACAATCTCCCACTTGGCCTATACCTACATTCTTTCTTGACATAATCACATCTTATAAACTTTATGCGCGCATCTGAATGCTATTTCTCTCAGTACTTTAACAATTTGGTCCGTCTCATCTATTAGATATAGAATCACCGCAGCTTTCATCACATTAATGTCGCGACTAAACCACGACAATCACCATCTAAACATACTTAACGACATATATCAAATTTGGATAAGTAATATAGAAATTACATGACAAGTGATCTCATGCATGTCTATTTTCAACTGGTCCAACTTTAAAACTTTATTGAGATCAAACACAAAACAAATATTGCAAAATGAACATTTCACATAACATGAAATAAACCATCAACTTAATTCTGCAGAAAAAATAACTCAATATCTATTATAGGACATATAGCATAAAATAAACTCCCACTAAACCAAGGTATCACAAATATTGACACCCATCCGAGCAGTGTGTTCATGAAAGACTTTAGAGATCAATCCCTTGGTTAGTGAGTCTGCTAGCATATACTCTGTTTCTATATATTCTATGAAAATATGTTTTTCTTAACCTTTCTCCTTGACAACGAAGAGCTTGATGTCTATATGCTTCGATTTTGTCAAGCTCTTATTGTTATTGGAGTATAGTACTGCTGACTTATTGTCACAAAATATCTTTAATGGCCTTTCAATGTCATCTATTATATGAAGCTCAGTGACAAAGTTTCACAACCATATGCCATGAAATCGAAAACAGAGTACCCAATGATCTCCAAATTTTCTGATCTCTGATAAATAAGCATGTAATCCTTTGTTCTCTTCAGAAAATGCATTATGCGTTTAACAACTATCCAATGATCCATGCCCGGATTGCTCAAGTATCTACCCAACACTCCTACTATAAATGATATATCGAGACGTGTGCAGACTTGAGCATACATTAAGCTCCCTAGTGCTAATGCATAAGGTTTATCATGCATTGCTGTCCTCTCAAGATCATTTTTAGGGCATTGCTTGAGACTAAACTTGTCTCCTTTAGCTACGGGTGTGTCCATTGGTCTACAACTTTCCATGTCATATCTACTTAAAATCTTTTCGATATAGTTCTTTTGTGATAATCCAAGAATACCTTGAGAGTGATCTCTTAGTATCTCAATTCCTAATACAAAAGAGGCATCACCAAGATCTTTCATTTCAAATTTGTTCGATAGAAATTTCTTAGTTTCATGCGACAAGCCTATATCGTTACTGGCAAGTAGAATGTCATCAACATATAAGACCAAAAATATGTATTTACTTCCACTGAACTTGCGGCATACACATTCATTTATAATATTTACCTCAAAATCATATGAAGTAATGACTTGATTAAACTTGTGAAATCATTAACAGAAAGATTGTTTGAGACCATAGATGGATTTTCTCCTTTCTCTGTTGGATCTCCTTAATGATACTTTTTGAGCTTGTTGAGCTTGCTATATGGGTTGGGGTTGAGGAGGATTCTCATTATTTTCCTATAATATAGCAGTATCTTGAGCAATAATAATATTCTCATTATTCTCTTGTACTGTAACTGGATCTACAGTATGATTCTCATTGTGCTTTTGTACTATAACTGTATCTTGAACAATAATAGGTACAAGGACCTGATCATTGTCAGTTACAGAATCCTAATCAAAAGCAACATTCCTAATATTTTCTTTCCTCCAAACTCAACATCCTGAAGAAATCTCACAATTCTTGTTTCAAAAATAGACCTTGATGCAAGATTGTAAAACTTGTACCCCGTGAACGCTCAGCGTAACCAACAAAGTAGCAACTAGTTGTTCTTTTAGTCCAATTTTCTTTCATGTGGCCTATAAGGTCGCGCCTCAGCTGGACATCCCCAAATATGCAGATGCTTTATACTGGGCATTTTTTCAGTCCAAATTTCATATGGGATTTTGTTAACTGCTTTGCTTGGTACCTTATTAAAGATGTACACTGCGGTCTTTAAGGCTTCTCCCTAGAGTGATTTAGGCAAGAAAGAATGACTAATCATACTTCTCACCATGTCCTTAAGAGTTCGGTTCCTTCGCTCTGCAACACCATTCATGCTAGGTTTGCCTGGCATGGTGTATTGCAGAACAATACCACACTCCTCTAAGAAAAGAGCAAAAGGCCCGGGACGTTGCTCACCTGAACCGTCATATCTTCTGTAGTATTCACCACCACGATCAGATTTGACAGCTTTAATTTTCTTTCCAAGTTGAAGTTCAACTTCAGCTTTGAAAGACTTGAAAACATCCAAGGCTTGGGACTTTTCATAAATTAAATCAAGATATTCGTAACGAGAGTAATCATATATGAACGTAATAAAGTACCGTTGTCCATTCCTAGAGACAGTAGGGAATGAGCCATATATATCGGTATGTATCAGTTCTAAGACATCTTTAGCTCTCTCGACACCTAATTTCCTTTCATTTGTCCTTTTCCCCTTTATGCACTCAATGTAGACTTCAAAGTCCGCCAAATTTAGGGGTCCAAGAATTCCATCCGACACGAGCGTCTGAATTCTCTGTTTAGAAATGTGGCCTAGGCGTTTGTGCCATAATGATGCCGAATTCTCATTTAGTTTTTGTTTTGTATCCGTTTGCAGTATTTCATTATTATAGGAATTTAAGTCAAGCCTATATAGATTATCCACCAAATGACCTAAGCAAATATTATTTAAATTATAAAAGAGACTGACTTTATTGTCTTCGAATGAACAAAAATAACCTGATTTGTCCAAACGAAAAATAGAAACTAAATTCCGTCTAAATGACGGTACATAAAATGTCTCTAATAAATCCAAGTAAAATTCATTCGTGGAACATAATCTAAAGGTTCCTATAGCTTCGACTGCAACTATATTACCGTCTGCCACATAGATGTATCTTTCAGCATCACTTGGCGGTCGGCTCCACAGGCAACCCTGCATAGTAACACTTACATGAGTAGTAGCAGCAGAATCTACCCACCAAGTATCAACAGGTGCATAACTTAAACTAGCTTCAGAACAAACGAAAGTAAGAATTATACTATTCTTTACACGCCAAGTGGCATATTTGGTACAATCCTTATTCATGTGTCCTACCTTGCAGAAGAAACAGGTTGAAATTTGATCCTATTTCTTAGCATTTTTCTATTGAGAAGGCTCATCCGCAGTAGTATTACGCTTTCTTTTATACTGGGAAGATGAAGCCATGTAAGCACTTTCAGTCTTATCTTACTGTAGCCTCTCTTCTTCTTGCACACAGTGAGATATAAGCTCATTTAAGGACCAAGTGTCTTTCAGAGTATTATAATTCACTTTGAATTGCCCAAAGTGTGCAGGAAGGGAAATCAAAATGAAATGCACGAGTAAATCTCCAGACAACTCTAACTTTAGTACTTTCAATTTTGAAGCAAAATGAGATATTTCCATAATGTACTCCCTAATGTTCCCTTTACCTTTATACCTCATGGAGACAAGTTTGCTCAAAAGGCTACTTGCCTCCGCCTTTTCATTCTTAGCAAAGAATTTTTCAACATCTTTCAGGAACTGTTTGGCATCTTTATCCTCAGTAATTGAGCCCCAAAATGCCTCAGGAATTGAGCGTTTCATGATCATAATGCTCATTTGATTGGATCTCTCCCACTTCTCTATTTTAACCTCATTGAGATTTTCTAGAGTGGAAGTGAGTTTCTCCTCTTGAAGAGCTATATCCAGATCCATACAACCGATGACAATCTCCATGATATCCTTTCAAACTTTAAAATTTGAACCATTTAACATAGGAATACTGCTAATTTGTGCAAAAATATTGGTAGCTGAAGCTATAGTTTCTGGATTAGAACTAAAAGAACATGCAGTAAACATTAGTTAAATAATGGAAAAAAAATTCATATTGAGATATCTAGAACGACATTAATTTTCAATTTTTGGATAGAAAATTAACTGTAAGTAATACTCTCATTGCAGTAATTAAATATTGTCAAAATTCCTATCATACATTAAGCCTTTCTTTGGACCGACTTAATGCTCACATGGAAACTTAAACTTCACAAGCTATTTATTACCGCATATATTTTCTATTAATTGGCCAAACAATAACCTTTCTTTGGGCCGATCATTGACCGCATAACTAATAGAAAATAAACAAAAGTGTGCAATGCTTATTATTTGGCCAAACAATAAACTTCCTTTGGACCGATTATTGTCCGCATAAATAATAAGCATTACTTTATTCTTAATTAGTTACCCAAACATGTATTTACCATCAATGTGTATATAATTCGGCCAAATATAGACCTTCCTTTGGGCTGACTAATATTCACATGAATTATATATCACCATATTCCTTATGTTTTAAATAAATCAGTTTTCACAAAAGAGGCTACTTTAGCAGCATAATGTTCAATCAATTTATTCCAAAACCAAAATTTTATAAAATGGGTAGATATAATAATCCAAATTATTACTAGTTTCCTTATGTAACAATAAAAAAATTCTTTAAACTGCACAAGGATATAAATCTTAATGGTGTCTTTTCAGACCTTAAAAAAAATATGGTTATAACTATGAAATGAATTCATGTGCCAAAAAATTTGTGATCAGTTAACATTAAAATTAATCATTATAATTCTATCACTCACATATTATTAATGTGTATACATAATTTGGCCAAATATAAATCTTCTTTTAAATCGATTAATATTCGCATAAGTTACATACACAATAATTTTTATATTCCAAAAGAAATTATTAATTAATTTTACATCAAATTAATGACACATATAATTAAATCTGAAACAATCATAATAATACTCTATACTAATGTTTCAGAATAAATCAATTATTATATCAAATTAAAAAAATGGATATATATATATATATATATATACACGCAATAATATTAAAGCCATACCAAAGGCATAATAAAACCATACATATATGCACAGTAGCACACCCATAATATACGTATGTGTATAAAGAATTGCTATACAGGGTATTTGCATTAAAAAATTTAATCCTTGTGCTCGTGCATCAGTACCAGTTATATATAACGCGCACATACATACATATCGATTGAAAGAATAATAAAAAAATTGATATTTTTTATGACTAAATTATAGATGGCTCTGATACCACTTGTTGGAATAAATTAATTTCAATAATTCAGATTATCCATATTGAATCACCAAAATATATCATAATGCGAGAAAGTATACCTTTACTCATAGAAATCAGAAATTAACAGAAGGATTTGGATATTGTGGTTCTTTCGATCTTCCTCAACCAAAGCCTTCTGAATCCCTAGGCGGCTGAATTGTGACTCTTCTGATGGGGAAAGAGCAACAAATGCGGCTTTGGTATGTTGGAGACCGAAACCCTAAAGGCACTATTTATATTTGAGCATAACACCTATTAAACTCTAAAGTCCAAATAAAATAGTATCTAAAGTCTAAAAGATAATATATCTAAAATTCAAAAAATAATTATCTAAGGAACAAAAGATAATATATGTTTTTTATTTTCATTTAATTCCAAATCAAAAGTAATTATGACTTATTCAATTTAACAATTATAAGAATAAATGAGATCTTCATTATATAAGTCATTTAATTTGAAATAGCATAATTTGTGATTATAATTAATATATGTATTGTCCACAAATAAATTAGAAAATTAAAATAATTTTCTAACAATTCATACTGCATTCGTGTTTCGTTTTTGGTTGACAACACATATGTTTGTTATAGGATTCACTTATATTGTATTCAAGGATACAATTAAATTTAAATAATGTAGATTTGGACCATTTTCAAATCTGTTCACTCTCAAACTTCTTCCATGCCACTTTCTCTCACTCCGATTTCTCCTTTGAACTGCCACTGGTACCTCTTTTTCTTCTTCTTCTTTCTTATTAATTTGCTGATATTTCTTCTTTGTTAACAATAAATTTTTTCTTTGTCTTGCCTCCTCAGTTCTGTTTCAAATTTCTCACTGATAGCCCCTCTTGTTCTATATTTTTTTATTGTTTTTCATTTGTGTTGATAAGGAGTATTAGAAATGAGGTAAGAAAAACATGATAATTGATCATTGAAGCTATTTTGTTTCAAGCTAGTAGCTGTTATGCCCTCCTTTGTGCATCACACGGATCATGCAGTGAACTTCTATAATTAAGAATAGAACTAACAAAACTCATCAACCTATTTTTATTACGGAGTACAGACTATACAATTACCCAATAATGAATTTTTCAGTGGATCAAAACCAAGAAGTCAAGAACGAACTTTTATTTTTGTATATTGGATTATGAGTGGTGAAGTCTTTAAAGATGATCTAAATTAGGTGTTAAACATTGATGTGGGTGTTTACAAAACGTCAGTAACGTTTTCTCTGTATATAATTAAAATAATATTTTTTTACAAAATGTTAGTGACGTTTTATCTTTTTATATTTAAAAAAATATTTTTTTTACAAAACGTTAGTGACGTTTTGTACTACTATCATAGCAGTGTAAAATACCAAAATGAACAAATATTATCGTATTTCACATTAAAATTATCCATATCTAAAAATTTTAGCCAGTCAAAAACAGAGAAAAATGTTCTGCAATATCCTTCCTAAATAATATAAATCCAAATAATTATAAAATTGGGTAAAGTATATTTTTTATATTTGAAGTTTGCTAAAAGTTTTAAGACACCTGTAAGTAGGGGTGTAATCAGTTCGGTTTGGTTCGGTTTTGGACCGAAAACCAACTGAACCGACCTGTTCGGTTCTACAATGATGCCAACCATTCGGTTGGCTGCTTTCTAGACAACTGAACCGAACTGAACCGAATAACCATCGGTTTGGTTCGGTCAATTTTTTCGGTTTGTTTAAACCTAATAATCAGAATTTAAATTACCATAAAATGAAGTTTAAAATCGCCAATAAACTAGAATAACAAGAGTATAGCACATTCAAATTCAATACAAATTCAACTTGTTCTAACAATTAAACATAAAACAAAGACAATTAAAAATGTTTAGCAAACAACAAAAACAAACATAATTTAAAACATACTAAAAACAAAAACAACCACTTTAAACCAAATAAAAATCAAACAGCCACCATGCTAAATCTGAATTCACACCAGACTCATCATTATCTTCTCCGATTAGTGTAATTTCTAAAAAAAAAACAAAACAAAACAAAACAAAAATAACAAATTATGAAACAAGATAACAAATTAAAGATAATAATAATAATAATAATAATAATAATAATAATAATAATAATAATAATAATAATAATGCTTTAAGAATTCTTAGAAGTGAGAACAATGTAGAATATGTCATGTTACTTATCAAACACAACATGTCAAACCTCCCAAACATGGTTGCCACATGTCATAACCTTTTCTATTCTATTAACAGGTTTCCACTCACACCAACCTACACAAATTAACCTTCTATACTATCCTTATAATCTTATCATATATATTATCAAACACCACCTTGATTCTTTCACATCCATAACAAATTAATATATTAGCAAAATACATTTGAGTGATTATTAGCATCATCAATCATGGAGTCAAGAAATTGAAGGAAGAAAGAGCTGAACAAACTGCAAAAGATCTTGAAGAAATTAACAAAACTAAAAACCATGATCATGATGAACAACAACAAAAACCAGGTGTAATTGGTTCAGTGCTAAGAGCAGTTCATGACACAGGAAAGTGCTAAAGAGTAGTCATGCCTTAAAAAACCATATAAAATCACAAACGTCCATGTGAAAACAAAGAAAAACATATTATGTTTACATATTTTTCCATTCCTAGAAAAATCCAAGAATTTAGTCGTTACACTTAAAATGATTCAAGTAATAGTTACAATTTATAAATTAAAATAGTTCTCCAACCTTTTTTTTTCATTTATTCGTCAACAATGAAGAAGGCAGGTACTAGTTAAATAGTATAAATTGAAGAGAGTTTTAAAGAAGTCACATCTGAAGCCTTAGATTTCTCCGAATATATTACTCGTTGTCAAGCAACGCTAATTTGGTTTCATATCATTTTACATCACCATATGTTATCATCATCACTCACCGAGTATAGAATTTTTGCTTCTCATTACTTTCTAATTCTCTACATCTAATGATCTAAGAATCCAAATGGGTTGTTAAAAACATGGAGCTTGGTAGTTTCTAACGGCTCTATTTCACTCGTAGCAAAACACATTACAGTAAAAGCAACAACAATAAAAATTATGTAGGATGTAATTAATTCATTTAATTGTTTTGGAAGTAAGTTCTGTAGGATAATCAACCATAAAAATTTGAAAATCAAATTCTAACCTCGGAAGAAGAAGTTGTAGACTTGCAGCTTGTAAGAGAGAGCTCGAATTAGACTGCTCGGCGACTGGAGTGCTCCTCGGCAACTAAAGTGTTGCTCCGCGCGGATTGCTGCTCGGCGACGGACTGGACTGGAGTGCTGCTCGGCTTAGGGTTTGTTGTGGTGGCTACCCTACGACGGAGATGAATGGACGACACACTCTGTCACTTTGGCTCCCTCAGGCTCTCCTTCTCTCTGGCATGGAGGTCAGACACTCAGAGGTGGAAGAATAGGAGATGGAAGTGAGTTGTGAGTGTGTCACGTAAAAGGGGAAGAAGAAAGTTAGGGATTTGGCTGATGGCAACTCTTTTATTCCTAGGTTAAAGGGCAACTTTGAACACTCACTCTTCGGTTCGGTTCGGTTCGGTTCGATTTTAGCAAAGTCAACCAAAAACTGAATCGAACCGTTCGGTTTAGTTCAAAAAAAACCAATTTTTTTGGTTCTTCAATCAGTTGTTATAAATTTTGATTTGGTTCTGCAGTAATTTTCGGTCCGGTTCGGTAACTTACACCTCTACCCGTAAGTTTTATTGTTTCAATTTTCTATAGAGACTATGAAGTCCAGTTCAAAAACAGGAAAGTAGTTATGCAACAGGGCAACAGAATTGTGGTCCAAGTTAGCTAGAGTTGATTATAGAGTTTGTTGAGTTGGTTAGGAGTTAGCTAGAGTTGATTATCAGGGTTTATTGAGTTGGTTATGAGCTGTAATATAAAAGTCCATATCTTTTTGGGTGCAGTAATACCTTGAGAACAGGCTTAAGTACCTTGCGGATCAGAAGGCTAAAGGGATTAACCCATGCCCGCACAAGTTCTCTATGACCATGTCAATTAGTCAATACATTGAAAAATATGAATGATTGGAATGCTATTTTTGTAGTCAATACATCTTTTTGTAGTTTAATTATTTACATCTTTTAAGCCGTCACTGTGGCTGTTTTTGCAGAAGGGGCAGAAGCAAAAGAAGCTAGAAATGCTGGAGCTAATATAATTGGTGGTAAAGAACTTATTGAGGATATTGCTAGTAATAAACTGATTTATATATATTAATGTTCATCATATGAATTGATATTATAGCTTTTTCCCATTATAGTTTTTTTCCTTGAGATTCAAATATTCATTTTGACATGTCAAACTCGAGCGTGCTGATGTAGGAAAATGTGTTTTGTTAATCACATGCTTATGTTAGTTATGAGACATTTGTGTGCCATTAGTTATGCAGAGGAGATATTAAGCTTATCTTCCATGCTTTAGCAATGATAAATTTTTAGTTTTAATACCAATAATATAAAACCCTAAACTATGTGTTAGGCTTTTTTGTTTTTTGTGCTTATGTTATTCATATCTAATAGAATTTGTATTTGTATTAATTACTACAGGTGGTAATAATAAACTTAAAGTTGACAAGTGCTTCTCAACTCTTGGAATGGCACCTCATCTTGGAAAGGTATTTTGAATCTGTCATCTGAATGATTGATTAGATTTTTTGAAATATGAAGCTTATGCGAACTATTATTGGTGCACGAAATTTACACTCACACTAAGTAATTCCGCACAACTAACTAGCAAGTGCACTGGGTCGTCCAAGTAATACCTTACGTGAGTAAGGATCGATCCCACGGAGATTGCCGGCTTAAATCAAGCTATGGTTATCTTATTATTCTTAGTCAGAATATCAGTATGGTTCTTTAGTCTTAATTGTAAAAAGTGAAAGAGCATGAAATGAATATTTGTTACGTAGTAATGGAGAATGGGTTGGAGTTTTAGAGATGCTTTGTCCTTTGAATTTCTGCTTTCCTACTGTCTTCTTCTTCACGCACGCAGGTCTCCTTCCATGGCAAGCTGTATGTTGGTGGATCATCATTATCAATGGCTACCAGCCGTCCTCTAAGTGAAAAGGGTCCATGTACATGGCTAATCATCTGTTGGTTCTCACTAATGTTGGAATATGATCCATTGATCCTTTTGCGTCTGTCATCATGCCCAACATTCATGAGTTTGAAACTCGTCACAGTCATCCCTTCCCGGATCCTACTCGGAATACCACAGACAAAGTTTAGACTTTTTGGATCTTAGGAATGCTGCCAATTGATTCTAGCTTATACCACGAAGACTCTGATCTCACGAATTTGAATGCTCTGTTGTCAGGAGAGGCAGTCAAACTCGTGAGCCAAGAACCCAAGAGACATCCATTCAATCTAAGGTAGAATGGAAGTGGTTGTTAGGCACACGTTCATAGGTTGAGAATGGTGATGAATGTCACGGATCATCACATTCATCATGTTGAAGTGTGAATGAACATCTTAGAATAGAAACAAGCGAGATTGAATAGAAAACAGAAATACTTGCATTAATTCATCGAGACACTGCAGAGCTCCTCACCCCCAACCATGGGGTTTAGAGACTCATGCCGTCAAAGGTACAATTTCAGATGTAAAATGTCATGAGGTACAAAATAAATCTCTAAAAGTAGTTTATATACTCAACTAGTAACCTAGGTTTACAGAAAATGAGTAAACTAAGATAGATAGTGCAGAAATCCACTTCTGGGCCCACTTGGTGTGTGTTGGGGCTGAGCATTGAAGCTTTCACGTGCATAGGCCATTCTTGGAGTTAAACACCAGTTTGTAACCTGTTTCTGGCGTTTAACTCTGCTTTGCAACTTGTTTCTGGCGTTTGATACCAGAATAGGGCAGAAAGCTGGCGTTAAATGCCAGTTTGCGTCGTCTAAACTTGAGCAAAGTATGGACTATTATAATTGCTGGAAAGCCCTGGATGTCTACTTTCCAACGCAATTGAGAGTGCGCCATTTAGACTCCTGTAACTCCAAAAATTTCATTTCGAGTGCAGGGAGGTTAAAATCCAACAGCATCAGCAGTCCTCTATCAGCCTCTGAATCAGATTTTTGCTCAGGTCCCTCAATTTCAGCCAAAAAATATATGAAATCACAGAAAAACACACAAACTCATAGTAAAGTCCAGAAATGTAATTTTTGCATAAAAACTAATAAAAATATACTAAAAAGTAGCTAGATCCTACTAAAAACTATATTAAAACACCCCAAAAAGCGTATAAAATATCTGCTCATCAATTATGCAGATAGCACAATATCTTAGAAAGCGCAGGCTGATGCCAGACGAGAAATTAAGCGTATCCAATGCTTATTGACTTTCTAATTTTCTTTTTGAACAACACGGCATGAGTATATCGTATTAACTCGTGATTGAAAATATGTTTTACAGCTAGGTACTCTGACTAGTGATATTGCTGGTCAACTAAAAGAACTTAGGCAAGGCTGCATTGACTTTAAGATGGAAAATAAATCAATTTTGCATATTGGACTGGAAAAGGTGAAATTATGTTCTCCTTGAACTTCATATGGGAATTGCTATGCTGCACGAGATGTAATCTTATACTTAAAAGTACTATTTGCAGGTAAGCTACAAAGAAGAGGCTTTACGAGAGAATATGGACGCATTTATGAATGATGTCTTGCTTGCCAAGCTTGCTGGCTTAAAGAGTAAGTAGCACATATCCTTGTGCTTTTGTTTTTATTTTTTTTATCTTAGGAAAAAATATGATTTACCACTACCTACTGGGAAAGAAAATTTTTAATGTTTTAGCTCGTGAAATAGTGGAGTTGCATGTTAATAGTTAGTCACAAAAAATAACCAAGCACACTAAAAAGTTAAGTCTGAAATTTTTTTAAATACTCCCATGTCTCAACCTTGGCAGTGAACACTTTATCATTATTATTTTGTTAGTTTTTGGTGAAAGAAAACTTAATTATATGCCTTTTTCGGTTAGATATCCATGTAGTGAGATTTGACATGAGTTATCATACACAAAAAAAGATTGCCAAGTGAGTGCCATTATGCTTTTCCACCCTTTTAATTAAGAAGCATATTTTTCATTTTCGATGAAATTTTTTAGTTTTTAAATTTTCATCAAGCTAAAATTATTGATAGAAACTTTGATTCTTATAGATCAGATATGATTGGAGAAGAGATATGTTGGGTCTCGCCACACCTCGAAATGGTTCAATACTGCAGGCAGAAGTGTTAAGACAGGACTCATTGGTAGTGTCATTGTTTCACAAGTAATCATTTCTAGTGGATCAAACACTTATATTAGGCCAAAAACTATGAATTTAAAATAGTCTTTGAAGTTTGCACAGATTGATAAATCTGTAGTTTAATTTTTTTTTTCACATATGTTTTGTTAATTGTTATAAATTGGGGGTGTAGTGGACATGCTACAATCTTGCAAAGCTCAAATGTTGCTTGAAAATATGGGGTTAGTAGTCCTTTCTGGTATGCTAGTGGAGCAATAATCCAGGCATGAATCTTATATTACATTAAATATCTCTTCTGCATGTTGCTGTTTTTTTATTTTCTTCTTTTTTAAATTTCAGTGCTCCTAAATTTTGGAATTCGAAAAGTGAAGTAAGCCTGAGATTTGATATGGTGTATTGAACATGAACAGTTATTGTTGTTTGGAGTAATGGCTATAAAGATTAAAAGAAAGGCTCCTCATTATAACAGAAATTCTTAAATACTCTTGTTTTAGCTTTAACAGCTACTGCAACAGCTAGTGTAAGCATTAAGACTTGTTAACTCCATTGTTAGTTTGTCATTATTTCTGGATGATAATGGTATGGCTAAAAGTCAAGATCTATTTGCATTGTTTGCAATTACATTTATCTAGTTATGTTCATTGTTCAGGAGTTTGGATATAAGTCTGTATTTTATTATGTTATTTTTAATATTTTGTAGTTGTAATTAATATAATTGAAAAATGATGGTAGTGTGCTATATTTTGTTTTAAAGTATTTCTTTTATTTTAATTTTCTTCTACACTTTTAATGTCTTTCTTAAATATTTCTTTTTAATAATAAATTATTAGTAGTGTAATAATAGTGTAGATTAATTTTTAAAAAATATATTGACAGGTTTGAAATCTCCATAGAATAGCTCTTGTTTTTAAAATGAAAAAGTCTTTTTGTGAAGATTTTAAACCGCCACAAACATGGACCAAGAACAGCCACAAAAGATTAATATAAAACTCTACTAAACACACACAAAATTTTCCACAAATCATTTGATGGGATTATAAACCTTTATAAATAAGAGAAAAAACTACCACAAATAAATAAAAACCTTGTAGTACACTTTTTTTTTCCTCAAATTCACGAAAAATACAATACAAAAAATTATATTCAGTGGTATTAAAAAAACTGAGTGAAATTATCATTTTTCTTAATAATAATGTGTGTTTTAAGGTAATTTGATTTGAATTTGATTTAAAAAAAAAAACCATAGATTTCTATATACCTTTAGTAAGCAGCTGTTTGATTTTTCTTTTTATTTTTTATATTTTTTATTTTTAATAAGGCTTATGTAATAAATAAGTAATGAAATGTTTTGATTTTTAGTTTACTTATTAATATATCCTTAAAAAGTGTTTATATTGTCTTAAAATTTTAAAATAGTAAGTGACTTTCTTACTCTTGATATATTAAATAATTTTTTAATTAAATAATATAAATAATTAGAAGAATGTGAAATAAGGAAATTTTTATTTATTTCATAGTATAAATTATTTGTTCCTATTATATTTATCTATAATTTATTATTTTCTATCTTTTTTTTTTAATTTTGTTGTAATAAATGGATCATATATCAGCTCATTTTTTTATAATAGATTTTCATTACGTATTATACGTTGTTATGAGTTGTTGGAGTGTATCGTATTGATATGGAGTTAAATTTTTTTTTAAACAATAATACACAAATCAGAGGGTAGATATTGTGAAAGAGAGAAAATCTAGCCTCCGATTTGTGTTCAAACTTGATTGATGAACAAATCGGACCCTAAATATTGTGTGTACGAAATTTTTTTTTGTAAAATGTGTAACGAATCGGAGAGTAGGTTAAAAAAATTGAAAACCCAAATTGATGGATCAGAGTTGAGGATTTAAAAAAAATCTAACTTACGATTTATGTCATACTAAATCAGACCTTTAGATTTGTTAACGCCGTCTTCCACATCCCTAAATAACATTCAAAACTTCAATAATGATGAATAACACATTAATTTTTTCAATATCAAAATAAAAAAAAGTGTCATATATCACTATGGAATAGTGAGCACAGCCAAATTTGATCCTCCAAAAACCCTAAAACTCAATAATAGAGAAAGAATGGCTTATGAAATAATTATTGGGCTTCTTGTGATCATTGTTTTGGTCATGGGTTATTATTCGCTTTGGGCAAAGTCCAAACAAAGGCTAAGTATAGTGCCACGACCAAAACCAAGAAAGCCTAAGTGTTGTGAGGCTTGTTGCCTTCAAAATTGGGCGGCTTATTGAGCCTATTGGGCTTAAAAGACTAGAAAATAATATTTTTAGGTTATGTTTAGTTTGAGATAAAAAAAATAAATTCCGATAATAAATATACCTGGCTGTGTACTTTTTTCACTAAACATGGAAAAAAAAAATTACTCTTGCACACTTAACAGTAAATCCTTTTTAAAATTTAACAATATGCAGTGAGAAATGAAAAAAAAAATACAATTGATTTGCTAATCGATTGAACAAAACAAAAGGGTGTATTTTTTTATTAAAGAAAGGTTCTATATTGAGATTAATAAAAATCTCTCTTTAAGAGTGGCATTACATTCAGAGAATTTTATTTCTTTTTGATTTTTCACAAATAACCTCTAATCCGGCAGGTCAGACTAACTTGGGAATCTAAGTTTTATTTAAAATTTTTTCGTTAGCCTATAAATTACCGCTAAACTAACTATTTAATCAACCCAAGTTGATGGAATTGAGAGAATCTATCTCTAATCTGCACCAAGGCAAATTCATATCTAGTTGAGGACCTCTTGATAGTTTGAAATGAAATTTTTTGGCTTAAATAATCAAGGAAAATTTTGATACAACATAAACTTCTACAATATATCTTATTTTGCATCTAGGTATATAATTATAAGGCTGCGTCTCTGGTGCCATGGCTATGGTAGCTAACGGTGACTATGAGTTGACTCTTCAATCAGATAGTGACAAGTGGAGTGTTCTTTAGTGTGGTTAAGTTGTCTTGACAAAATTAAGCACGATCAAATTTTATTGTGTTACCGTGAGGATACGATAGCTATTACGTGATATGCAAAGGTTAGAAATGTCAAATCATGCGACCTGTGCATAACAGATAGCAAAAGCAGCGCTGGATCTACCATCGAAAGTCGCAGTTTTTTCATGAACCAGATGGACATCTCTACGAAAACATTCGGCAAGGACAAGGACCGCAACAGAGGACGGAGGACTTCAATGGTAACAGCAGCGACATAACACACACAGGAATGAAAATCTATAAAGCGCCTATGTCAAAACACGTTCGGCAGGATGTTCAGGTTATGATTGGTTTCTAATCTGGGTTGGGTTTGGCCAAAGCCTTGTCCAGAAAAAAACAAAAAAAAGTGTTGCAGGTAGCCATGATTGGACGGTTGAGGGTGTAACAGAGAGAAAATGAAGAAGAAAAAAAAAATCAAAGACAAAAAAAATCCTTTTTGTTTACGTGTAAAGAAATAATCGTAGCAACTAGCATAGCCATCATAGCCACAAGTGAGCTCATTGAAAATCTAAGTTCTGGATCTTGAATTAATCAGCTCCAAAACTACGTAAATACATCAAGTTCTAGAAAAAAACTATATCTTCCAATAGTTCAAAAACCTAAACGAACTACATTTTTTATCCCTTATTAGTAATGACTAGACACTACAACTGACCATTGATTTACCAATAGTGTTAAAAATTAAAATTGTTCACAAAGAAAATCGGGCACTTGAGCATTGTTTCTCCGAGAGCCCAAAAAAGAAGGGCCTTATTTTTTAAACTAGAATAAGATAACCGCAAAAATCAAAAGGAGCATAAATTAGTTAAAACATTAAAACTAATTCAGAAGATTATAGCAGATGTGAATTTGGAAACATTAAATTACAGAATCTTACATGAGACAAATCAACTCAACACAATTTACACGTTAACCGCACCAGCATTGTAAAGCTCAACATCCAGAATACTGGTACAGTCAAGTACACTGTATTAAAGGGAGAAAAACATTTAATTGGCCCAATGCCAATGTTTACAGGCATATCACAGAAAAATCCTGAGCAAAACCACATCCAGAACTACTCACCTACGGCTAGAACATACGACAAATCCACTCCACCCATCACATCAAATGCCAAATATATACTTTATATAAGATCAGCAACATTCATTGGCATTTCATCTATCTGAGTACTGTAATATTGCTCAATATCTCTCAAGATCTTGATGTCATCACTTTTGACAAAATTTATTGCAACACCCTGCAAACCATGATCAAGCCTAAGTATAACTGTATAAGTAAATGTGTATGCATACAATATACATAGTTGCTGCATTAGAGGACAGAAAACAAAATGGGAGAACTGGAGTGTAAGGTTGATGAAAGCAACCAAAAACCTCTCAAACCTCGGTGTAAATTGAAGATTTTGACATGAAAATAGGACTGGGTGAGGGTGACCACTCAGTTAAAGCACAAAATGTTTAACAAGTTTAAACAAGTGGAATACCTTGCGTCCAAATCGTCCAGATCGGCCAATTCGATGAATGTAGAGCTCTCGATTATTTGGAAGGTCATAGTTGATAACTAGAGAAACCTGAAGCAGATGCATGGATCAATGTTAGCAATTAGACAATTACTGTTCTTCTACATAACATCCAAATGCAAGGAATAGACAGCAAATCTCATCAATTTTTGTGGTATGTCATTTGAAATAAACAACTAAAATTTCATTATAGTCAATATATTCAAAACAGACATTTTGGGGTTTTTGTTAACCAAAATCAATGCCCCTGCCATGACACCTAAGACCTACAAACCAAGAATTAAAATCCATATTTAACTGGGGAAATAGCAAGATATAAACTATCAAATTTAACAGTAAGTTATAACGGGACTATTAATCCTTGGCTGAGGTCCAAAATTTAAATGTTTCACCACCATATAAGAACAATTAGCTACTTCTCTGCACGGTGAGTGAGAGAAACCAAGAAACAAAAACACAGAAAACGGCCTAGGATGTAAACATGGGTGAAACCCCATCTCGCCAAATCCATCAGTAATACATTCTACTGTTACAGCTAATGGTTTATTTGATTGATTTTGTTCTAGCTAATATTCAAAAGGGATTCGCATGTATTGGTACATAGTCTATCCCTTTAGGTCCTAGCCATTATCTTCTGTATCTATATGATGAGGATGAGGATGAGGATGAAGATTTCTTGTCCTCTTTTGCAAACTAATATTAATATAATTTCATTTTCTATCAAGAAAGAAGATAAGACTGACTGGAAAACATACTCCAAATACTGAAGAGGGAAGTAGATACGTGAATTCATGAAAGAAAATAAAAGAGATGTAAAGGACAGGAAAAACAACTCACCTGCTGCACATCAAGGCCACGAGCCCAAACATCTGTTGTTATTAGTACACGAGTTGTACCAGAGCGAAACTCTGCCATGATTGCATCTCTTTCTCTCTGTGGCATGTCGCCATGCATTGCTGAGACAGTGAAATTATTGTTACGCATTTTCTCAGTTAACCAATCCACCTGTTCCAAATGAACACAAATATTAGAATGTGATGGACAATAAATGAATAAACTAAAAGATCACCAACACCAAACTCATTAGTACAGAGTGTAGATATATATTATAGCACAGCATTTAATAATCTACTTTTTACAATGCACTCGATCGGGAAGAGAAATGGGATGCCCATCCTACAAAACTGGAACTTTTTATTTACCTTTCGCTTAGTGTTGCAGAATATAACAGCTTGAGTAATAGTGAGTGTATCATAAAGATCACACAGGGTATCAAATTTCCATTCTTCCCTTTCAACGGCAACAAAAAATTGCTTGATGCCCTGTTGTTCAGGAGTAGGGAAGTTGTATCAATAATCAGTATCCTCCAGTTAAAATGGAAAAGGTAATCAGCAATGGAGAAAAAGCTACTCACCTCTAATGTCAACTCATCACGTTTTACAAGAATCCTTATAGGATCTGTCATGAACTTGTTTGTCATTTCCAGTATTTCATGAGGAAGGGTAGCAGAAATCAAGACAACCTACATCATAAAAACAGATTAAATACAGTATACTTCATGGTGCTAATAAGGCTCTGGCCAATTACAACACAGGATGAAATGGAGAAAAAGATACAGACGAGACTGTTCCACAAGATCTGCAGCATGGGCAATATTCATATCATACCCATATGTAACTGCCAGCGAGGACCCTAAAAGACACCTATGGTAAATCAATATACCAACCTCAGAAATAGACATTTGGCTCACTGGACCAGCATAAGTTTGTCAACCAGAAATCATCTGGAACTAAAATTCGAGTAAAGAATATCCTCAGTTCCTCACTTAAAGTGCTTCAGTTTTTTTAGCTAAGAAAGAAAAAGCAATGTTTATCTAAAATTTGTATGTCCTTTTATCACTTAAACAAAGCATATTTTCTCAAAAAACTAATCAGAGTCTATCGTTTGGTCAAAACATCAAACTGAACTCTCAAGTCTCATGCCACTGACTTTTAAGTTCTAATTTTTACTAAACAGATTGTACACAAACAAGCCTACAAATGCCTTGAAGAACCTTCACACTTCCATAATCACTACCCAAATTTTTATTACTTGAAATGACAGTATTGTTTAATATAATATCTGTTTATTTTAATTATCATAGCTCAAACTATATTCAGCCACTATCCACTTGCCAAAGACTTACTATAAATATATATCTTTGATTGAACGATAAACATATAACATTTGCATCTGTATAAATTTCTTTTGAATAATATTAGGCAACATCAGGGCATCAAGAAAGAGAGAACCTGAAGATCTGGGGGGAGATATCTGTACACATCATAAATCTGATCTTTAAACCCTCTGCTCAACATTTCATCAGATTCATCCTGTCAATGAAATGAAAATCATAAGATACTCCATGACAATATAAGCACAACTATTTATAATATAAATAATATCAAATACACGCAAATGAGAAGCAATGAACTCACAAGAACTAGCATCTTTATATCTCTTGTACGCAATGTTCTCCTCTTGATCATGTCACAGACACGACCAGGAGTTCCCGACACCACGTGAACTCCATATTCAAGCTTCCTTATATCTTCTCCCACACTTTTACCCCCAATGCAAGCATGTGCTTGTATGTTTATGAAATCCCCAATAGCCAATATAACCTTTTCAGTCTGTGAGGCCAGTTCCCTTGTTGGAGACAATATTAAGGCCTGGACTCTGTTCAGAAATTACAAAACCCAAACCAAAATAAGTAAACAAACAACACATGCAAAAGACGATAATAATCGCATAAATCTCGCAAAAAATCACCTAATGAAATTACTTCGGGACAGAATTATGCTCCTAGCTTTACTAACATAATAACATTACATGATAGAAGAGAATAGAGCAAAGTTTCTTAGGAGATAGCTATCAGGTTCACTCAATTACCATGCTGCATGCATACCATATACAGAATTCGCTATACTGCATATTACACACGTGATTGTACCCAACAAGGTGCTTATAATCAAATCAGGAATAACTAAGGAACTGAGTACCAAAACGAATCTTGTAAGCATTAACATTTAGAACAGATATTCAACTTCTCCTTATTATCCTTCAATAGAATTCCTAAATTCATACCACCACATAACCTATCGTTATAAACTATTTGAAAACCCTAATCTATAAATTAAAACCCAACTTAAACAAATTTGTGCGTGCATTAAGCAGTAGAATTCTTTTCCTTTTTTTTTTAATTCGTAATAATGCTTAAACAAATGCAGTAAAACAGAAACAATGAAATTGAAGGTGCGTACTCTCTCTTGGAGGTATCAACGAACTGGCAAACGGTGAGTGCAATCATGGAGGTCTTGCCGGTTCCAGATTGAGCCTGAGCGATGACGTCACGGCCCTGTATGATTGGCGTCACGGCACGCTGTTGGATTGCGGAGGGTTTCTCGAATCCGTACTGGTAGATCCCTCTGAGCAGATCGTCCTTTATTCCCATCTCCTCGAAGCTCGCTATCGCCTTTACCCCCTCCGTCGTCTCGAACTCCAGCTCCTCCGCAGCGTTCGCCGCACGCCGCCGGTTGGCCGGCACCACCGACGTCGTCGCCATCACCTCCAGAAAACTCAAATTAAAAAAGAAAAAAGGCTTTTTTTCGGGGTATGTTTCAAGGTTTTGGCGATTTTGGTTCGTGGGAGCTGGGAAGTAGGAGGAGAGAGAAAGAGAGAACGTAACGGGAGTGTTGTTCGTGTTTGTGTTGGTTGTTTCTGTGCCCTAAACCAGATAGAAAAAATTTAAAAGGGTTAGTCGATAAGTTTGGATGTTCAGCCCAATAAGGCCCATAATGTTTGGGCGTTTGCTAATTTGGACCTCTTATTCTTTCTCATTGGAAATGGACAGATTACCCAAGAGCTTGAAAATATCTAACAATGTTATTTTTTCCGACCCAAATGTGGATGAAATGTATAATTAAATTCTATAAGAACCCAAGACCAAAAAAAAAAAAATATTTTTATAAGAATCAAGAAAAGACCAAATGATATAATGTCTTCATTTTCACATAAAGATTTTGAATTAAAGTCTCACTCCTAACTTTGGAAAAAAAAAAAGAAAAAAAAGAGAAATAGAGAATGAAAAAGAAAACACACAAAATTGGAGAACAACTGAAAAGGAAAAAGGAAATGCAGGTTCCTATACTGTGAAATTAGCAAGTGATGATGAAGAAGACAACACTATAAAAGACATTCAAAAAAAAATCAAGATAGGCAATTAGGAAGAGCTAGGGAGACATCACAGAAATAAAAAATTTGTTCAAACGGATAAAGCCTGCCATCCTTTTTCTTTTGAAAATTAGAGTTAAGAAAAATTATGTAAACAAGATTAAAAGAAAGCTTAACTTTAATAAAACTTTTTGTATCGAACCTCGGGGATTGTCTAGAAGTCTGTAAATTTGGTAGAAAATTCAGATCATTCTCCTTTAATATTAGATCTTCAGCCAAAGGTAAGAGCAAGTAAGTTTTTTAAATTTGAACCATATTGAGTTGAACATAAAAAATGCAAAGAGATCATTAAAAAGGGTTGAAAAGAAGGAAATAGGACTGAACCGGAGGATTGGACCAAGATTCAAAGATGAATGGAGAGCTGTAAGAAGGAGTTAAAAAATTAGAGTCGAACCACTTTTAAAAGAGCAGATAAGGAAATTGAAAAGTTGAAGATTAAGTTACAAGCTTTACAGGATTCAGAATTTATAGAAGAGCAACAAGAGAAAATACTATCAACTAAAAAGAGGCTAACTCAACTTTAGAGACAAGAGGAGATGTTTTGAGGATAAAGAGCTAAAGTGAAGTGGTTGAGGTTCAGAGATATGAATACTATCTTTTTTCATGCTTTTACTATCCAAAGGAGAGATGAAAATCATATTGAAAAGTTGGGAGATTCAAGGGGCGAATGGATTAGTGGTTAAAAAGAGATAATAAATCTCACTGTTAATCATTATGAAAAATTGTTCACAACTAAAATAAAATTAAACATGGAGGATTATATCAAGTATATTCTCAGGAGGATTACTCAAAACATGAATGACATGCTGAATGAAAGAGTAACAGATAAAGAGATTAAAGATGCAGTCTTTAGCATAAGAAGTTTGAAGGCACCGAGACCGGACGGTTTTAATGGGTTGTTCTATCAAAAGAACTAAAATATTATTAATAAAGAGGCATGTGAAGTTGTGGAGAATTTCTTCCAGCAAAAAACCATTTCAGAGGAGATTAGTGAGACAACTCTGGTTCTGATCCCGAAGGTGAAGCAACTTGAGAATCTTAACCACCTTAGACCTATAAGTTGCTGCAATTTTTTGTATAAGATCATTTATAGGATTATGGTACTTACATTAAGGAAATTGATTGACAAGATCATATTTTCGATTCAAAGTACTTTTGTTGGAGGTAGACAAATTCAGGATAATATTGTAATTATATAAGAAGTCTTTCATGAGTTGAATAAGAAAGGAAAAGGGAGTTCTCAAAATTTGGTAATAAAAATTGACATGAATAAGGTCTATGATAGATTAGAGTGAGATTTTTTGGAAGTCACTCTTAAAGCGTTTGATTTTTAAGAAAGCTGGGTCAAGCTGATCATAGAATGTGTTAAGAGTGTAAATTATAGAATTAAGATAAATGGTAATTTATCCAGAAAAATCAAGCCACAAAAAGGCCTTAGGTAGGGGAATTCCCTTTCTCCATACTTATGCATCATAGCAGCTGATGTTTGTACTATATTAATAGAAAAGGCATTAAGAGAAAAGAGAATATCGGAGTTAAGAATTGCCCCAACAGCCCTAGTCATATCTCACCTTCTTTTTGCTGATAACTGTATTATCTTTTCAGAAGTAAATGAGAAAGTGGTGTATCTGATTATATCTATTTTTAACATGTATACAGAGGCCTCAAGACAAATGATTAACTTAGAAAAGTTGTACATAACCTTTAGTAATCAAGTTTCTATTCAAAAAAGAGATAATATTAAAAAATTTTAAATATGACATCATGGGACAATCTAGAAAAATATCTTAGCCTCCCTGAATATTGGGGGAGATAAAAAAAATTAAAGCTCTTGCATGGATTAAAGAAAAAATTATGAAAAAGCTTGAGGGATAGAAAGAGAAGTTTCTCAATCAAATAGGAAAAAAGGTACTCAGCAAAGTAGTAGCTCAAGTCATACCACTATATGCTATGAATATAGTGAAATTTTCAAAAGATTTTTGTCATAAGCTAAGTAGTAAAGTGACAAGATTTTGGTGAGCTTCAAGTGGGAAAGAAAAAGGGATTTATTGGAAGAGTTGGAAAAACATCAGTGGGAGTAAAAAAAATGGGAGTCTCGGATTCAAAGATTTTCATATTTAGAATATAGTTCACCTAGTTAAACAAGTATGGAGATTATTGGAGAATTCTGAGGCTATTTGGTTCAGAATCCTAAAAGCTTTATACTTTTTAGATTGTGAATTTTGGGAGCCAAAGATAAAAAAGGAACATCTTAGGCATGGAAGAGTCTATTGCAAGAAAGAGATTTAATTTTAAAGAAAGGGAAATGGAGCATTGGAAATGGAAAAATGGTCAGAATTTGGGAGAATAATTGGACTATAGGTAATACCAGCTTGTACGGACAGCAAAATCTAAATATTAACAAAGTTAAACAGCTGCTAAAAGAGAGCGAAGGCTAGAATTTTCAAAAAATAAGAGCCATGTTTGATTAAGAGAGTTTTGAGAGAATAGTAAGAACTCCTGTAAGCATATTAGGAAGAGAAGACACCTTAATTTGGCAATATTGTAGAGATGGCAAGTACTTAATAAAGTCTGGATATCATGTGACTAAAATGGATAGTCTAGAATTGGATTTAGATTAACCATCAACAAGCGAGAACAAAAAAGAGCTATGGAAACAAATTTTGGGGCTTCGAGTCCCACAGAAAATTAAAATGTTCCTTTAAAAAGCATCACACAATATTTGTTCAGTTTATGATAATTTGAGGAAAAAATTAAATTACTAACAATTTTTATTGCTCAATTTGTGTGCAGGAGGTGGAGACTACAAAACATGCATTACTTCTATGTCAATGGACAAGGGTAGCATGGTTTGGTTCACAAATCCAATGCTGCCCAACTAAACAGACAGTTATAACTTTTGAAAATTGGTTGCTGAACATTATAAAGAGAATTAAAGATACAGGAGCAGAACACTAGAACAGGATCATTAGCAAGGTAGTTTTCTTAATTTAAGAGATTTAGAAAACTAGAAATCTAAAAGTCCACCAGAACATTGAATCAAATCCAAGAATTAAAATAGCTAGAGCTAAGATCCTAGAGAAAGAGTTCTATGCAAATATAAAGAATAACTGTAAGAACCAAATTTTTAGTAAACAGACTTTTCTGGCTATGAAAAAAAATTAAAAAGAAAAAGGAGAGTTACAAGGTCAAACTTAGCTTTATGAGGATAATTAATCCCTCTAAGTCAAATTTGACTAATGAATATTAAATACTATCTCTGCAAAAAACTTTTAGTAACAATTGTGCGTGCACCAAGAAAATTTCTAGTAACCGAAAACCTCAGAACTAGTGAAAAAAAGTAATTTCTATTCAAGTAAATGTGTCTTTAGATTTATATTAGCTATTTCTTCATGATTTACTTCTTTAAGAATAAATATTAGCCATTAATTGTTTTACCGCCCGGTAAAAGTTATCCGAACCGAATTTCAACCTAGTATTTTGCAAACGACTCCTAAAGACCCCAAATCCTCTTACTTGCTACCCAAGTAACTCAGTCCCCCTCTCTAATGTGTTTTAACCACGAGTAATTAACTACGGTTAACTGTGAATAAACACGTCATTATAACACTGATTATGTTTCCTCGAAATCACGCATATTCTCTCTTACTATCAGCCAATTTCTCTCAAATTTTTTAAGCCCTCTTTTACACATTTAATTAGGTTAGACTTCAGATTTTATTTAAGACAATTACCATGCAAAAATTTAATAACATTTTACCATAAAGAGAGAGATAAAAACAGTGAGTGAGAGAGGAGAAACAGAGGAATTTTTGCACATACTACCTGCATTTTTAGCCCCTTATCTCACTGTTTATACACTATTCTTCAAGTGTTCTTCAAGGACTCAAACCATACAAGCACAAACTCTTGTCCGTTTTTGCCAATCCTTGCTTTTATACCGAAATTTCTGTTAGGTAAACTTTTGTTCTTTCTCCTTTCATTTTTATTTTTAAAAATAGTAGCCATGATAAATTCTTATTCTCCTCCATATATAGAGAACTTCTCTTGAAGTACCCATGGAGCACGCCTAAGGAGTTAGAGAAATTCGAGTTCAAAGTGGTTGAATTTCGACGTTTTGCGACACTTTAGGCCAAAAACAAAACTCACCACCACCAGCTGTGTTCCTGCCCTTGTGTGCACGTTTTCTAGTGTGTGAAAAGATTAATAACTGAATTGCATAAGAGGTAAGTGTTAGGAGTAGTTAGAGTATGTTTGTGCTTGTTTTCGGTGCTTGTATGAGCCACTTTGTGGTGAATTTGTGCTTCTTTTGAAATTCTGAAAATTCTATGAGTTACCACTATTTTGGTTTGCTAAATATGTATAATATACTGTTATATTACCTCTGGATTTTGTGTGGTAACAGCCGAAAATATGGAAGCACTTGGGGTTTAAGTTTCAAGTTTTAAACGTCACAAAAAGTGAAGAAAAATATAAAAACTGCACCTCTGAAATTTTAAGTCACTAAGAGCATAAAAATTATGATAGAAAAGAGTTAAAAAGTAGTTAGAAAAATATTTTTAATCCTATGGAACAAAGGTGTAAAAGTAAAAAGGGTGTTATGGTCATTTTTAGTTAAAAAGAGAGTTAAAAATATAATTTAAATGAAAAATAAGTAAAATTCTGAACTTAGTGTCATTAGAGATAAAATAGTAATTATATAAATTAGTGGATCAAGATTATAATTACAATAAAGTTTTGTGCCTAAATAAAAATTTTAGTAAAAGTTAGAAATAAAATGGTAAAAAGCGGTAATTAGAATACGTAAATAAAGAAAAAGTATATGGAACCAAGAAGCGATCAGCCAAAAAGTAAACAACTTAACTAATTTATAATTATATTTAATTAATTTTATTTGTTTTTAATTTATAATATTTGATATTAATTGCTTCTCACCCCAAATTAAAATTCTGAATGATACGTTGGAGAATTAGGGGCGGGGATCTCGGAACTCTGCTTCCAACAATTCAGATTCTTAGTATATAAAAAAATTTATAAAATATATAAAAGAACATCCATTTAGTATGAAAAAGAAATATTCTGATACTTAGTAGAAGAAACATCCTAATGCCTAGCATAAGCACCATCCACGTAGAGATTTTGGATTCACCCAGATGCATTTGGCTGGTTTTTGGCTGGTATCCTCTTGGTTCTCTAGCATTGTTGGTAAATAAATTAATAAAGAGTAAATTGGTTTTAGGTCCCTTATGGAGAAAATGGGCACTTAATAAAAATATTAGGAGTCATTTTGATCATAGGCAACTATTAGAAAAAGTCTATTAAGAAAAATATGAAGATACAATGATAAAATAATAATATTAGTGGTAAAGCATCATTAAAAACCTAATAAAAATGGTAAAAAAAGAAGTCAAATAAAAGGGGCAATAAGGTAAAATATAACATGACTGAGATATTTCAAAAAAAAAAGGGCACAAGTTTTTATAAAAGAAGGGAAGAGAAGTCCCTTATAAATAAATTTTGTTAAGATGTGCAAAGGAAGAAGAAACTGTAAATCCCAAGGTGCTAAGAAGTACCTGGTAGAGTGGACTTCCATTCTGCCTGGTCAGAGAATATATGAACGTGGGGACGTCCGTCATATGGACTGTTAATCACTGGGAGGACCTTGTATTTTTGGGCCATTCTTTATTAGTGTCGCGACTGTATTTCAGGCATCAGTGCGCAACCAACCCAGTGGAGTAGCCATATCCAGACTTGGGCCGGGTAACATCGGGCTGCGGGTAGCCAACCGACGCATGAGCTCATGACCTGCGTAAGACCAAACATGCATGATACTTGGTTGCTGCATTTCCTTGCTTGTGTTTGCTTACTTGTATATGTGATTGTTATACTGTTATATACTTGTGATTGTATCTGTTTGTATGATTAATTACTGTTGTGACCTTATAAACGATTAGACTTAGATTGCGAACTCCTTAGGTTTTTGATGAGCGGATAATTTATACGCTTTTTGGCATTGTTTTTAGGTAGTTTTTAGTAAATTCAAGCTACTTTTAGGGATGTTTTCATTAGTTTTTATGTTAAATTTACATTTCTGGACTTTACTATGAGTTTGTGTGTTTTTCTGTGATTTCAGATAATTTCTGGCTGAAATTGAGGGACTTGAGCAAAACTCTGAAAAAGGCTGACAAAAGGACTGATGATGTTGTTGGAATCTGACCTCCCTGCACTCAAAATGGATTTTCTGGAGCTACAGAACTCCAAATGGTGCACTCTCAACGGCGTTGAAAAGTAGACATCCAGAGCTTTCCAGAAATATATAATAGTTCATACTTTATTCGGAAATTGACGACGTAACTTGGCGTTGAACGCCAAGTACATGCTGCTGTCTGGAGTTAAACGCCAGAAAAACGTCATGATCCGGAGTTGAACGCCCAAAACACGTTATAACTTGAAGTTCAACTCCAAGAAAAGCCTCAGCTTGTGGATAGATCAAGCTCAGCCCAACCATACACCAAGTGGGCCCCGAAAGTGGATTTATGCATCAATTACTTACTCATGTAAACCCTAGTAGCTAGTCTAGTATAAATAGGATAATTTACTATTGTATTAGACATCTTTGGTCTCAGTTTTGTTTTATTCCTCATCTTAAGAGGCTATTGATCACATTCAGGGGGCTGGCCATTCGGCCATGCCTGAACCTTTTACTTATGTATTTCTAACAGTGGAGTTTCTGCACACCATAGATTAAGGGTGTGGAGCTCTGCTGTACCTCAAGTTTCAATACAATTACTCTTACTTTCTATTCAATTCTCTTTTATTCTTATTCCAAGATATACGTTACACTTAACTTTGATGAATGTGATGATCCGTGACACTCATCATCATTCTCACCTATGAACGCACGTGATTAACAACCACTTCCATTCTACCTTAGGCCGGGCGCATATCTATTGGATTCCTTATTCTGGGATTGAATGACTGTGACGAGCTTCAAACTCCTGAAGGCTGGGCGTGATGACAAACGCAAAAGAATCAAGGGATTCTATTCCAACCTGATTGTTTTCACTAAGAGGATGGGATGTAGCCATTGACAACAGCGATGCCCTACATACAGCTTGCCATGGAAAGGAGTAAGAAGGATTGGACGACTGTAATAGGAAAGTAGAGATTCAAGAGGAGCACAGCATCTCCATACACTTATCTGAAATTCCCACTATTAATTTACATAAGTATTTCTATCCCTTTTATTTTCTTTTTATTATTAATTTTCGAAAACCAAAACCATTTAATCTGCCTAACTGAGATTTACAAGGTAATCATAGCTTGCTTCATACCAACAATCTCTGTGGGATCGACCTTTACTCACGTAAGGTTTATTACTTGGACGACCCAGTACACTTGCTGGTTAGTTGAACGGAGTTGTGAATTCAAATAGAGCCAATTATTAAATTTCATACAAGTACAAAGAGCATGTGATCACAATTTCGTCTACCAAGTTTTTGGCGCCGTTGCCGGGGATTGTTCGAGTATGGACAACTGACGGTTCATCTTGTTGCTCAGATTAGGTAATTTTCTTTTCAAAAATCTTTTTCAAAATTTTTCTTTTCTTTTTCGTTTTTCCAAAAATATTTTCGAAAAAAATTAATAAAAATCCAAAAAAATTAGAAAATCATAAAAATCAAAAATATTTTGTGTTTCTTGTTTGAGTCTTGAGTCAATTTTTAAGTTTGGTGTCAATTGCATGCTTTTAAAAATTTTTCTTGCATTTTTCAAAAATCCCATGCATTCATAGTGTTCTTCATGATCTTCAAGTTGTTCTTGATAAGTCCTCTTGTTTGATCTTGATGTTTTCTTGCTTTGTGTTGTTTGTTGTTTTTCTTATGCATTTTTTGTTTGTTAGTATCCATGCATTAAAAATTTCTAAGTTTAGTGTCTTGCATGTTTTATTTGCATCAAAAATTTTTCAAAATTATGTTCTTGATGTTCATCATGATCTTCAAAGTGTTCTTGTTGTCCTTCATCTTCTATGGGTTGCTTGTCCTTCCTATCTCTTGATGATGAGGCCATTGAGATTCACTTGCCTGACATCTTCTATTCTTGCATGCATCTTGTGTCTTGATCCAAAATTTTCATGCTTTGGGTCATTTTTGTGTTTTTTCATTAAAAATTTGATTTCAAAAATATCTTTTCCATATTTCCCTCCAAATTTTCGAAATTTTGGGTTGACTTGGTCAAAAAATTTTTAAAATTAGTTGTTTCTTACAAGTCAAGTCAAATCTTCAAAAATTTAAAAATCTTATCTTTTTAAAATCTTTTTCAAAAATCATATCTTTTTCATTTTTTTATCATTTTCGAAAATTTCAAAAATATTTTTCAAATTATTTTCAAAATCTTTTTCTTATCTTTATATCAAATTTTCGAAAATATGCTAACAATTAATGTGATTGATTCAAAAATTTGAAGTTTGTTACTTTCTTGTTAAGAAAGGTTCAATCTTTAAATTCTAGAATCTTATCTTGTAGTTTCTTGTTAGTTAAGTAATTTTAAAAATTAAATCTTTTTCAAAATATCTTTTTATTAAAATTTTTATCTTATCTTTTTATCTTATTCTTCTCAAAATTTTATCTTTTTCAAAATTTGATTTCAAAATATCTTATCTAACTTCTTATCTTCTTATCTTTTTCAAATTTGATTTTAATATCTTTTTCAACTAACTATTTGACTTTTTGTTTGTTTCTTATTTTTTTCAAAACCACCTAACTACTTTTCCCTCTCTAATTTTCGAAAATATCTTACCCCTTTTTCAAAAATTCTTTTTAATTAATTAATTGTTTCATGTTTTAATTTTAATTACATTTTATCTCTAATTTTCGAAAATCACTAACCCCTTTTTAAAATTATTTTCGAATTCTCTTCCTCTTCTCTTATTCTATTTAATTATTTATTTACTAACACTTCTCTTCACCTCTCTTCATCTAAAAATCCGAACCCAATATATCCCTTGTATTTGGATTCTTCACTTTTATTTCTTTTATCCCCTTTCTTCTTCTACTAACATAAAGGAATCTCTATACTGTGACATAGAGGATTCATCTTCTTTTCTTGTTTTCTTCTCTTTCATATGAGCAGGAACAGGGAAAAAGGCACTCTTGTTGAAATTGATCCTGAACCTGAAAGGACTCTGAAGAGGAAACTAAGAGAAGCTAAATTACAACAATCCAAAAGTAACCTCTCAGAAAATTTCGAACAAGAGAAGGAGATGGCAGCCGAACCCAATAATAATAATGCAAGGAGAATGCTTGGTGACTTCACAAAGCCAACATCCAAATTTGATGGAAGAAGCATCTCCATTCCTGCCATTGGAGCCAACAACTTTGAGCTGAAACCTCAGCTAGTTGCTTTAATGCAACAAAACTGCAAGTTTTATGGACTTCCATCTGAAGATCCTTATCAGTTTTTAACTGAATTCTTGCAGATATGTGAGACTGTAAAGACGAATGGAGTTGATCCTGAAGTCTACAGACTCATGCTTTTCCCTTTTGCTGTAATAGATAGAGCTAGAATATGGTTGGATTCACAACCTAAGGATAGCCTGGACTCCTGGGATAAGCTGGTCACAGCCTTCTTGGATAAATTCTTTCCTCCTCAAAAGCTGAGCAAGCT
>NC_029775.3:22133233-22133644 GCF_000817695.3 Arachis duranensis
CATGGCAGAGGTTAATTATATGGGTGAACCTTATGGAAATACCTATAACTCATCATGGAGAAATCATCCAAATTTCTCATGGAAGGATCAACAAAAGCCTCAACAAGGCTTTAACAATGGTGGATGCAATAGGCTGGGCAATAGCAAGCCTTTTCCATCATCTTCTCAACAACAGGCAGAGAATTCTGAACAAAATACTTCTAATTTAGCCAATGTAGTCTCTGATCTGTCAAAGGCCACTTTCAGTTTCATGAGTGAAACAAGATCCTCAATCAGAAATCTGGAGGCACAAGTGGGCCGGCTGAGTAAGAAAGTCATTGAAACTCCTCGCAGTATTCTCCCAAGCAATACAGAAGAGAATCCAAAAGGAGAGTGCAAGGCCATTGATATAATCAATATGGCCGAATGCAC
>NC_029775.3:22133772-22134295 GCF_000817695.3 Arachis duranensis
GAATCTGAGGCTCATATAGAGACCATAGAGATTTCATTAAATCTCCTTCTGCCATTCATGAGCTCTGAAGATTATTCTCCCTCTGAAGAGGATGAAGATGTAACTGGAGAGCAAGTTGCTCAATATTTAGGAGCTATCATGAAGCTGAATGCCAAGTTGTTTGGTAATGAGACTTGGGAAAGTGAACCTCCCTTGCTCATTAGTGAACTAGATACCTGGATTCAGCAAACTCTACCTCAAAAGAAACAAGATCCTGGCAAGTTTTTGATACCTTGTACCATAGGCACCATGACCTTTGCAAAAGCTCTGTGTGATCTAGGGTCAGGGATAAATCTTATGCCACTCTATGTAATGGAGAAGTTGGGAATTATTGAGGTACAACCTACCTTGTTCTCATTACAATTGGCAGACAAGTCATTGAGACAAGCTTATGGAATAGTAGAGGACGTGTTAGTAAAGGTTAAAGGCCTTTACATCCCTACTGATTTCATAATCTTAGACACTAGGAAAGAAGAGGATGAAT
>NC_029775.3:22137532-22144307 GCF_000817695.3 Arachis duranensis
AAAGTGAGATGCCAAAACTGTTCAGAAGCAAAAAGCTACAAGTCCCGCTCATCTAATTATAATTAATATTCATTGATATTTTGGAATTTATAGTATATTCTCTTCTTTTTATTCTAATTGATTTTCAGTTGCTTGGGACAAGCAACAATTTAAGTTTGGTGTTGTGATGAGTGGATAATTTATACACTTTTTGGCATTGTTTTTATGTAGTTTTTAGTAAATTCAAGATACTTTTAGGGATGTTTTCATTAGTTTTTATGTTAAATTCACATTTCTGGACTTTACTATGAGTTTGTGTGTTTTTCTGTGATTTTAGGTAATTTCTGGCTGAAATTGAGGGACTTGAGCAAAACTCTGAAAAAGGCTGACAAAAGAACTGCTGATGTTGTTGGAATCTGACCTCCCTGCACTCAAAATAGATTTTCTGGAGCTACAGAACTCCAAATGGCGCGCTCTCAACGGCGTTGGAAAGTAGTAAAGTAGAGGGGGTGAGAAGAAAAAGGGGGAAGAAGAATGAAGGGGGCAAGTGTGCTCCCTGTTATGTTGACGTCGATCACCCACGCGTGCGCGCATGGTGCGCGCTCGCGCAAGGAAGCGGGGTGGTGTGGTGGCGCGCCGCGTACGTTGCGCGCACGCGCCCATGTGCTTGTGCTGGTAGCACAAGGGTGGCTTAGAGGTGGCACAACTCTCTGGACGAAGTACCAGAAGTTGGTTGCAGGACTGTTGGCGTGCGCGCGCGCGGCAATATGGTTATGCCCCAAGCATGAGATGGGCCTGGGGTGGGCTTAACTCTCTGTGGAGTGGCCTAGAGGAGGGTGCAGGACGAGGGGCGCGTGCGCGACATAGGCGCGCCCGCGCACATCGTGTTGTGAGCATATGGACGCGTGCGCGCCAAGTGCGCGCACGCGGCAGAGGTGGTGGGCTGGTGGCTTAGTGCAGGCCCGAGAGTGGCCTAACTCTCTGGAATATGTACCAGGAGTGCACAAGGGTGATCGGCGTGCGCGCGCACGGTGCGCTAGCGCATCGATCTGCAGATTTTGTCAAAGCGTGCGTACGCGCCATATGCGCGCACGCGTGATTGGCCTGTGCCTCAGGCATGGGGCTGGCGTGGTGTGGGCGCAACTCTCTGTAAAATGTATGGAGGGGTTCTTTTTGCGATCCACGCGTGCGCGGCATGGGCGCGTCCGCGTGGATGGTTGACAAATACTTCATGGACGCGCGCGCGCCAGGTGCGCGCACGCGCAGAAGGGTGCCCTTTCAAAATTTACATGTTTTCGTACCACTTTTAGCATTCCAACCCTCCAAACAGCCACTTAAGCACTATAGAAGGATGTTTTAACTTGATAAAGTACCAAATGAACTCAACAAATGAAGCAAATATAGAATTGAAATCTAGCTACAACTGCATCAATTACCTAGCTACCAAATATGAAGTCAAGTGTTAAGCAAGTGTCGATCAAAGAAGAATTCAATAGCTATGTACAAAGGAAGATCTTACTATGGTGGGGTGTCTCCCACCTAGCACTTTTGTTTACCGTCCTTAAGTTGGACTTCCACTAGCTCAAAGTTCTTGTTCAAGGGGTGCATCCCTCAAGAGGAACACTTCAAATTCCTTGGAGTTCTTTCTTTGCTCACCATGGTACAATTTGAGACGGTGCCCATTTACCTTGAAAATGTCCGGACTTGATGGGTGGCGCAAGTGGTAGACCCCATAAGGTTCTACTTTCTTTACTTGGTAGGGTCCATCCCACCTTGATCTAAGCTTTCCGGGTAGTAATCTCAACCTTGAGTTGTAAAGAAGGACTAGTTCACCGGGTCTGAATTCCCTTCTCCTAATGTTCTTGTCATGGATGGCTTTCATCTTTTCCTTGTAAAGTCTAGAATTGTCATAGGCTTCTAATCTTAAGCATTCCAATTCTGCCAATTGAAGCTTTCTCTCTACTCCGGCTCCACCCAAGCTCATATTACATTCCTTTATGGCCCAATAAGCTTTGTGTTCGATTTCTACCAGTAAGTGGCATGCTTTACCATATACAAGCCTAAAGGGGCTCATGCCAATGGGTGTTTTGTAAGCCGTTCGATATGCCCAAAGTGCATCGGAGAGTTTAGCACTCCAATCCTTCCGATTCGGCTTCATAATCCTTTCCAACACATGTTTGATTTCCCGGTTAGAAACCTCAGCTTGGCCGTTTGTCTGAGGGTGGTAGGCCGTGGCGACTTTGTGTATGATGCCGTACTTCCTCATGAGGCCATCCATTTTTTTGTTGCAAAAGTGGGATCCTTGGTCACTTATGATTGCTCTTGGGGAGCCAAAGCGACAAATAATATTGTTCCTCACAAAAGAATAAACAACATGAGCATCATCCGTTCGGGTGGGGATTGCCTCCACCCATTTTGACACATAATCGACGGCTAACAAGATGTAGAGAAAGCCATTGGAATTTGGAAATGGTCCCATGAAGTCGATTCCCCATACATCAAAGATTTCACAAAAAAGCATATTTTGTTGGGGGATTTCATCCTTCTTAGAAATATTTCCAAACCGAATGCATTGGGGACAAGATTTGCAATAGAGAGAAGAATCTTTGAGAAGGGTTGGCCACCAAAATCCGCAATCAAGGACCTTTCTTGCCGTTCTTTGGGGGCCGTAGTGGCCACCTCCTTCGAAAGCATGGCAAGCGTCCAAGATTGCTTGGAATTCGGTTTGAGGTATGCACCGTCGCACTATTTGGTCCGCTCCACACCTCCACAAATAGGGATCGTCCCAAACATAGTATTTGGATTCACTTTTCAGCTTATCCTTTTGGTGTTTGTTGAGATTGGGAGGGAGAGTGCGTGAAACCAAGTAGTTTGCTATTGGGGCATACCAAGGAACTACTTCCGAGATTGCGTGCAAACCATCTAGAGGAAATGAGTCATTGATAGGAGTGGTGTCGCCTTTTGTGTGTTCGAGGCGACTTAGATGGTCCGCCACTAGGTTTTGGGAACAACTCCTATCCTTGATCTCCAAGTCAAATTCTTGTAACAAAAGCACCCAACGAATTAATCTCGGTTTTGATTCCTTTTTGGCCAACAAATACTTTAGTGCCGCGTGATCCGAGTACACTACAACCTTGGAACCAAGAAGATAGGCTCGGAACTTGTCCAAAGCAAAAACAATAGCTAGGAGTTCCTTTTCGGTAGTAGTGTAGTTGGATTGGGCTCCGTCTAGTGTTTTGGAAGCGTAAGCTATGACATAGGGAATCTTACCCTCGCGTTGTGCTAACGCGGCTCCTATCGCATAATTCGAAGCATCACACATGATTTCAAATGGTTGAGTCCAATTCGGTCCTCGCACAATAGGAGCTTGTGTCAATGCTACTTTAAGTTTGTCATATGCTTCCATACATTCCTTGCTCAGCTCAAATTCAGTGTCCTTTTGTAGTAGTCGAGAGAGGGGTAAGGCCACCTTGCTAAAGTCTTTGATGAATCTCCTATAGAATCCTGCATGTCCAAGAAAAGAGCGGACTTCCCTCTCAGAGGAGGGGTAAGGTAAACTAGATATGACATTTATTTTTGCCGGATCTACGGAGATGCCTTCCTTTGAAACTATGTGTCCCAAAACAATGCCTTGTTTGACCATGAAATGACATTTTTCAAAATTTAAGACAAGGTTTGTTTTGGTGCATCTCTCTAAGACTTTTTCAAGGTTACCTAAGCAATGATCAAATGAATCACCGTACACACTAAAGTCGTCCATGAAAACTTCCATACATTGTTCTAAAAAATCCGCGAATAAGCTCATCATGCATCTTTGAAACGTTGCCGGTGCATTGCATAGGCCAAATGGCATACACTTGTAAGCATACGTTCCAAAGGGGCAAGTAAATGTGGTTTTTTCTTGGTCCTCTAGAGCAATGTGAATTTGGAAGTATCCGGAGTAACCATTAAGAAAGCAATAATATGATTTACCGGCTAGTCGATCAAGCATTTGATCAATGAATGGTAGTGGGAAGTGATCTTTTCTTGTGGCCGCATTCAACATTCGGTAGTCTATGCATACTCTCCAATAATTTTGCACTCTTGTCGCTATAAGTTCACCGCTTTCATTTTTTATTGTAGTCACCTCGGATTTCTTTGGCACCACTTAGACCGGGCTTACCCACTCGCTATCCGAGATAGGATAGATGATGTCCGCTTCAAGTAGCCGAGTGACCTCTTTTTTCACAACCTCAAGAATGGTTGGATTAAGTCTCCTTTGAGGTTGTCGGACCGGTCTTGCTCCTTCTTCAAGAAATATGCGATGCTCGCATACTTGGGGGCTTATTCCCACTAGATCCGCCAAACTCCACCCAATTGCCCTTTTGTTTTTCCTCAATACATCTAGCAACTTTTCTTCTTGTTGAGGAGTTAACTCTTTTGCAATTATCACGGGGAGCTTTTGGGCTTCATCAAGATATGAGTACCTTAGGTGGGGTGGTAGTGGCTTCAATTCCATCTTTTTGTCATTCTTTGAAGCTTGAGTTTTCGGACAGTTTGTATGGTGTGTGGTGCTTAGTTTGCTTGGACCTTCATTTGCTTCTTCAATCATATACTTCTCATCTAACTTTGTAAGGTGCACTTCGGCAACCATGTTGTCAATTGGGTCACACCGGAATAGAGAGTGATTCTCCGGTGGATGCTTCATTGCTTCTTCTAGGCTAAAACTTATGACTCTCCCATCTATTTCAAATGAGTAGGTTCCCGAGTAGGCATCTAGCTTAAATCTAGAAGTTCTCAAAAATGGTCTTCCAAGTAGGATAGATGATGCTCTCTCAGTTTCGCTTGATGGCATTTCAAGGACATAAAAGTCAATCGGAAACACCAACCCTTTGATATTCACCAATACATCTTCCGCGACACCCTTCACGGTTATTATGCTTTTATCCACTAGGACAAATCTTGCCGTCGACCTTTTTAGTGGTGGCAACTTCAATACCCGGTAGACGGAGAGCGGCATGATGCTAACACATGCTCCGAGGTCACACATACAATCTATAAATTGAACTCCATTGACGGTGCAAGTGACCATACAAGGGCCCGGATCATCACACTTCTCGGGCAGTGCTCCCATTAAAGCGGAAATAGAACTCCCAATGGGATGGTTTCCAATTCAAGAATTCTATCCTTGTTCATGCATAGATCTTTAAGGAATTTTGCATATCTAGGAACTTGATGGATAGCATCAAAGAGGGGGATGGTTACCTCAACTTTCTTAAACATTTCTACCATTTTGGGGTCGAATTCTATGTGCTTCCTAGCTTTCTTTGCAAGTGTTGGAAATGGAAGTGGTTGAGCAATTTCTTCTTCCAAGGTTCTCTTGGTCTTGGGGGTCTCCTTTGTTGGTTGAGCTTCATCCTCAACTATGACTTGTGGTGTCTCCTCTTCCACTACCTCTTCTATATCTATTCTCTCCTCCTCTTGAGCGATTGTAATAGGATTTGAGTCCTTTACTCCCTTCTCTTTTAATTGTGTTCCGGATCTAAGGGTGATGGCATTGATGCCCCCCTTAGGATTGGGTTGAGGTTGAGAGGGAATGGCGCTTTGGATTGGGGGTTGAGGAGTGGGATTTGTTGGTGTGTCCATTCGTGCAAGAAGAGCTTGTAGTGTAGAGGTGAGGCCGGTGAGACCGGAAGTAAGTGTGTTTTGTAGTTCCTTTTGGCCTTGGATGATGGTCCGGAGTGTTTCATCTTGGTTGGAGGGGGTGGTTGCATATGTGAGTTGAGGGGTTTGTGATTGGTTGGGTGATGGTCTTTGATGTGGTGGTTGGTATATTTGGTAGTTTCTTTGTGGGTTTTGCTGGTTGTATGGTTGATTTTGTTGGTTGAATGGTGGCCGATTTTGTGAGAAATTTTGTGAGTTGTTCCATCTTTGACCTCCTCCGTTGTTGTTGTTGTCCCTATTCCCTTATTGATGATTGTCTCTCCAATTTTGATTGTGATACCCACTCCCTTGATTGTAGCTTCCTCCTTGATAGGGGTGCCCTTGGTTAGGATTACCGCCTTGGTAGTACCCTTGATTTGGGCGGTCATAGAAATTATGGGTAGCCGCCAAAGTGTTATCTTCTTGAAGGCTCGGGCACTCATCCGTGTAGTGGGAATAGCAAGAACAAATGCCACACACTTTTTGAGGGACCAATTGTTGGTTGTGTTGTTGAGGGGGTGGGGAGTGTTGTTGGTATGTGGTGCACGAAATTGTGATCAATACTTTTCACAACTCTCATAATCCCTAGTAATGGCTCCAAAGACTTGGTGCTCAATACCATGGCATTACACAATTTCGCACAACTAACCAGCAAGTGCACTGGGTCGTCCAAGTAATAAACCTTACGCGAGTAAGGGTCGATCCCACGGAGATTGTTGGTATGAAGCAAGCTATGGTCAGCTTGTAAATCTTAGTCAGGCAGACTCAAATGGGTATAGTGATAAACGCATAAAACACAAAGATAAAGATAGAGATACTTATGTATATCATTGGTAGGAACTTCAGATAAGCGTATGAAGATGCCTTCCCTTCCGTCTCTCTGCTTTCCTAATGTCTTCATCCAATCCTTCTTACTCCTTTCCATGGCAAGCTTGTGTAGGGTTTTACCGTTGTCAATGGCTACCTCCCATCCTCTCATTGGAAATACGTTCCGATGCTCTGTCACAGCATGGCTATCCATCTGTCGGTTCTCAATCAGGCCGGAATAGAATCCAGTGATTCTTTTGCGTCTGTCACTAACGCCCCGCCTGCTAGGAGTTTGAAGCACGTCACA
>NC_029775.3:22144406-22182033 GCF_000817695.3 Arachis duranensis
TTGAATGCCGCCATCAGTTCTTGCCTATACCACGAAGACTCTAATCTCACGGAATGGTTGGCTTGTTTGTCAGACGAGCACTCGGTTGTCAGGCGATCAACCATGCATCGTGCAATCAGAAATCCAAGAGATATTCACTAGAGCCTCGAATGCTTGTAGAACAAGAGTGGTTGTCAGTCACTTTGTTCATGAGTGAGAGTGGTGATGATTCGTGACAATCATCTCCTTCATCAAGTTGAAGAACAAGTGATATCTTGGACAAAGAACAAGCGGAATTGAATAGAAGAACAATAGTAATTGCATTAATACTCGAGGTACAGCAGAGCTCCACACCTTAATCTATGGTGTGTAGAAACTCCACCGTTGAAAATACATAAGAACAAAGGTTTAGGCATGGCCGAATGGCCAGCCTCCCAAATGATCTAAGAACAAGATGTCCGAAGATGATCAAGGGATCAAAAATAATCCAAAGATGAAAATACAATAGTAAAAGGTCCTACTTATAGAAAACTAGTAGCCTAGGGTGTACAAAGATGAGTAAAAGAAATAAAAATCCACTTCTGGGCCCACTTGGTGTGTGCTTGGGCTAAGCATTGAAGCATTTTCGTGTAGAGACTCTTCTTGGAGTTAAACGCCAGCTTTTATGCCAGTTTGGGCGTTTAACTCCCATTTAGGTGCCAGTTCCGGCGTTTAACGCTGGGATTTCTGTAGGTGACTTTAAACGCCGGTTTGGGCCATCAAATCTTGGGCAAAGTATGGACTATCATATATTGCTGGAAAGCCCAGGATGTCTACTTTCCAACGCCGTTGAGAGCGCGCCAATTGGGCTTCTGTAGCTCCAGAAAATTCACTTCGAGTGCAGGGAGGTCAGAATCCAATAGCATCTGCAGTCCTTTTTAGTCTCTGAATCAGATTTTTGCTCAGGTCCCTCAATTTCAGCCAGAAAATACCTGAAATCACAGAAAAACACACAAACTCATAGTAAAGTCCAGAAAAGTGAATTTTAACTAAAAACTAATAAAAATATACTAAAAACTAACTAGATCATACTAAAAACATACTAAAAACAATGCCAAAAAGCGTACAAATTATCCGCTCATCAGTATGATTGATGTTGTTGTGGTTGTTGTTGGCTTAATTGGAGTTGCCTCAAGATGGATGTCATTTCGCTCAAGGATTGAGTTAGAGCGGTGGTTTCACTACTAGTTGATACCTCATTCACGGTTCTTGGGCGGTTGACTCTTCGTCTCATATGTTGATTTGATTCAGCTAAGTCAATGATAAGTTGCCATGCCTCCTCCGCTGTTTTATATTTAGACAAAGAACCATTGCTAGAGGTGTCCAAGAGAGTTCTATCTTGTTCTCGCATCCCTTGACATATGTATCCAAGCAATACTTGAGTGTCAAGCATGTGATTAGGGCATGCGTCTAGTAGCTTACAAAATCATTCCCAATACTCGTATAGTGGTTCCGTTTCACCTTGCACAATACAAGACATTTCCTTTCTTAGCCTATCCATCTTCTCCGGGGGCAAGAATTTATCCAAGAATCCTCTTCTAAGTAAGTCCCAATCAGAGGTGACTTCACTAGATAGAGTGTAGAACCATTCTTTAGCCTTGTCCTCAAGAGAGAAAGGGAAAGCAAACAACCATATAGCAACTTTATCGGATCCTTCCCGTCTAGTTGTTGAGCATATACGATGAAAGTCCTTGAGATGTCGAATAGGGTCTTGTGCGGGAAGCCCATGAAACTTAGGTAGGAGGTTGATCAAAGCGGTCTTAAGTTCAAAGTTTGCATTCAAGTTGGGGTGAGTTACATGAAGGGGTTGAAGGACATAATCTGGTGTACCCACTTCCTTGATGGTAACTCTCCTCGGAGCATCCATGGCGTTAGTACCTAAAACAAAAGAAGAGTTGTTAGTGATATTGATGGAAGAATGACTAATGCCTTCTTTGAGTGACGGTTCAATGTTCACTTTTAGTAAGGTGGTTGAGGTGGTGAAAACCTCTTCACCTTTCCCAAACTTTAGCCGCCTCCGAGCTTGTCTAATATGAAACAAAGTTCGTTCTATTTCCGGATCAAAGGGAACTAAGCTCGGATTCGGTTGTGAACGCGTCATGCAATGAAGGGGACGTGAGATTCATGGTAACAATAAGGGGTTAGTCACCTGAACAATTTACAATGAAATGCAACTATGTACATATATACACACATTTACTCCAAACAATAACATGGCACACTAAGCAAAATCCCCGGCAACGGCGCCATTTTGATAAACGAAATTTGGCATGTCGATTTAGAATTCAATGGTGAATATGATCGTGAGTATAGTCTAATCAACACTTAAACTTCGCATCAAACAATCCTACAATCTATAACCGAGAGTACTAGTCTCCCAAGTCGTCCTCCCTTGGAATTGCTAGAGCATGCATCGTATTGATTAGGAGCCTTGTTATGATTCTTTGAAGGTTTCAGCAAAATAGAAGACAACAATCAATCTTTAAAAGACTTGGCCTAGGGTTGGCTTTAGAAATTCTATCCTTATAGTTCCTTCAATGATGACAACAATTAGGCCTTGCTTCAGTTAGTTAACCCCTAAGTATAGAGGAAAGTCAAATGAGAGTAATTAACTTGAGTCACAAGTCCTAGCTTTACCTTATGGAAATCTAGCTTTAGTGCACTCCAAGTCAATTAGCAATCTCTAATTCCAAATCAACAATTGACACAACTATTCAATTCCTTCTAATGGCCCAAACCCTATGTCAAGTAAGAAACTTTTACTCCATAACTAGTGTTGGCATTTTATCAAACAATTGATGAGCAAGAATGAAAGTCATAGTAAGAATGAGAAGAAGCTAGACTTAAAAGTGCTTCAACACAAGAAACCAACAACAATTAACAACAAACAACAATGAAAATGAAATTCCCAAGGAATTGATAAAATCCAAAACTACAAAGTTGAATCCTAGATCTATGAGAATTGAGCAATTACAAGCACTAATTGAAATTGGAGAAGAAGATCTATGACATGAACAAAGTAAATTGAGAATTGCAATGGATCTCACCAAAGAGTGATTGAAAATTCAGAAATTGGATGAAGATGAACCCTAATGAGAGCTTGGAATCTCTCTCTCCTTCTCCAAGAGTGTAACTAACTATCTCCAAAAAAAAAAAATATCTAGAACAATCTAAAAATGAGCTAAAATCCCTTAACCCTTCAATCTTTGGTCTTCTTAAGCTTTTCCCGCCGAGGCACTTCCCCAAGATGGGATCCCCAACTGTCCCCACGCCCAAGTCACGTGGCTCTTTAAAAAATCACATTCGGACATCGGCGCGCACGCGCAAAGCACAAGCCGCTATGTACACGTGCGCGGAGGCGTAATGTACACGTGCGCGCCCATGAAGATCATGGCCTAGCCGCTACACAAGCCGGCTCGTGGCTTGGCCCTTGGCTTTGACTTTCAGCTGCTCAATCCACGCGGGCGCGCCAAGTGCGCGCACGCGCCCTTGCTGAAGTTTCCAAAGCTCAATTCTCATGCTCCCTTCCTTTGCGCCCGTTCTCCTTCTCTCTTCCGGTCCATCCCTGCCCTATATTCTGAAACCACTTAGCACACAGGTCACGGCATCGAATGGCACCAAGAGAAGATTAGAAATGTTTCTAATTTAGTGCAAAATAAGCATGTTTTCATCCATGAGGCCAAGATTAGGAAGGGAACACAAAGTCTTGTATTTTCATATAAAAAGCGTATGGAATCATTGATAAAACCCCTGAAATCGATACAAGATAAACCCTCAAAATGGGGTTTATCAGTAAAACAACAAGAAATTTTCATGAAATCTCTCTTAGGGAGTGCCATTGATTGAATTGAAAATTTGTTTTTAAACTTGCTTGGAGTACCCTTTTTATAAAACATAGAAAAAGAGTTAGAACAACATACCTTGTGAGATTTGAGCTCTATAGACGGTTGCACATCTTTCAACCATAAAGTTTGTTCTTGTGTGATTATACTCCTTTTTTATTGTGATCTTAGATTTGCATGAATCTATATGTCATGTATTTGGTGTTTGAATGCATTTAGTATGATTGAGGCTATTTTTGATATTGAACTCACTAACCCATATGGCCAACCCTTATATTCACCTTTGTAACCCTTTTTGAGCCTTTAAATCCCCTTTTGTTCTGATTCTGAGCATATTATTCTCCCTAAAGTGAAAAACTATTGATGTCCTTGAATTGCTTCTTTGATTAGCTTGGGTGGAGTGGTGTGTGTTACTCAAAGTGTGGGAGAAAATTGTTGGAAAATATTGGTGATGAAATTACATGGGATATTCATTGTGAAAATTGAAAAATAGGTAATTACTCATGCATTCATTGTTCAAGACATATGCATCTCTTTTTATTAACAAAAATAAGAAAATTTTGATTTCGCAACACACACACACACACACATCAATCAAATCAAATCATGTGTATAATAGCATATGAAATAAAAAGGTAAATAAAAGGATGCATATGTTTGTATTTTGGAAGAAAAATGCATGAGTGGATGTGAGATAGGAGATAATGGGTAGTTAGGTTATTTTGTTATGTGTATATAGGATGGTATAGAATTAGTTGGATACTTGAGCTAATATAAGATCTAATTCACTAGTGCACTTAACCATATTAATTCTACCTTAATCCTAGCCCCATTACAACCCTCCAAAGACCTCATGATATTTATTTTCATGCATCAAATATTAGTTGATTGTTAGATGACTTGCAAATCTTTGAAAAACATGATTAAAGGAGAATTGAGTGATTAAGCCCTAAACATTGAGCGAATAGAATGAATACACATCCGGTGAGGGGTTCGATCGCTCAATTCTATGTTCTTGTCTCTTATATTGTATCTTCCTACAAGTTGCTTGTTAGTTTTGGAAAATTTCAATTTAATTCTTTGGAAATTGTTCATAGTGCATTGACTCTTTGCCTAGGCCCTAAGGCTTTCTTGGGATTGATTGAAATTTTATGGTTTGTTTCTACCAACTTTCAGCAGAATAGATTTTAGTAGGTAATATCTAGGTTAGTTGCATGCATATAGGTAGTACATCAAATAAATTGTTTGCCCTTTCATTCATCTCCTTTGATTATGATTAGCACGAGGACATGCTAGTATTTAAGTGTGGGAGAATTGATGAATCCATATTTTACAATAATTTTTTGTTAGAATTGAGAGGATTTCATTATATAAACTTACACTTATTCCATTAAATAGCATGCTTTTGAGTTTTCTTCCTAAATTATGCCTGATTATGAAAACATGCACTTTTATGCTTAATTTGACTTATTTTATTCCAATTGCCTTCCATTCAATACCTTGGTGTTGTTTGTGGGTGATTTCAGATGTATAAGGTAGGAATGACTTGGTGAGAATGGAAGAAGAGCATGCAAGGAGGAAGAAGCATGAAGAAACAAAGGAGAAGAACAAAGCGATGTGTGCGCGCGCACAGCATCTCGCGCGTTGCACGAACATCCAAAGTATTGCAAAGTGTGCATGCGCACAACCTGAGATTTCGGCCAAGTGTGCGAGTGCACAACATCTTGCACGTCGCACGATATCCAAAGTATCACAAAGTGTGCGTGTGCACACTTCTGTGCATACGCACAGGTACCCGCACATGCCTTCATTAAAAACTTACGTGACTCGCATTTTTGAGGGGCTTGGAGGCCCAATTCTAATGGAAGAGCTCATATTGGAGGGGGCAAACATTGTAGAAAGAGGAGGATGTCATTAGGAGTAGTGGTAGATAGTAGTAGGAGGCTTTAGTTTAGTTTTCTTTAAGTTTTCTCTCAACACCATTAGGGTTTATATTAGGATTTTACATTTCAAGTACCATTTTTCATTTTTGATCTTGGATTTTGCTAGCCTCCATTGTAAGTATCTCTTAATTACTACTCTTTATAGTTACAATTTTGATACTCTTTCTTGTAGTTAAAGTTATGGTGTTAATATATATACTTTTTACAGTTTTGATTTCTTGTTGATGATTTTGATGATTGATAATTGTTACATGCTTGGTTGAGTTGCTATTGTTGCTTTTGATCATTTGTTGCTCATAGTTTCAAACATTTTCTCAAATTTTTCATATTTAATGTTTATGCCCACCAAGTGTTTGTGGAAATGTCACTTTTGATTATGGGTTAAATTTCCACCTCTTGGCTTGGGGAAAATGAGCATATGGGTTCCTAGAGTTGGAATGTCTAATATTTAGTGATAATATTTGGATTGTTAATTGTTCTAGTTTTCACTAACGCTAACTTGTTGCTAAGGTAATTAGCAACTGAGTTAGGATTTGTAGATTAAGAACAACTGTGCTCACTTGACCTACTCTGCGATGTAAGGGTTAAGTAAGTGAGATTGAGCATTACAATTGTCATAGTTGTGGTTGCAACAAGGAAAGGACCCCTAGCTCATTCCATGCCAAGATTCCACTTATGCTTTGAATCACACACACACATACATGCATCAATCACTTTTATATCTTACTTGTTCATATTACATAGCTAGTTCTTTAATTCCTTTATTAGTTTATTAATTACAATTTTGAATGTTCTTTCATTCCTTTAATTGTTCATCTCTTCATTGAAAACCCCGTTTGCCTTCACAACCGAAATTGTGCACTTATTGATCACTGGTCCTTGGGAGACGACCTGGGAATTAAAACTCCTGGAATTATATTTATTTTGAATAGTGACATCTTTTTTTCTAAACTTTGGTGTTGGTCAATTGTTGGGTTGAGGCGATACTTGCAACGCTAATTCCATCATTTTTATGAGGAAAATCCCTAACCCCGCTTTGGGCTAGTCATCACTGATAAACCACTATTTTATGGTTTATCTCGTACTAAATTGAGTGGATTTTATCACTTCTTCATACACTTATTCATATAAACTGCATGGTTTTACAATTCCTTCCTAATTTTGTACCATGATGGAAAACATGCTGTCTAAGCCTTTAAATTATTAATTTTTAATTCTCTTTTATTACCATTTGATGCCGTGATGTGTTTGTCAAGTATTTCCAGGTTTACAAGGCATGAATGGCTTAAAGGATGAAGAGGAGGCATGCCAAAGTGGAAGGAACCCAAAAAACTAAAGGGATCAGAAGCAAGCAGCAACACGCAGGGATGGCTGAAGCGTGCGCGCGCATTGGCGGATTTCACAGCGACATGTACGCGTGACCAACGCACTACGCGTGACAAGCGCAAATGACCAGCGACGCGTACATGTGGCCGACGCGTACGCATGACAGAGCATCACGTGATGCACTTATCAGAACTCACTGGGGCAATTTCTAGGCTGATTTGGACCCAGTTTCATGCCGAAAAACGCAGAGTAGAGGCAGGGGTGCAGCTGACACTTCAACATACTTTCACTTTCACTTTAGTTTGAGTTTAGTTTTTGAATTCTATAGAGAGAAACACTACTTCTCCTAGGGTTCCTAGCATTTTTAGTTTTGCTTTTGGATTGGATCTTGAGAGAACTGCTACTACCTCTATCGTTATAGTTTGCTTTTCTATTACTCCTACTCCTTTATTTTTCCATTTAATTACTTGAACTCTTGTTTGTATTTTGTTCTTTTGAATTTTATTAATATATTAAATCATTTTCTATTCAATTTAAGTACTTGCTTAATTCGTATTAATTATTATTCATGTCAATTTTGATTTTATTAAATTATTTTAATTGCCATGTCTTTTATCAACTCCCTTTACATGCCCATGAAAATGGCATTCATGTCAATGGAGTAGATATTCCAGCTTGACTTGGGAGTTGATTAATAGGAACCCCTTGAGTTGAGATACTCAAATTTTAATCTGCAATTGGAAATTGTTGGCTAACTCAATCTTCACTAACTCTAGTCCCTCTCTTGGAAGTGACTAGGACTTGTGAACCAAAGTTAGTGTTTCTCACTTGACTTTCCTTTATTAGTTCGAGGATAACTAAGTGGAAGCAATAACCTTTTACTGTTATACTTGAGAATATCAACAAGGATAGGAACTCCAATTTTCACTCCCAGTCAAGGCCTTTTATTTTAAATACAGAACATATCTTGTTATTTGCTTATTGTGTTAATTTCTAGTTGTTTATTTTCCTTTACATTCTCAAACATAAAAAACATTCAGAAAAATCCCTAACCAATAAATTGCACCTTGTGTCAACTCTTTGGGAAACAACCTGGGAATTCTACTCCCAGTTATTTAATCTTAATTGTGACACAAATTAAATTGATAGTGGGAATTTCGTCGGTTAAGACTGTACTAACAACGCTGTTTTTATTAGAAATTCTTAATCGGCATTTTTCCACCCATCAATTTTAAATTGCACACCAAGTGTTTATGAAAAAGCTCTCATGGCATTTTGATTTCTTCTCTATTTTAATCTTAGACTTTAATGCCTCTTTTTCACAACCTTTGCAATCCATGTATATTGAGTATATTAGTCATTAATTGTCCACATAAAAGTGCTCATTATTTTGTTACATGTGATAATTATTGTTGATATTAATGCTTGAGCTATGCTTCTCATGCTTGTTACATGCATGCTTTTAATCCTCTTGCATCTAGTTGTTTTGATATGCCTTCATGATTTTAATTGATGTCTTACTTGCATGTTGTAGCTACCATGTATTTAAGATATTATCTTTTTCCTTGGCATTCATTATCACTTGAACTTTCTTCGTTCCGGTTTTTAGCTATCTATATTTGACATTCCTTATCTTTCTTCCTTCCTTAGGATGGCCACCAAGAAAGAAAAAGAGAAGGCTTCTGACAAGACACTGACGAAGTGAGGAACTAAAAGAGCACCGGCTAAGGCACAACCATCCACAACACTCAAGCCACCTACTAAGTGGGTGAAGAGGACTATCCGAGTTGATGAAGCAGAAAAGGCATTTCCCGCACGGGACTTCGCACGGTTCACCAACCGTTGCTGTGAGCGGATATTTCCGTCTTAGCGGAGCGGAACTACCATAATGAGCACCTCCTCATCCTTCTGACGCATTTCATTGACTTTGTGGTACCCCGCATTGAAAGGAGATAGTGAAGATTCTTAAGGAGGTAGCTGCAGGAGGCCAATCTCTCTTGGGTAGTTGAATTCTACTCCAACTTTCACTCGCCTACCTTGCAGTCTATCTATGTTCGTCAAAAGCAATTCCCTATCTCCAAAGGTTCCATTCAGAGAGTACTGGATCTTTCACCTAGCCCAGAGGGTTTGGATGCTATCAAGTGGCCCAGATTGAGCGCCAGACATACTAGTTTGACTGAGACAGCGTCCTTGGATTCATCGCCCAACCTGACAGCACCTGGATCTACGGACAACACCGGACTAGACCCAAGAGCATCTCCGCCCATGCACTCACCTTGGAGGCTCGCGTGTGGGCACAGATCATGTCTCACTACATCTTTTCGAGTACTCATGAGTCTACATTCACTGCTAACATGGCTGTTCTCATTTAATGCATTCTCACATAACAACCTCTCAACTTGCCCCGACTCATCCGGCAGGCCATGGGACACGTGCAGATCGCGGGCAACCTACCTTTTCCCGCATTGGTTATAGATTTGGTATCTGTAACTAGAGTCTCCTATCGGGATGGGCATATGAAGGCCATGATTCCTAGGGATGATCAGTATGTCCCGAATGGGAAGTATATCAGACCTCCAGTACCTTCCCATATTAGACCTCCAGTACCTTCCGCGAGCCGGACTGAATGCCCGTCTTTTGATGCCCCTTCTTTTTTTGCTCCACCATCATCCACACCACAGGAACCTTCTACCAATCAGCTGCTACTTCAGATCCTTGAGAGATTGGACCGGCAAGACCGGCAAACTAAGCAAATAGAGCACCGTAACAAGCGCCGATACAACTACTTGAAGGAGCTCCTTGTTAGCACTAACCCACCTCCGGAAAAGAAAGATAACCCGGACTCCACTTTACATGACAGCATGGCAAGCCATGACGAGCCGGACAGTAGAAGTGATGCTCCCAACCCCACTTTGCTCATCACTGATGGCACGGAGGACCGTGCCAAGTCTTAAGTGTGGGGAGGTTGGTAATTGACTTCTGAAGGTAACATCTCTCTCTCTCTCAACACCAATAGTTTATTTTTCTTTTGTTAGATAGGATAACTTGCATGAGTAGTAGTTGCTTGCATTTAAATACTACTTGGTTGAGTGATAAATTCTTTTTCAAGACACTATCTTATAGAATTTCACTAATTTATATCAAAATTTTTGTTAAACTTTTTTGAAGATATTTAATTTGGAACATGGTTTTAGAGCTCGAACACACAAACCAGTAAGATTTTGAGCCTACTTGTTTGGTTGCATTTTATCAACCAACATTGTATTTTGATGTGTGTTGTTCCCTCTCTAAAATTGTGATCTATATCTTGCTTGATTCTATATTTCCATAGTTTAATGTATGCATACACTTATATGATTGAGGCCTTGTTTCACTTAGCTCACATATCCATATAGCCTTACCCTATCATTACCCTTTGCAATCCCATGTTGAGCCTATCTTACTAATAAACCACTATTTTATGGTTTATCTTGTGCTCAATTGAGTGGTTTTTATCAAGCCTTTGCCCACTTATTCATATGATTTGCATGGTTTTACATTTTCCTTCCTGATTTTGTGCTATGATTGAAAACATACTTCTTTGGCTTTTATTTTCTTTTATTTAATCCTCTTTTATTACCATTAGATGCCTTGACATGTGTGTTAAGTGATTTCAGGAATTACAGGGCAGGAATGGCTTAGAGGATGGAAATGAAGCATGCAAAAGTGGAAGGAATACAAGAAGTTGAAGGAACTGAAAAGCTGTCAACCTGACTCTCTCGCACTCAAACGGACATAACTTGAGCTATAGAGATCCAAATGATGCGGTTCTAGTTGCGTTGGAAAGCTAATGTCCGGGGCTTCGATTTGATATATAATTTGTCATAGTGGCCATACTGCTAGGTGACGCGAATGCGTAATCCACGCGGACACGTCGCAGTGACGAAAATCAGCGTGGCAGATTTCTTCTCCAGCGATTTCTGGGCTTTTTGCGACCCAATTTGCGGCACAGAAAACACAGATTAGAGGCTATAAAGTGAGAGAATCCATTCATTCATAATCATCAACTCATAATTCATAATTTTAGTTTTAGATGTAGTTTTTAGTGAGAGATGCTCTCTCCTCTCTCTTAGGATTAGGATTAGGATTGGAATTTATTTTAGGATTAGGATTTCTTTTCACTTCAGGATTATTTCATCTTCATATCAGGTTCAATGTTCCTTTTATTTATTTCCTCAATTTAGTTTATGGATTTCTATGTTCAACTCAACTTCTTTATTTGGCTACAACTGCCCATGTTACATTTAATATCTTTATTAATTCATGATTTTGAGGTATTTCAGATCTAAGATTCTTATTTAGCTTTTTATATTATTGTCTTTAATTGATTAACTAGAAGCTCTTGAGTTATCAACTATTCATGATTGATTGTTATGTCGGCTAATTAACTGGAATTCCACTAACTCTAGCCTTCCTTTAGGAGTTGGCTAGGACTTGGAAAATCTAACCAATTGATTCACTTTACTTTCCCTTGCCTACGCAAAGGTTAACTAAGTGGGATTAACTTCCATTCTCATTGGAGTAACTAGGATAGGACTTCCGAATTTTCATATCTTGCCAAGAGTTTATTTTATAGTTAATTATTTTATTTTATTTGTCATTTAATTTACTTGTTCCTCACTTTCAAAACCCCAATTTACAAAAACCATAACCAATAATAAGAACATATCTCCCTGTAATTCCTTGAGAAGACGACCCGAGGTTTGAATACTCGGTTATCAATTTTAAAAAGGGTTTGTTACTTGTGACAACCAAAACATTTGTACGAAGGGATTTCTGTTAAACGTTTGTAAGAAAGGTTGATTGCTTGGTTTAGTAACTATACTTACAACGAGAGTTTACTATAACTTCTAAACCATCAATCTTCAGTTCTTCAAAATGACGCCGTTGCCGGAGAATTGCAAACGTGTGCCTTATTATTGTTTATTGTAAATATTTTTTCAAAAAAAAATTAAGATTTTTATTTTTAAATTTTTATCTTATCTTATCTTATTTAAAAAAAATCATATCTTTTTCAAAATCTTATCTTATCTTTTTTTTTTCAAAAATCATATCTTTTTCAAAATATTTTCTTTTTGTTAGTTTTTGTTTCTATTTTCTCCTACTACTATGAACTCTCACCCCTTTGCCTATGAGTCTGGTTACAACTATGTTGCAGGAAGAGGAAGCTATAACAGGAATATACATCAAGCAATCAAAGATGAACGGAGCCCAGAGGATCTGATCAACCCTTTAGGCAACAACACCCTCCTAGATATCACAAACAAAGACCATTCTACAATGCATACCAAGCTGATAGATATGGTGGACCGCCTATTAGCTACCAACAAATCCCACCATATGCTCAGAGACCATCCTCACAACATAACTTTGAACCACCACACTCACAAGTCCCCTTTCCGCCACTCACCTCCATATGACCCTAACCCATATCCACCATACCAACCACCCTATGAACCATATGAACCATATGTAGAACTACCCCAATCCCACCCCAATTACTCCCAAGAACCACCACTGCCAATTTTTGGATCGACCCAAGAATCACAGGCTCGCCTCAAGGAATCAGTAGATCAATTTCATGCAACCCTTCATCAGTTGGAGCAAGCGATAAATCAATTAGCTTCGTAACGTTCGGACACTCAAGGAACCCCCATGGCTACATGTGGACAATCTAATGAAGAACGTAGCATGAAGGAGACATTAGAAACTCCGGTGGACAGTAAGGAGCATGAATTTGTACTGGAACAAGTGGTGGAAGCCGGAATTATTGAAGAAGAAGTGGTTGAAGACTTAGGAGATGCTGAACCTCCATTGGAAAGTCCATTCATAAAGCCTCCTTCCAAGGAGTTTGAATTTAATGTTGAGGAGGGTGTACAACCTCCAAGGCATGTCATGGTTGAAGACTTGGAAGAGGTTGATCAAGAGATGGGGACTAAAGAAGAAGAAGCACAACATCCCATGCCCTTGGTGAACAATGAAGAAGAGATTGAATTGGAAGAAATTCACCAAGAGGAAGAGGTTGATATTGAAGAAGATTGCAAAGAGGTGAAAGATGCCGAAGAAGAGCACAAGGGAGTGGAGCTTGCACGTTCATTAGAAACACCTCCCCCTAAGTTGTCATTATCCTTCACAACATTCAAGTGGGTAAAATTCATATCCCTTAGCTCTCTAATCCCACTTGAATATGGGCTACTGGAGACGGATGATCAACTTAGAGCTCTTTGTGGCATTAAGAGTAAGAGGAAGATGGTCAGTGGTAAGAATTGTCCTGCAAGGTTCATTATGGTTGGAAGCTCAAAGTTTAAATGCAAAGGTTGGTATAGAGCTCAACTGAATGGGTCTAGGAAGTTGTTTGGCTGCTTTAGTGAGAATTCAGACTGCTTACCACCCGGATGGAACAATATTGCTCAACAAGAAGACGGGTGCAAAAGCAAGGTTTGGGACCTCGGAATTCAATCTAGAAATCAATACTCTTGGGGCCTTGTTACTTGCTTTAGCTTGCTTGAAGGCTCTCTGCGCCTAGTTTGGGACCCCGGAGGCTGTTGGAATTCCAAACACTGGTGGAGATTCTTAGATGAATACAAGCACAAGCCGCCATAACAAGAAGCTCGCCAAATGTCCAACTTAAGGACTTTAACTAAAAGTGCTGGGTGGGAGACAACCCACCATGGTATGATCGTTTCTTCTTCAGTTTGAATTTTTGTCTATTTTTGAATTTTGATTGAACCTGGAATTTTTGCATATCATTCATTGTATTTTTCATTCTACATACTGCAAAAAAAACTCCGCATGCGACGCGAGCGCGTCACTGACGCGTCTACGTCACCAGTGTGTTTTGAAGAAAGGATAATTGAACAGAGAGTCACGCGAGAGCATGGCTGGAGGCGTGCCTTTGGCACAAATTGATCCACGCGACTGCGTCGCTGACGCGTCCGCATCATGTGGGAAAAATGCCTTCCACGCCTCCGTGTCACCCATGCGAATGCGTGCCTCAAATTCGACGTAAAAAGGGTGTATGGCAGAAAGTTGAGCTAGAATTGGGCTGGACTCGTGCTAGAAGCACAAGCCTTACCACACGAACGCGTGCCCCACGCGTCCGTGTCATTTTTCAAATAGGCCATCCACGCGATCGTGTCACCCACGCGACCGCGTCACCCAAAGTTTTGGCAAAAATGCATTTAAACAGAGAGTTGTGCAAACGCGGAGCTGCACTCGCGCCCTAGCACAAAAATCGAGTCACGCGTCCGCGTCACTTGAGAACATCGCGCCCCATCCGACCGTGTCACGCACGTGTCCGCGTCACCAGCGGCGCACATCTTATCTTACTTTGCCAAAATATCTTATCTTTTTCTTCCCCAAATCCTACTTTTCCTTTTCCTTTCTTATTTTCTCCTTTCCTCCTTCTTCCCTCTTTCTCCTTCCTTTTTTTTTATTTTTATGCATTTTTATGTTGGTGTTGGAAATTTATTTGGTCATTGTGGATTGTTGCAAAATTTTTTGGCAATTATATTTTTAAAGGATTGCTTGCATGTTCAATTTATTATTTTTATTGGATTATTTACCATGCATGCTATGTGTTTGTGAAAAAGCCCATATGGCATCATGCACTTTTCTACATTATTCTATTCTACTATTCAATGCCTGCTTTTCACAAATTCCCTTTACTATTGTATTAATTGAATTTAATTGTCAATACAAACGTGATAGTTTGTTACGAAGTGATGCTTGATCTATGCTACTCATACCCTTGCCGGCATGCCAATAAACATCTTGCATCTACTTACCCTATCGTGCACTTGTTCTATTCCCTTTGATGAACTTTTCACATGTTGTCATGACCATGTGTTCACTTCATTCATCTTTACCGTGCACTGACTATCACTCATTCAATCCTCTTCCTTGCTCTATCTCTTTAGATTTAATTTACTTTCTCTTCTTTTTTTCAGAATGGCCACCAAGAAGGGTAGAGAGAAAGCTACTCCCAAACTACCGGCAAGGAAAGGAACAAAAAGAGCACCAGTTGAGGAACCACAACCCCCATCCACTTGCACATCTTAGCATGCACCAAGGACGGTGCAATCTTTAAGTGTGAGGAGGTCGATACCGACTTCCATGGGTTAGCTATTTTCTTCTTTCCAACACCATTGTTTTATTTTCTTTATTAGTTCATTGTTGCATTGCATAATAGATTGCATGTGTAGTTGATTGTTTGCATTTAGATACTACTTAGTTGAAAAATAATAAGTTTCTTTTTAAAATCCTATTTTTGAAAAAAATTTCACTAATTTAAAGTCAACATTTTTGTGCTAAATTTGTTTGAAGTTGTATTTGGAACATGATTTTTGAGCCAAAGAACACACAACCCGTGAGATTTTGAGCTTATTTATATGGTTACATTATTTAACCATAAATTTTTATTCTTGTGTGTTTTCTTCTCTATAAATTGCAATCATTGCTTTGTTCCATTCTATATGTTCATTATTTAGTGTATTTACATGCTTGCATATGATTGAGGCCATTACTTGTTTTAGCTCACTTATCCCAAATAAGCCTACCTTTTAAATTACCTTTGTTAGCCACTTTGAGCTTTTTAATCCCCTTCTGTTCTATAACCACATCACTAGCCTTAAGCAGAAAAACAAATTAAAATATCCCAATTGAATCTTTGGTTGGCTTAAGATAGAGATTGTGTATCAACTAAGTGTGGGAAAACGGTGGGAACATGGGTTAATAAGGGAATGTATCATGATTCTAATTTATTTGAATATTTGGGAACCTACTCATGAAAAACCAAAATAGAAAAAAAATAATGGAAAATCCATGTGCATTGATAAGTTATGTTTCAGACAAAAAAAAAATCAGTAAATAAATAAGTGAATAAGGGGATAAAATTACCTCAATGTTAAGCTTTAATAAAGATCAATGCACATGTGATAAAAGTAAAGAAATATAAAAAAATTTTTTGGTACATGAGTATGGGAATTATACAAAAGTGGGAATTATAGGTAGCTAGGCATGATTTTAGAAGTTATATAGAATGTATGTATGTTAGGTGATAGCTCAGGTTACTCAAAGATTCAATTTATAGATCACTTAGCCATACATATATCCTCACCCTTGCCTTGGCCCCATTACAACCTTGAAAAGACCTCATGATGTGTGCATTGGTACATTAAATATTTGTTAATTGGTTAGATGAAGAACAATGTTTAGAAAGCATGACTAGGGAAGAGTAGAGTGATTGACCCTAGACACTTGAGAGTTAGAGTGATATACACTACCAGTGAGGGTTCAACGCTTGATTCTATGTTCCCTGCTTTTATGAGCTATCTTCTCACAAGTTTACTTGCTTTTTATTGTGTAATTTGAATTAGTGGAATTTGATTCATATTTGTCTTGGAGAACTTATTTGCTTTTAACCAAGTAAGTAGAAACATTTTGCATGTAGTTGCATTCACATAGATAGGTTGCATTGCATATTCTCTATCATTCATCTTCACTCCTTTATAGCTTCTCTTGAGCTTAGCATGAGGACATGCTAATGTTTAAGTGTGGGGAGACCACTATTTTATGGTTTATCTTGTGCTCAATTGAATGGTTTTTATCAAGCCTTTGCCCACTTATTCATATGATTTGCATGGTTTTACATTTTCCTTCCTGATTTTGTGATATGATTGAAAACATGCTTCTTTGGCTTTTATTTTCTTTTATTTAATCCTCTCTTATTACCATTAGATGTCTTGATATGTGTGTTAAGTGATTTTAGGAAATACAGGGCAGGAATGGCTTAGAGGATGGAAATGAAGCATGCAAAAGTGGAAGGAATACAAGAAGTTGAAGGAACTGAAAAGCTGTCAGCCTGACCCTCTCGCACTCAAATGGACATAACTTGAGCTACAGAGATTCAAATGACACGGTTCCAGTTGTGTTGGAAAGCTAACATCCGGAGCTTCAAGTTGATATATAATTTGCCATAGTGACGCAAACGCGTGATCCAAGCAGACGCGTCGCAGTGACAAAAATCAGCGTAGCAGATTTCTTCTCCAGCGATTTCTGGGCTGTTTTCGACCCAGTTTGCGGCCCAGAAAACACAGATTAGAGGCTATAAAGTGGGGGAATCCATTCATTCATAATCATCAACTCATAATTCATAATTTTAGTTTTAGATGTAGTTTTTAGTGAGATGCTCTCTCATCTTTCTTAGGATTAGGATTAGGATTAGAATTTATTTTAGGATTAGGATTTCTTTTCACTTCAGGATTATTTCATCTTCATATCAGGTTCAATGTTTCTTTTATTTATTTCCTCAATTTAGTTTATAGATTTCTATGTTCAACTCAACTTCTTTATTTGGCTACAACTGCCCATGTTACATTTAATATCTTTATTAATTCATGATTTTGAGGTATTTCAGATCTAAGATTCTTATTTAGCTTTTTATATTATTGGCTTTAATTGATTAACTGGAAGCTCTTAAGTTATCAACTATTCATGATTGATTGTTATGTCGGCTAATTAACTGGAATTCCACTAACTCTAGCCTTCCCTTAGGAGTTGGCTAGGACTTGGAAAATCTAACCAATTGATTCACTTGACTTTCCCTTGCCTACGCAAAGGTTAACTAAGTGGGATTAATTTCCATTCTCATAGGAGTAACTAGGATAGGACTTTCGAATTTTCATATCTTACCAAGAGTTTATTTTATAGTTAATTATTTTATTTTATTTGTCATTTAATTTACTTGTTCCTCACTTTCAAAACCCTAATTTACAAAACCCATAACCAATAATAAGAACATACCTCCCTGCAATTCCTTGAGAAGACGACCCGAGGTTTAAATACATCGGTTATCAATTTATTTAGGGGTTTGTTACTTGTGACAACCAAACGTTTGTAAGAAAGGTTGATTGCTTGGTTTAGTAACTATACTTACAACGAGAGTTTACCATAACTTCTAAACCATCAATCTTCAGTTCTTCACTTACCCCATTTATTCTTTATTTTAGCACATTATTAACTCTAAGCATAAAACAATAAATGTCCCTAATTTGAATCCTTGATTAGCTTAGACTAGTGAGGTGCACATGAATTAATTGTGGAGAAATTGAAATGGGCAATTGCATCTAACACATTAATCATATGCATTAATTCACTGAAAAAAATATGAATAATGAGAAAAGAGAAAAAGAAAAGAAAAGAGCAAATAAATAAAGGGGGACAAAATGCCGCAAGGTTAATAAGTGAACTAATGCATATGACTTGACTTGAAAGATATCAAGGTGCATGAATTTGTGAAAAAATAGTTAATGGATGACTAGGTTTTGCATTGTAATGACTTGGAAGGTCTTAGATTAGGTGAGAAGTTCAGGTTAATCAAGGATTCAGATTTTAGTCCACTTAACCAAATACATTCCTACCTTGACCCTAACCCCATTACAACACATGAAAAGACCTCTTGATATGTGTATTTGTGCATTAAACCATGTTAATTGGTAGAAAAAAAGCAAGCCTTAGAAAGCATGATTAGTAGAGAACCGAGAGATTCGACCCTCAAACACTAGAGTGATTAGAGTGTATACACTTCCAGTGAGGGTTCGATGCTCAATTCTGTGTTCTCGGCTTTCATGAGCTTTCTTCTTGCAAGTTTACTTGTATCTTATTGCGTGATTTGAATTAGTGGAATTTATTTATGCTTCTCTTGGAGAATTTGTTTACTTTTAACCAAGTAGGTAGACGCATTTTAGCATGTAGTTGCATTCATATAGATAGGTTGCATTGCATAGGTCTCACCTTTGTCTTCCATCACTCTTTTGGTTTCGTTGAGCTTAGCACGAGGACATGCTAATGTTTAAGTGTGGAAAGATTGATAAACCACTATTTTATGGTTTATCTTGTACTAAATTGAATGGATTTTATCACTTCTTCATACGCTTATTCATATACACTGCATAGTTTTACAATTCCTTCCAAATTTTGTACCATGATGGAAAACATGCTGCCTAAGCCTTTAAATTGTTAATTTTTAATTATTCTTTATTACCATTCGATGCCGTGATGTGTTTGTCAAGTGTTTCCAGGTTTACAGGGCATGAATGGCTTAAAGGATGAAGAGGAGGCATGCTAAAGTGGAAGGAACACTAGAAACTAAAGGCGTGCGCGTGCATTGACGCATTTCACAGCGACGCGTACGCGTGACCGGCGTACTACGCATGACAAGCGCAAACGACCAGCGACACGTACGCGTGGCCGTCGCGTACACGTGACAAAACGTCACGTGTTGCACTTATCAGAACTTGTTGGGGGCGATTTCTGGGCTGATTTGGACCCAGTTTCAAACCCAAAAATGCATACTAGAGGCAGGGGTGCAGCTGACACTTCAACATACTTTCACTTTCACTTTAGTTTGAGTTTAGTTTTTGAATTCTAGAGAGAGAAACACTACTTCTCCTAGGGTTTCTAGCATTTTTAGTTTTGCTTTTGGATTGGATCTTGAGAGAGCTGCTACTACCTTCAAGTTGAGTTACTATCATTATAGTTTGCTTTTCTATTACTCCTACTCCTTTATTTTTCCATTTAATTACTTGAACTCATGTTTGGATTTTGTTCTTCTGAATTTTATTAATATATTAAATTATTTTCTATTCAATTTAAGTACTTGCTTAATTCGTATTAATTATTGCTCGTGTCAATTTTGATTTTATTAAATTATTTTAATTGCCATATTTTTTATCTACTCCCTTTCCATGCCCATGAAAATGGCATTCATGTCAATGGAGTAGATATTCCAGCTTGAATTGGGAGTTGATTAATAAGAACCCCTTGAGTTGAGATACTCAAGTTTTAATCTGCAATTGGGAATTGCTGGCTAACTCAATCTTCACTAACTCTAGTTCTTCCCTAAGAAGTGACTAGGACTTGTGAACCAGAGCTAGTGTTTCTCACTTGACTTTCCTTTATTAGTTAGATGATAACTAAGTGGAAGCAATAACATTTTACTGTTATACTTGAGAACATCAACAAGGATAGGAACTCCAATTTTTACTCCCAGTCAAGGCCTTTTATTTTAAATACAAAATATATCTTGTTATTTGCTTATTGCGTTAATTTCTAGTTGTTTATTTTCCTTTCCATTCTCAAACATAAAAAACATTCAGAAAAATTCCTAACCAATAAATTGCACCTTGTGTCAACTCTTTGGGAAACGACCTGGGAATTCTACTCCCAGTTATTTAATCTTAATTATGACACAAATTAAATTGATAGTGAAAATTTCGTCGGTTAAGATTGTACTGACAACGTTGTTTTTATTAGAAATTCTTAACCAGTATTTTTTCACCTATCAATCACCAGGTTTTACAAATCCCTTTCTAGATATTCAAGTCGATCCTTCTTCTCTCCACCTTAAGAATGATGTCATCACCCGCACCATACATAGATCTTAGGACCTTACCCAGAGAGTATCTTTCTTTTCAATGAGGCCCCAACCATTTTTCATCATGAAAGTTTAATTCACTTTGCTAGATTGTCTAATTCCGAAGCCTCCATGCTTTTTGGGTTTGCAGACATTATCCGAGTTAAGGAGGTAAATCTTCCTAGTTTGATCTGTTTCTCTCTAGAGAAAGCTCCTGCATTTATGATCAATAAAATTACAAGTAGAAGATGGAAATAAAACAGATTGCATAGTATAAATAGTTATAGAAGATAGGACATATTTTACTAGGGTGGTCCGTCCAGATAAAGATAGAGATGACGTTTTCCATGAGTTCAAACGAGAGTTCAACTTATTGATGATGTCACTGAAGCTTTGCTTTGAGACTTTAGAGTGAATGAGAGAAACCCCTAGGTATTTTCCAAGGTCCTCCATCCCGGAAACTTGCAGAGTGTCACTTATCTCCATTTTGACTTGATTTCCCACATTCCTTCAAAAGAACACTCTAGTCTTCTCAAGATTGACTTTCTGGCCAGAGTTATCACAAAAAGTCTTAAGACATTTTTTGATGATCTCATCTTGTTCTAAATTGACTTTAGCAAAAAGAATCAGGTTGTTCGCAAAGTAAAGATGAGAATAATTGGTTTCTAGAACCGAGGCTCAACTGCTGCATTAATAAGCTGTGAGAGGCACTCAAAGCAAAGAACAAAAATATAGGGTGAAATGGGATCTTCTTGGTGAATGCATCTAGTTAGTTTAAATTCATCCAGCTCCTCACTATTCTAGAGAACACGCATACGGAAAGATGAGATGCATGAAAGGATCACATTAATAAGATGAAAGGATAACCAAATATCATTCAGAGTATCTCTGACAAAGCTCTATTTTAGATGATCATAGGCTTTCTCTAGGTCTATCTTGATAGCAATTCAACCTTTAAGCCCTTTCTTATTTCTCATAAAGTGTATTACTTCTTGAGTAATAATGATATTGTCCGAGTTTTGACGGCTAGGCACAAAACTACATTGAGTGGGTTGAACCAATTTATTCATAACTCTTCAAGCCTGTTAGCAATTATATTTGTGACAATTTTATTGGACACATTGCAAAGACTAATCAATCACATTTGCTTGAGACTAGAGACAAGGTTAGTCTTGGGGATAAGAGAAATTAACATTTCATTAATATCACCCACTCTTTTCGGATTCTGAAATATTTGCTTAACCAAAGAACAAAGATCAACACCTACTTTGTTCCATTGGTTTTTATAAAAGATGGCCTAAAGTCCATCTCTACCCGAGACCTTAAAAATGCCCATATTAAATATGGCATTCTTAACATCCATATCAGAGATATTTTTACCCAGCAAGTTATTATCCTCAGCACAAAGAGTATGGAAGAAATTTTGGTGGATATAAAGCTTACCAGACATAGTATTAATATAAAGATCAAAGAAAAAGGTGAAGGCCATAGACTTCAATATATCTTTGTCAGCAACTGTATTGCTATTAAAATCAAGAAGGGAGTTGACTTTGTTGCGTCTTTTGCAAACCATAATTGATCCATAAAAGAACTTAGTATTCCTATCGCCATATTCAATTCAATTAACTCTGGATTTTTGATACTACAACAACTCTTCTTAAGCAAGAAATTTTTAGAGTTGTGTTTGAAGGTCTTCTAGAAATAAATTCTTACTAAAATTCAAGTTTAGGACAATCTCCTGAAGTCTTATGAGGATTCTTTTTTTTTTCTTTTTAAAAATGTCTCTAAAAACCTCATCGTTCTAATCTTTTAAAGTATTTTTAAAATCAAAGATACCAATCGACCAAGACGAATTCACATTCCAAGAATTCATGACCAAATTATTAAAATATGGATGTGAAATCTATGCAGCAAGAAACCAAAAGGGTCTCCTACCTCTATTCAAGAGCTAGTAGAGAGTTAAACACAAATTGGGGCATGGTCAAACTTGAGCATGGGCAAGTGCTTCAAACAGGCTTTAAAAAATTGTGGTTGCCAATCAAGATTATTGAGGCTTCTATGTCATCCAATGTGTCCCAAATCAAGTAATCCATAGTTAGATACACATGATTGAAAATCACCACAAGCACCATCCGTAATTCTAGAATACCCACCTTATCGTTCATGGTTATGGAAAAATGGCGTTGAAGTTACCTATTAAACACTAAGGTTGATTAATATTACTAGCCAAATTTAGAAGATTGTTCCACAGAGTTCGGCACCCAATCTCTTGAGGACTAGCATACACCGCCGTTAGAAACCAACTGCAAGAATTTCTATCAGTAACCTTCATATGAATCATCTGTCTATTATGTTTCAGAATCTTAATATCTTAGAAATTATCATTCCATAACACCTAAATACCACTGGAGTGCCCATTAGCTTCCATTATAAACACATTATCAAACTCTATTTTGTTATGGACAAAGCTACCACAAGTACTACTTATGTGAGTTTCAAGAAGAATAAGATTACAATTATATTCTCTACACAAGTCTCTAACAAGAAAGGAAAAAGACCTGCTACAGCACCACGATAATTCCACTAGAGAATATTCATCGTAAACAAAAGAAGATGAGGGGGGAGGTCACTGCCCAATACATCACTGGGCATGAGCCACCTGAACCAAAACGGACTTGCTATAGAGGACGGGCCCCTGCTTCCTTGCTAACATTTACAGAGTCTCCCATGATTATATCTGGAGGTCGACTTGGGTTTTCTGCTTCCTCAATCCCTAATCCAAATTTAGAAGAAGGATTTTGGGTTTGATTTAGGAAGTCATTTCTAACAACAAATTGTTCTGACACATTCTTGATTTGCTTGGATGCTTTGAAGGCTTGTCATTCATCATTCACCATTTGCCTCATATTTTATCTAACCATAATCTCCATTTCCTTAGCATTTGAACTCTTCTCTTTTGTCGCCAGGAGAATAATCACTCGTGGTGCCTCACTAATATGAGGAATAGCTTTCACAACTTACTTATTGTTAGGCTTGAACCCTTTTGGATTATTAATAGACCCAATTTTTGAGTTAATAATTTTTTTTGGAGCCTTGTAGGCTCTTGCTTGCACCGGACTTGAGAATTTTTTTAGGCATGGGTTGAAATTTGACCATAGCATTTTGGGCCTTAATGTTATTAGGCCCGTCCTCTATGTTTTCATTAGAATTAGTTCTAATATCCTGATTTTCTATATCTTGGCTACCTCCATTATTCTCTCCATCTAAATTATAAACCCAATCATGATCATGATTGCTTGTATATTTTTCTAGATAGCAGATTCCTTCTTTTTTCTAATAGGTCTTTGAATCATCATCCAAGGTCCAAAATCTGGAGGGGATTGAGAATACCGCTGAATATGCTGAGGATCAGATTTTGATTTCTTGCTGTTATTATTGTCATTTTTCGTTAGGGGTCATATTCTCGTTGGAATTAGTCCCTTCGCCGGAATTAACCGGTGTTCTTTGTTTTCTGGTCGTCGGAGATGATAATCGGAGTCTCGCTGCATTGATCTGATCTATGACCATATTTCTCACAAGTGAAACATATTTGATAGAGACCCTTGTACTCGATGTTTAATTCGCACCCCAAAACTGCAATTTTGGAAACCAATTTTTTTTGCTAGATCCAGTTCAACACAAATACGTACAAATTTTTCCATAGAATAAATAGATATTATACGATCAATTTTTAACATGTGCCCAATAGTGGAGCCTACCCTCCAAAAAAACTTGGAATTAGAGTCCTATTGGGATATTCGAGATCCAAATCCAAGCAACAATCTTAATAACTTGTCTTTCAGAGACGAAGAATAGTGGCCTCCATCATTGCCCGATAAGATAGTGACCAGCTAAGCTATTATCCACATCGTTCTATTAACGCGTGAGAGTAATCCTCTATATCTAAAAAATAAACCAAAAAATAATCATATATTCCATATCTATAACATCTATTGTACCTTGTATAGTCCAATCTCTTTTGAGACATTGCTTCATGAAGATAAGATTCACATACTTGCCCACGACTTTGACCATCAGCGCTGATTACCACGGTTCGCACTAATTGTTAAAAGCTTCTTTTGGGAGGGGAATCGTGGGGCATGGATCGAAGGGAGCATCTTTGTCATCCTCCTTGTCCATCTCTTTATACCACTTATCTTTCGAGTTTGGAACATCTTCATCAATGTCCTCTATGAAGGTGGAATCATCCTCGATACGAGGATCTATGGGCGTTAGGAGGGAGTCGTTATATGACACTTTTATCACTTTATAGTGACCTCCATGTCTTCACTAGGTTAATTGAGATCAACCTCTTCTCTTGTTTTCACTTTTTTTTTGTGCTTCTTAACGAGAGATCTTTCTCTCTTGGTCAAAAACCCTAGTAAAGCTCTCTTCCATAGACTTGCGAATCCCATTATTTAAACACGAGATTATGCATCAATTTAAAAACAGGAAGGTCTATTTTTTTTTTTTCAGAGAAATCATTGTCACCTCAAACTCAGATGCAAAAGAGATCTAACTATCTAACTTGTACACGTAAAAAGACTTGTAACTTGAAAGTCTCAACTAAAAAAAATCTTGTTTGTTCATGCCGAAATTGGCCATTGGGGAAAAACAAAAGAATGCAAACCATTAGGAAAATGCCACGTATCATTTATTGAGCCACATCCATTTCTAAATTGTCTTTGAGCTCACTCTTTTATTTAGTTTCTAATACAAACCCAAACACGTCTCTTCTCTTACTTTCTTTGTGCCCCGAACAGGCCCTTGCCTTCTCGTTCCCCCCTCACTTCTCTTCTCCACTGACTTCACATCCCTCTGATTCTTCATTTCTAAGGTATGTTGGATTCTTCATTTGCCTTCCAATTTCGATGGGTCTGTGACATCTCTGTGAACACTTGCCTCTTAATATCTTTAGCTTTTGTCTTTGTTATCTTGTTTGTTAATTATTGTTCTTCTTGTTTGATCGTTTGAGTTCTTGAGCTGTTAATGGGGGACCCTTTGAGCTAAAGTTTCTGTATTTGGAAAATTGAAGTTGTACTTTTTTTTTTAACTAACTGAACTGAGAATTGCTTGGAGAAACAGTCATAAAGGCTCTGTACCAATTGAATAGTTGCTCTTATAATTGTGTGTATTTATTGGAGCTGATGTGGATCAATGATTTATTTTTGGTTCCGTCACATGAAAAAGTCTGCTGTCACTAGTCACTTGTACTTGAGTAGTTTCTTGGGCTTTAATCTTTTGTTAGATTATGAAGCCACACAGATCTTGGAGTTTTATTTTTCGTACTTGGGTTTCTAGTTGACACGTTTTTCCTTGTTAAATGGTTTGGTAGAAGAATTTTCACAAGCTAATGTTGATAATTTATAAGTGAAGTTGCTATGTGAAATTTAGTATGTATATGTGATGCATGATTTGATATTTTGATCCACCAGTAAAGGAGAAAAACAAGAATTTAGGGTTTGTGGGGGGTAACTTTCAAAGTGTTGTACCTTACTTGCATAATTTTACTCATATCAGAGGCTGCTTTTAGTTCTGTAATTGGTTTTATGGTTTTGTCCTTCTAGGGCTAGATAGTGTCCATAAATTTTCTGATCTTAAGTTTAGACGATTTTTTGTATATGTTGAATTCACTCTATTGGTTTGTGTAATAAGTATTAAGAAAGCAGTTGAGATCACAAATGGTATTTATTCAAAATTTCTTTCCTGCTAACCACTGAACTAATCAGCATTTCATAATTTATTTTCGATACTCTTGTTGATGCAGATGGCAGCCTCTTTGGCCTGTCTTGGTGGAAGTGGTTTATCAGTGCAAAGCGGAAAAATAACTCTTGACTTCAACGGGAGATATCTCTTCTCATCTCGTAGACTTTCATCAGCGAATAAAGAACCAAGGGTCAAATCTGTAAATGCATCCTTGGAACAAAGGAAGCATGAAGGGAGGAGGGAGTTTCTTAAATTGTTGAATGTGGGAGTTGGGCTACCTGCATTATTGGGAAGTGGGAAAGCTTTCGCCGATGAACAAGGGGTTTCCTCCTCCAGAATGTCTTATTCTAGATTTCTTGAGTATTTAGACAAAGATAGAGTTAAAAAAGTGGATTTGTTTGAGAACGGAACAATAGCTGTTGCAGAGGCTGTTTCTCCTGAGTTGGGTAATAGGGTGCAACGAGTGCGAGTTCAACTTCCAGGACTTAGCCAAGAGCTTCTACAGAAATTCAGGGAAAAGAATATTGACTTTGCAGCTCATAATGCCCAAGAAGAGTCGGGCAATCTATTGTTTAACCTGATTGGGAATCTTGCTTTCCCTCTAATATTGATCGGAGGATTGTTCCTTCTTTCAAGAAGATCATCTGGTGGGATGGGAGGTCCCGGTGGGCCTGGATTTCCTCTTGCTTTTGGTCAATCTAAGGCTAAGTTTCAAATGGAACCTAATACCGGAGTGACATTTGATGATGTTGCTGGGGTGGATGAAGCTAAACAGGACTTTATGGAGGTAGTGGAGTTTCTGAAGAAGCCTGAGAGGTTCACTGCTGTTGGGGCTCGCATTCCGAAAGGAGTTCTTCTTGTTGGTCCTCCAGGAACCGGTAAGACGCTGTTAGCCAAGGCTATTGCAGGGGAAGCAGGTGTCCCATTCTTCTCCATCTCAGGTTCCGAGTTTGTTGAGATGTTTGTTGGTGTTGGTGCTTCTCGTGTTCGTGATTTATTCAAGAAGGCCAAAGAGAATGCTCCTTGCATTGTTTTTGTTGATGAAATCGATGCTGTTGGAAGGCAAAGAGGTACTGGAATTGGAGGAGGGAATGATGAAAGAGAACAGACCCTCAACCAACTTTTGACAGAAATGGATGGGTTCGAGGGTAATACCGGTATCATTGTCATTGCAGCAACTAACAGAGCTGACATTCTTGACTCTGCTTTATTGAGACCTGGACGGTTTGATAGACAGGTAAGATTTTTAATTATGTTAGGAAATGCTTCATGCAGTTATTCAAGAATAAATTGCTGAACATGATTCTTTTGCAGGTGACAGTTGATGTTCCAGACATTCGTGGAAGGACTGAGATCCTCAAGGTTCATGGCAGCAACAAAAAGTTCGAAGGGGATGTTTCTCTCGAGGTAATTGCAATGAGAACACCTGGTTTTAGTGGAGCAGATCTTGCAAATCTAATGAATGAAGCTGCTATATTGGCCGGTAGGCGTGGGAAGACGGCAATTTCTTCGAAAGAGATTGATGATTCAATTGATAGAATTGTTGCTGGAATGGAAGGAACAGTGATGACAGATGGGAAGAGCAAAAGTCTAGTGGCATATCATGAAGTTGGGCATGCCATTTGCGGGTAAGACAGAAACCAAACTATAGTTTATGAGCATGAACGCAGAAAAAATTATTCTTAACACGTAGAAGCCTGAAACATGAATCTGTTCTACTTGCAGAACTTTGACTCCTGGTCATGACCCTGTACAAAAGGTGACGCTAGTTCCTCGTGGGCAAGCTCGGGGTCTTACTTGGTTCATCCCTAATGACGACCCAACTCTAATTTCCAAACAGCAACTCTTCGCGAGAATTGTTGGTGGACTAGGCGGTAGAGCTGCAGAGGAAGTTATTTTTGGTGAGCCTGAGGTTACAACTGGAGCAGCTGGTGATTTGCAGCAAATAACCGGTTTGGCCAAACAGGTACTTGTTTTTTAACATTATTATCTGTGTGGTGAACGTTTTAACTATTCATGACCCTATGTAATTGGTAATTTCGTCTTGATTTGTTCATATTCTTTGCTGGATTTTTGAAGGTTTATTTTATTTGTTAACTTTAATTAATACCTAAAAATGTCAAATGATATATAGCAGATCAGAAGTGCTATGTGTACACAAAAAATCAGCAACTAAGTCAATCACTATGTATTTGTGTAGTAATATGTGTATTGTTTCACACATTTTCAATGCGTATTCTATACGTGTAGTTGATTTTTAGTGTACACGTAGCTTGGTTGATTTCAAATTTAATTCAAAGAATGAGTTAGCTTATAATTTTCATCACCAAGTTTATGTGTTTTTTTAGACCATATAATTCTGATTAGAACTTCATGATGATTGTACTGAATAAATGCAAATGATACTCCCACAGATGGTTACCACATTTGGAATGTCTGATATTGGTCCTTGGTCACTCATGGATGCCTCGGCTCAAAGCGCAGATGTCATTATGAGAATGATGGCTAGAAACTCGATGTCAGAAAAGCTCGCCGAAGACATTGACGCCGCTATCAAGAGGCTCTCAGATGAAGCATATGAAATTGCATTGGAACATATAAGGAACAACCGTGAAGCAATTGATAAGATTGTGGATGTCCTTCTGGAGAAGGAGACAATGACCGGCGATGAATTCCGATCTCTGCTATCCGAGTTTGTCGAAATTCCGGCTGAAAATCGGGTCCCTCCTTCAACTCCCTCACCAGTCACTGTTTGAAAAATCAATTCCCCATAGCTTAGCTCGATAGATATTAAATTTTCCTCAAACTGTAAAATATAATGTAATATATATTTTGACTTGAATATTTTCTTTTGTTTCCTTATTTTTTTTCCCACTTTGTGCATCCAACAGAAACTATACCAAAAAGGAAATGTTTCATCAGTCATTGTAGTCTGTCCAAAAAGGAAATTTTTTATGTTGACTTTCTCTGGAGCTTTTCTTTCATCTATGGCTGTCCTTCGAAGGTGTTCTTTGATGTTCCATGATGACGAGAGTAGTATTTATTGTTAAGGGATATAGAAATTATTCTTATTTTATTATGTAATTGTTTTTACAAATGACAATTATTAAAAGACCTATATTATTTGAAGATATCATCATAAAAAAAATATTTTTAAATACTTGATAATTCTTACTATAAATTAGAACCCAAAGTATTATTTTTGTTTGAAACGTTTAAAGTAAATATCAATGTTGTTTTAATGTATTTTCGTCTAATTATGTCTCAAATATGTTATTTTTATCATAATGATCAGAATCGAACTGATAATTGATTCGCTCATATGACCGGGTTATTGGGTTACTGGTTCAACTGGTAGGTCGCTGATTTATCTAGTTGACTCGGTCATAATTAAATAAAAATATAAAATTAAAGGTTAAATGCATGTTTTCAAAAATATATTAATAACAATCAAATATTAATTCTTAGATATAATTTATGGTGTAAAAAAAGATAATAAATTAGTCATTAATACAAAATATTTTCTCAGTGTATATGAACGAGAGAAAATAAAAAATAACATAATCAATATCAATATATTAATATATTTGTATATCATATGTTGTTACTTGTTTGGTATCTATGTCAATCCATGATTAAAAGGTTAAAAAAAAATAAAAATTCATTCATGATTTATTATATATATTTTTTTTGTAACATAAACTATAAACTATTGACAAACAAAATAGCGCAGTGGCAAGGGGTGGCGCATGCCCTATGCTTCGTGTTCGAACCTCCTGGCAACGATTTTGGAGTTGTAGTGCACGGGTGCTCCTACGGTGGTTTGGCGGCGCACGGATTCATCGTAGATCTGTGCGGGTCCAGCGCAGTTTGAAATGCAAACCTGTTGATTTTCAACGGATTTGACTATTGTTGACCGATCAATTACACGTTAGATCTGTTTCACTAATTGAACTGGACCGAATTGGATGGTTCGTGTAATCTTTACTTAATTTTGTCAAAAATAATGATGAGATTTTCTCAAATTTTAAGATTTTTTGCAATTTTGTAGAGCCATAATATTTTTAATATTTTATAATTTAATTTTTTATTTATTAAATTTTACTGTGTTTTAATTTTGTTTTAAATTTATTTACAATAGTTATATTTAAAGGTTTGATGCATACAATATTTATTATATAGAATTTTATTTTGATACACTGACAGTGTAAAATATTTTACATAATGGTATAATTATATTCGTCTTTTTGAATGACTATTTATATGGTCAATAAAAATAATAGTTATTTTTTATGATATAATATCACATGATTAGATAAGTATGTAACAATATATTAAAATTAAATTCTTAGTGCATATGTTATTACCTTTTACACAAATATCTAGTTCTATGCTCCAAATACTTAGTCTTGGATGTGAGGTGATATATTTAGATGTTTGATCTTTAGATGAGTTAATCCTAAACAATTTTAGTACCAACAATGTTTCATGAATGAAAGGACCAGACCCATAGCAATAATAGGAGATATAGAAGGTACAGGGGAAGATGATAAAATAGCTAAGTCACTTTGCTAGTCAAGTGACTCATTCATTGGATTATAGATTTATAGGTAGGCAAGGCTTTTGAGGATTTTGGCAAAGAGCACAAATATAGGCTAAGGTAGGTATATCATATGCAATTGGGTTAAAGTGTACTTTTGAATATAATCCCAAATCAAATTCTTGGCACTCAATTCTTTTTCCCAACAAATGCAATTCCCAATCCTAATTTTATATGCATTTTATAATAGAGCATGTTTCACAACCTAAGTAGTTGCCATTAATCTCAATCCACCACGGCGCCACCACCACCCACCCACATTCTAGATTTCTAGTAGCAAAAATAGAATGAGATAATAATATAATATGATGGTTATGTGCCTATGCCATTCATTAGGGTTTTATTGTATTTTGTGAATAACTTTATGGGTTTATCTCCATAACATTCCGATATCATTTGATATTAACTAACTATACATATTTAGCTATATGAAAAGTGAATGCTATAATGTCTTTAGTATTGTGTCTAAATTAGTAAATAAGGTAAATAGATAATATTTAATAAATTTATAATAATTAATTTTTGAATTTAAATTATTAGAATTAGACAACGTAACATCTTTTTAATATACCGTCACATCACGTTCTCATTTCATCTCAACCTTCTTCTCTTTCCTCTACTCACACCGTCGTTCATCCCGATGGTCCTCCCCTCCGCCGCTTAGCTTGACATGCCTCCACCTTCGCCGGTCTCCTCTCCGGCGCTCAGTCCAACGCACATCCATTGTTGTTACTGTTTTTGTGCCACTCTTCCCTAGCAGCGTTGCTGCGGTGTTGCATCACCCTCTCATGGAGTTGCTGCTGCGTCGTGCTAGTTTGTCGTTTCGAGACGCCGTAATTCCTGGTAGAAACCCTGGAAAGTGAACCATTGATGGAGTCATCAATTCATTCATCCCGTCGTCACTGCTATCGCTGTCGGCTGTTGCCGCGAGAGTGATGCCATCGCACGAGTTTCCCATGCGCCACTGCGGCTAACTTGCGTTTGACGGGCGCTGTTGCTGCTGCCTTACAATTCTTGGACGGCGCTGCTACTGTCTCGTCGTCATCCTTCCTCCGCCGCAGTGGTTCTTCTCCTACTCTTCTTTCTCTTTTTCGGATGTGATTTGCATTAAGAACAAATATCTCATTTGTATGAAAAATAAACATTCTGTTTGCAGGAAAAATAAACATCTAGATTAGATTTAAATAGATACAATAAAATTTGCTAGATGTTTATTTTATTAGATATGTTGATAGTTATTTTTATTCTAAGATGAATGTTTATTTAATTTGGATTGGATATAAGTAGATATAATAAAATTTGTTGGATGTTTATTTTACTATGTATGTGAATGGTTATTTTTATTTTAAACCGACATTTTTTATAGAGAAAAAGCTAAACAACGCTGAAGCTGGCTGATGAGAGAGAGATCGAAGGTACAATGAGAATTTGAAAAACGGATAAATGATGATAAAAAAATTAAAAGATAGATGGTTAAAATATAAAAGGTGAAAGTAAAATTTTTAAGAATATAATTTATAATAAATTATCCTTTTTTTTCTTGTTTGCCTTTTTATGAGTTAAAAGTATAGTCAATTATTTATATTGTTTATAATTTTTATTGTCTACCTAATAATTTTAAATTTGAGACCTCATGCTTTTTGTGTGCGCATATAGCTAAAAAGTGAAAATACACATATATATTGGTGAAACTAGAAAGGAAGTATGAAAGAGACTTTTGTATTATGAAATGGGATTGCCTCTAAATATAGGAGTAGTCCGGGACCATATAGGCCATAGCTATGAATTGAATGCTTCTCCATAAATTAGATACCATATTTGAACACCGTGTATGTAGAAAATAAAAAAATTATACTCTAATCACATGCATACGAATCAGATAATAATAAGAATGAGCCTGTCATATTATTCTATTCAAACTTTGGTACAAGTCCTCCAAATTATTGATGATTTTTTTTTGTTTTTTTTTTTGTAATAAAGTTCAGACTAACTCATCACTACTATATACTTCTTTTGCATATTATTGTACGAAAATGGTTACACATTTAAGTATTTTTGATAATTAAATTTAATTAAATTGATCTAAATTTAATAAAAACTATTTTTATTATACATAGTGTATACACATATATTTTATTAACGTAAATAAAATTTTACTTTATTTTGTGTTTGTTTTTCGTGCGCTTCTTTCTTTTTTTTATTGGTGATGTTATTTTTTTTATTGGTGATGTTATTGCTGCGTTTTATTTTTGTTTTTTCTTCTTTTCTTCTCTTTTATGTTATTACAGTTTTTTTTGTTTGATATTTTTTCTTTATTTTTTTATTTTATTCCTCTCAAAAAAATATATCAAAAAGAATTTTAAAAAAATGCAATAAGAAGGAGAAAAATAAAAACAAAAAGATGAAAAAAAAAGATGAAATGGAAGATGAAGAGGAGGAGGAAGAAGAATTTTAAATTGTACAGGACAACGAGACCAAAAACACCGAAATTACATAGTGATTGTGACATAATTAACTCAAAAATACACCGAAATTACATGAGTTTATGAGTTAATACAATGCACAATTTTCAGTTTATTTATTATTACACAATGGTGTTGTTATAATAATATTTCGGTTCATTTGCAGTCTAAGTATATTGTCGATGAACAATTTGTCCCAAAGGTTGGGATGACTTTCAAGACAAATTGAATGAAATGGAATCTAATGTAATTGAATAAAGTGATAATGAATAATTTCATTCTTCTTTGCTAAAAAAGTTGGTCAATACTTATTAACAGCATAAACTGAACCTCAATTAACACACAAATAAACTGAAATTAGTTCAAATTTGAACAAACAGTAAAAAAAACTCAATCATCAACAAAAATATATTGAATTCATTTTTGGATCCAAATGAATCTTAATTTAACTAAGAAATAAACCAAAATTACTTCAGAAATAAAAAATTTGGTCAATACTTATTAACAGCATCAAGTGAACCTCAATTAACACACAAATGAACCAAAATTAATTCAGATTTGAACAAGCAGTCAAAAAGACATTATCAACAAAAACACATTGAATTCATTTCTGGATCCAAATGAACCTCAATTAAACTAAGAAATGAACCGAAGTTACTTAAGGAATAAAAAATTTGATCAATGCTTATCAGCAGCATGAAGTGAACCTCAATTAATTTACAAATGAACCGAAATTAGTTTAAATTTTAACAAGCTGTCAAAAAGACTTAATCATAAACAAAAATACATCGAATTCATTTTTGGATCCAAATGAACTTTAAATAAAATAAGAAATGAACCGAAATTATTTAATGATGGTACCAGAGAAAATCAGAAATAATAAAAATATTAGTAAAATGTTGATTGTTGGTGATGACAATAACGAAAGAGAAAGATAACGAAAAAAGAAAAGAAAAAAAAGAAGTGACAGCAATAAAACATACACGCGTAAATTTAAAATATTTAGTTAGACTTAGATTAGGATTATGACTTGAATGTAGAGTTTTATATTTATTGTATTATTATATCATTTACATCATAATTTAAAACTTTATGTTGACAAGAAAAATTGTCTTGTTTTAATAAAGTATATTTAATTTTACGTTCTAAGTGAAGTTATTTAATGGTTCAAATTTAACCTTCTTTTAAATGTGAAACATTATACCTTTAATTTACTTTTATTTAAGCGTACGTCAGCGAATCTTACATTTTAATCTAGTAAATTAGAACAAATAAGAAAAGGAAATAGGGTGCTAGAGAACATAAACAGATCAATTCTGCTCGAATCATAATAAACTTTGGATATTATTGATAGATAAGTTTTTTTTTAAATACTAAAACAGTATATATATTATTGACTTACAAAATAATAAATTCCAAAAGATTTAGATGCACACAGTACATGCATGAATATAAAAAGGAAATACTCTCGACTAACCACACTTAAACAATGATATATAATAGCCTCACAAATAAAGAGAAACATCCCTTGCATTTTTTTAAAGTATTATTTTATCCTCCATGTTTAGGGTCAAATTTTAATTTAATTTTTAATATTTTAAATATTTTATTTTAATTTAATTTTTTTAAATAAATTTAATATTATTTTATTATTAAATTTGACATAAAAAATTAATATATTGAGGAGTTAATAATATTCGATTTTAGTACGTAAGTAAAATTAGCTTAGTTAGGCTGTGTTCAGTAAGTTAGTTATAATTTTTTAGAAATTTTTAAGTTAGTTACAGTTTGTTAGGAATAGCACAATTTCTCTATATAAGACACATTCTCAATCACTTGTAAATTAGTTTTTTAGATTAACAAAATTTCTTTTCTGTAACAACTCTCTCTCTTTCCCCTCTCTCTCTCTCTTTTCTCTATTGCTCTAACCCTTTCTCACAGATACCTAACATAGTATCAAAGTTCACCTTATGATCCATAGATAATCCTGCACCTTTCGGTGCTATTCAAGCTCCAACAAGCTCCGCAATGGCACCAATCACAAATTTTTCGGCTATGATTAAACTAGATAAAGATAACTTCAGGGCGTGGAAACGGCAGGCATTAACGTGCATCAAAGCTAACAAGTTACAAAATTATCTCGGCAGGAAAGGAATTCCAAGAAAGTACGGTTCAAAAGCAGATCAAGCGATCAGAAAACTGTCACTCGAATTCGAAGTGTGTGGGAGCAACACGATGAATACTTGGCAGCGTGGATGCTCTCGTGCATGGATGAAATATTTGTCAACAAGGTAGTAAAATACAATTATGCGCATGAAATCTGGGAAGCTCTAGAAGAATACTTTGCAGCAAGATCAAAATCAAGGATCAAAATATTGAAGACTCAGCTAAAGTCAATCAAGAAACTTGGATCAACAGCCAGTGAGTACCTCATGAAGATCAACAAAGTGTTGAGCTCTTTATCGGCACTTGGAGCACTTCTCTCTAGAGAAGAGTATCTTGAACTTGGCCTCAGACCCGGGCTAGTACCCAGATTCATGAGTTTTGCATCACATCACCTTTGATTAGATGAACTTGATCACATGCTCAGAATATGAAGGTCCAGAACAAGTGTATGGAGGTAATGAAAAAGGTATGTGCATTACTAATGTTGGAAGGTCCGTTATGCATTCATCCATATCAAACCATCTTTTCAAATTTCAGAACTTGTTACATGTCCCAACCGTTTCTAAAAACCTGATTAGTGTATAAAAGTTTTCACTTGACAATGGTGTATTTTTTGAACTTTGGCCTTATCTGTGCACTGTAAAATGCCAAGACTCTAAGAAGATTCTGCTTCAAAGAAAACTTCATAAAGGCCTATATAGGTTTGAAGGCATTCAGATTCAAAGACGTTGAAAAGATGAAATAGAAAAAACTCCTCAGCCACAAATAAAGCCAATGCAAATCTAGACACTACGTCAAAAAAAAAAAAAAATTAGCACAAATTGTAATAGTGAACCAGCTAGCTTAGAAAATAAAAGTTGTAGTCCTAAGTCCTTATTGACAATTGTAAATTGCCAAAAGCATGAAAAATGTACAAATACAAACACCTATATTGTACTTTCAAATAGCTCAATAAATAAAGAGGTTGATATTTTTACTAATGTCAAAGTGCAATACCTATAGTCCTGTGCTTATTACTAGTCCCTCATCTAACAATGCCACTAATACCAAAGCTAATAGTATTGTTGATAAATCATTCATAAGCACTAGCCTTGACAGTGACAATTCCCAATTCAGTGAATCCCTCAATATATTCTTCAGCCATATCACAGAAAAAACCCTCACTCGCAACCTAGCACAACAAACTTGGTCATCCCTCTCTTAAGGTACTACATCATGTCCTAGCAAGCCTCCAAATTTTCTCTACCAACCAACTAATTAAACCAACTTCTTGTGATGCGTACTGTTGATGAGCGAATAATTTATACGCTTTTTGGCATTGTTTTTAGGTAGTTTTTAGTAAGTTCAAGCTACTTTTAGGGATGTTTTCATTAGTTTTTATGTTAAATTCACATTTCTGGACTTTACTATGAGTTTGTGTGTTTTTCTGTGATTTCAGGTAATTTCTGGCTGAAATTGAGGGACTTGAGCAAAACTCTGAAAAAGGCTGACAAAAGGACTGCTGATGCTGTTGGAATCTGACCTCCCTGCACTCAAAATGGATTTTCTGGAGCTACAGAACTCCAAATTACGCGCTCTTAATGGCTTTGGAAAGTAGACATCTAGAGCTTTCCAGCAATATATAATAGTCCATACTTTATTCGGGAATTGATGACGTAAAGTGGCACTCAACGCCAAGTACATGCTGCTGTCTGGAGTCAAACGCCAGAAACACGTCACGACCCGGAATTGAACGCCAGAAACACGCTATAACTCGGCGTTCAACTCCAATAAAAGCCTCAGCTCATGGATAGATCAAGCTCAGCCCAAGCATACACCAAGTGGGCCCCGGAAGTGGATTTATGCATCAAATACTTACTCATGTAAACCCTAGTAGCTAGTTTATTATAAATAGAACTTTTTACTAGTGTATTGGAGATCTCTGGACGCCTAGTCCTTAGACCATGGGGGCTGGCCTCTCGGCCATGCCTGAACCTTTCACTTATGTATTTTCAACGGTGGAGTTTCTACACACCATAGATTAAGGGTGTGGAGCTCTGCTGTACCTCAAGTTTCAATACAATTACTATTAT